>NW_008355277.1:104091-157407 GCF_000622305.1 Nannospalax galili
TATACGACAGTTAAAGAGTTTGTCTAATTCCATGACTGTTTACTAGTCATGGCAAAAACACTCACAGTAAAAAGCAAAAATATGTCTTATAGGCTGATGAGATGAGTCATTGGTAGAGGTGCTAACAGTGCAAATCTGATGAACTGAGTTTACAGAAGCCATGGTGGAAGAAGAGGATAACGGAACTGGAAATCTCTGACCTCTACATACATGCCTGTCTGTCTGTCTGTCTGTCCGTCTCATATACAAACACAATGATAGTAATTTGAATTTTAAAAACTTTTAAGTGGCTAATAAGATCATAATTTCCGTGAAGCACTGCTTTCCACAGATTTGTAGTTCAAATTCTTTAGCCTAAATGTGGGTAGAGAAAGACCTGTAAGGCTTCAATCCATGGGGCACTGAGCACCTGGATATGTAGTAAAGGACTGTAGACCAGGACTATGTGAATCACTGTATTAAGGTCTTTGATACAAACATACTGCCATTCAGGGCATGTGTTTTACAAAGTTAACTCAGTTTCATCTGCCATCAAGTAACATGGTCCATGTAACCTAAAATGTACCTATACTCTGCAACATCTCCATATGTTTTAACTTTCTTCCATATGCAGGCACCAGAATTTTGGAGGCTGCAGATCAGTCTATGGATTCCAGTTCTGTCCTTAGGAAGTGCTCAAAAGGCAAATCACCAATCCCAAGCCATGCCATGGAGGTCTCCCTGGGCCATGGTATACAGAGCAATTTTCAACTCTCAGAACTACGGGTAGATGCCCAGGGGTGACTATTTTTGAACCACACTTTGGAGGACACAGAAATGTGAGGAGGTGGGAAGCAGTGAGTAGACCTGAGAGCCTGAGCACTCCTTCCCAGAGCAAGCCAGGCCTCTTTTACCTCATTGGGCTTGGCCTTTCACTGGAAACAAAGCTTACAGATGCTGGTATAGCAATGAATAAGGAAGATTCCATAGGAGATAGGAAGAGAGGAGGGAATCCAGTCCGGTTCTCTGCCCATTCCAGGACTTAGGTGCACACAGGGAAGAATTATTTGCAGCTGAGTGAGGAAGAGCTGATCTTCTTGAAGGGAGAGACTCTAGATAGGCTGACTAAACTCCAGTGGACAAACTTGCACTGAGGGACATCTTGGGACTCTAATTTTATGTAATAGGCCTTAATACAAATGACAGAATGCCAAAGGGGAAGGGGGAAGGAGGTATCAAGATGATTTTATGGGCTGGAGAGATGGCTCAGCAGTTAAGAGCACTGACTGCTCTTGCAGAGGACCTGGGTTCGATTGCCAGCACCCACATGGCAGCTAACAACCATCTGTAACTACAGTTCCAAGGATCTGAACCCTCTTCTGACCTCAAAGGGCATTGCATGACACGGGTGCACCTACCTACATTCAGGCACTACAAGCATACACATAAAATAAAAATAATAAAAATTTTTTAAAAACAACTTAAGTTTGTTGTAAGCAGAGATGGAGAAGATTTGATAGATACCAATACAGTGATATGTGTGTGTGTGTGTGTGTGTGTGTGTTAGTGTGTGTAGAAACAGTGTTATGTAAACTGCTCTGTATAAAAACTCACCGAAACACAGGTAAGTCCAGAAGATCCTGTCTTCAACTTCTACAGGTGCCCATGTGGCAAATGACTGAAATCTAATGAAATGTTGACTAAGGAACAGTCATTGAGGACACCATAGACTAAATAATGGCAAAAGAATTTGCTGCTCCTTGGAGAAGCACAGATGGGGTAATAAGTTGGACATACGTACATCTCAGTTAATCTCAAAGAGGGTATATAGATGGAGAGAGGCGGAGATGAAAAGAGTTTGTTTTGTCTAAGAGAGGTAATTGCTAGACTGTTAAAGACAAAAGAAAAACCGTGATGTTTCAGATATCGGTGTTGTACAGAAATTAAAAAGTTAAACGTAAGAAGACGGCAACATGCTAGCTTTTACACTTTATCATACATCTCAGTGTTGGGAACAGAGGCCACCTGTGTCAGAGGGAGCACTCATTACTCCACAAGCAAATGGTGTACTGGAAGTCATTCTTGAGCATGCCAAGTTGAAGAGAATGAAGGAATGACATGTCCATGGCCAGCACAGAAAAACAGCATGAGCACAGGAGTGTGCGGGCAAGGACATGCATGTGCGTGTGTGTGCAGTGTGCATGCAAGTGTGTACCTATGTGTGTGGTGTGTGCATGTGCCTGTGTGCACGTGTGAATGGATGTGTGTGTAGTGTGTGTGTGTGTGTGTTTGGTGCATACATACAAAGATTTTCCATTATACACACAGATCTGAAAGTCGTTTACTCCCAAAGGGTTCACAGTTAAGTGTGTAAAAAGGGGGGCTTTCTTTGATCTCAGTAGAGGTATAAGTTTATGTTACAGTATAGGAGGGACACACCTTCCTCCCAGGTTCAGGGATCATTATAGGAGCAGAAAGATTGTAAGAGCCAGAGGCGGTGGATAATTACATAAAAGTGTTTTCCAGACACAACAGGGCAAGTGCATGTGTGAACTCATAGTGGTTGTGTCAGTATGCACAAAGACCTGCACAAATTCAAGTGAGATGAGATCCCAGCATGGAGCAGAGATGGGGGCAGGATGTGTCCTCCACCCACCCCCGACAAGGTGAGGTGCTACTGACAATTAATAGCTGCTGGGAATCAGCTTTTCTGTAAGGGTGTGGCCCTTCTTAAACTGAGCACAGCCTATCACATAGCCACACACTCACCTGTATATGGACAGTGCAGACAGGATTGATGAGTTTAAAGCCAAAGAGAACACAGAATTGGATGTGAGGGAAAGGAGATCTGAGAGGAGTTAGAGGGGGTGAGTATGATTAAAAGACATGCCTGGACTTCTAAAGAACTAACAAACAAATGAGGAAGAAAAAGTTATAAAGAAGAACTTCCAAAACATTGAAATGATATACTTTGCTAATCTATTTTAGTTCAGTAATTTACACAAAAAGTAACACAAATGTGAAAGGTATAAATTATATCTATGACTGTGATGTTGGCATAAAGCAATCTAGAGACAACTAAAATAATGTTTGACTGAATAATGCTCAAATAAGAGAAGCTGTATACACACAGTGGAACATTATGCAATCAATAGACTAAATACTATGCATTGACACAATAGAGGGTCACATTCCAAATATAGTCTTAGGTTAAATAAGATTGAGAAAGCAAGTTTCAAGTGGAATTTATGGAAAAAAAGAAATAACGACAAAAACAGACGAAGAAAAAGAAAGAGAAGAAAGTTAATGTATGTATTGATGAATAAAGACATTTAAGAAAAACAAAGGCCCTGAATGTAGACGCCAGTTTAGAATGCAGAGTTCCTCTCCCCTTTCCCTGTGAAGATTTTGCTTTATCGTTTACATGTATATCTTTCATAACAACAAACGTGTTAGGTTTCTGATATTTTAAGTTAACACTGTGAACATCAATCATGCTGTTCCATAGTAAGCTTAAGCCAAACAATGTCTCAAGATACACACACACACACACACACACACACGCCAGAATGTCTTCCTGTCCTCCTCCTCACAGAGATCCAGCTGAATCTGCCTCCAGGTGCTGGGGTTAATAGTATGCCCCACCACACACAGCAACACTGCATGTTTTTAAATGCCAGAAAAAAGGATTTTGAATTGTTTTGCCATAAAGAACTGATGTATTTAAGGAGATAAATATATTTAACCTAATTTAAACACTGTACAATGTATATATGTATAAAAACTTAGAGCTGAAAATGTAGCTCATGGTAGAGTGCCCTAGATCTTGTATGCATTAAAACATTCCACAGTACTCAATAAATATGCATACATTTATGCTTTTAAATATCAATAAAGCCAAATTTAAACTTTAAAAATGTACTGCTGATATTAAGTTGAATGACTTAGTAAAAGCACCAACCCACATGCCTATAAAATTCAATTACTATCCTTGCATACATGAACAAACTCATGCAAATTTTTGATAGAAGATCAAGTCAAGGTTTCCTTGATAGTGAAATTTTTTTGACCTTGAGAAACGTTAATAAACTTAAAAATAATACTGCATTTACATCTCTGAATTTTCAATAAAGGCAACAAAAATGGTTTTCTAGAATTCAGTTAAGGAAGTAAACGTAAGAACATGTTTTTAAAAATCAGCACTTATTAGTTTCTGTGGCCCTCTGACTTAATCTGTGGCTTAAATCGAACTTAAAACCTTTTCTAATGATCTCAAATTCTGCTTCATACTGACTCGTCCCATGATGCTTTTAGGAGGTGAACTCAAGGTTCCAGCCCTCACCTGAGCTGAGGTCTCTGAAAAGAACTCGGGTTGCTGGAGGGTTCACAGGGCCATGGGAACCCACTCTTGATACCTCTGACAGTTAATGCATCCTAACCTGTTAAGAATCATCACAACAGGCTTTTTCTTTATTTTAATCTGGCTATGTTATCATCTCGATGAAACCGTATTCATGAATGTGGTTAAAATTCTTCACGAATGCATTTTAACTAGCTTCCAATAAAGTTGTAATTGGATTCAGATCTTTAGAATAATGTGACTGACATTCTCTATGGCAACCAAAGTATGAAGAAAGAATCAAGATCTTAGCTATTTTGTAATATAGATTTCAGAGAGAACAGCAAAGGAAAACAGCGTGACCAAAAATATAACTGATTGATAAAAGTATTATAAAAACCTAATTGTCAGCCAAAAGAAATACAACACATATGGGAAATAAACAGGCCTGCGTTGGCTTTAACATTTCAACATGTGTTGCTTGCTATGCCAAATACGTTGTCAATAACCCAGGGAGGATTTTTTTTAAGGCAACGTTGGTACTACTGAGCTGTTTCACTCCATGTACCTTGTTCTCATATAGTGTCTGAACTCAAGAATTTATAAATGACAGAAACTTCTATTTCAGTTCTGGAGGCTGTGGAATTGAATATCCTCGAATAGAAAGATTTGGCTGTCTAGAAGTGATGCCCACCATTGGGAAGCAGGGAGAGCTGGAGACTGGACCTGAGGAGCCCTCTTTTCTAAGGATGTTAATTGTACTGACTGGGAAACACCATCATGACTCACTAGCCTCTTAAGGCCTCATCTCTCAGAACTCACAAACTGGGAACACCAGATATGGAAATGGCCCAGTCAAGCTACAGCAGACATACCCAACCAAGTTCAAGGGAAAAAATATATTTTTTAAAAAATATTTTATTTATCAGCTGGGCATGGCGGTGCATGCCTATAGTCCCAGCACTCGGGAGGCAGAGGCAGGCAGATCTCTGCAAGTTCAAGGCCACCCTGGTCTACATAGTGAGTTCCAAGACAGCTGGGGCTACAGGGAGACCCTGTCTCAAAAAGACATATATATATATATTTTTTTAATTTATTATTTTTATTTTATATGTATCAGTATATTGCTCACATGTATATAAGTGCATCTATGTCATGCAGCGCCTGTGTGGGTCAGAACTTGGTGTCTGATCCCCTGGAACTGGAGTTATGGACAGCTGTCAATGGTCTTAACCACCTAGCCATCTTTCCAGCCCAGAAAAAAATATATATATATGTGTGTGTGTGTGTGTGTGTGTGTGTGTGTGTGTGTGTGCAGGAAATAGTCCAATTCAAATTAGAATATTTGGGTGCTATCTGAGTAGAAACAATTCAAAGATGAAGCTGGGTGGTGGCAAAGCTGTAGACAGTCTTAGCTATGCTGGGAATGGAGGCTGCAGACTCATGTGAATCTCTTAATGTGACACCTGCAGGGGTGAGGGGGCGCATAGGGAGATTGTGTCTCAGAAACCAAGCAAAACAGCATTCAAATGAACAGGGATAAGTGTTCAGAAATAGTGTTATTGATCAAAAATGTTTTCTAGCTCAGAATATAGGTAGGTTTTGTTATTATTACTGTTGTTTTATTATTTTAATTGGGTAAAAAGGTGGAAAGTTAGTACTGTTAAAAGTCAATGAGGGGATTTCTTAGGTGGTGAGATTGCATTAAGATGCAGGGCTGGCTGTAATCAAGGTGTCCCTGGAAGTTGGCTGTACCCATCCAAGGTCTGTCTTCTTACTCTAACATGTCAGTTGTTTCCAAAAATTAGGTCCCCTGATAACAAACATGACCATAATGGTTTTCCCCCAATTCCACTCACTGCACAGAAGGAAACTCATTTTCTACCACCTTCTTCCAAGGGAGAATAAATGCTTTTCCCCAAATCCCTCACCATCAACTCCTGGTACTTGAGTGGCTCCTATAATATTACTTATTTGGCCTTAAGGCATCACTGGTGAATTCTATAAGCCAGAGCCTCCCTCTCCATCACAAGCAACATGTCAAACTTATTCAGCCTCCATGTCTGAACAAATAGAGGGGAGATTGTCCAAAGAAAATTCTGGGCAAAGTAAAGACTGCTGTTAGGAAAAGAGAAGTACAAACATTTAAAAATGAGACTTGCTTAACAAATATTCTTTCTGAGCAGCAAGAATCACACGGAGAAAAATAAGAAAAGAAGCAGTTACAGTAAAGTAGGTTCTGATCCGCGAAACTTGACTAGGCTGCTAGCTGTGGTAATAAAGAGACAGGCTGATATAGAAGGCCAAAAAGAAAATCATAAGGACAAATGACATGCTGACTTTACCCTAAAGTACATTATTTAGTGCTTTCTAGAGCAAATGTAATGTAATTAGCATATATTATATCTTATCTTAAAAAGCCAATACTGTTGAGGAATAGGAATTTAAGAGGAACTAGGGAAAACCAACAAAAGTGACAAAGAAGACATGAAAAATGTGGCCTGTAGTCTCCCTGCTTCTAAGCCACTATGGCCCTATGGGGACCCATTAGGTAACTATAAAGATGGTACAGAGACAGTGCTATAAAACAGCCAAGGCCAGCAGAGCGAACACACGGGTGCTAACAACACACAAAATGATACTGTGCTTTGCAATCAACCCAGGAAGATGCTGTTGGTAGAAAGCAGCTGAAGGCCACTGAGACAATTTGAAATTTACCTCAAGCAAGTCTAACCCAGGGGACTTATTATTGCTATGCCTTTTCAAAATTTCATAGGTAAATTTCCAAACATCACTTGAGTATTTAAAAAATAATTCTTCTGCTATTAAAGTTTAATAATAATTCATAGTATGTCCTCATTTCCCTGATCATTTGTCTACTGTCCCCATAACTTTCTCAAAATAGCTGTCATCAGGTTGAGCATCCCATTTTTTAGAATGGTAATGAGGGTTCATCAGTTTCAGATGCTTAACATTCAGTTGTATTTCTCCAAAGTCAGAGTCTCATGGTTACATAGTGGGCTACATGTGTAACATTCCATTTCTTGTAGAATACCCTCAGGGTTTTGTTAATTTTTTCCTGTTTTTAGAATTGAAGTTTCCAGAAGAAAGCTGCACCTGTGTTAAGCATTCTACAAGGCTGATTGATGGCAACTTCTTGATTATGGGGAGCTGGACTGCTAGGGATCTAGACACACATGATCCTGGGATATCTTTAGTCCCTTGGCGCCCACCCGTTCATTACCCACCTCTGTATCTGACTGAATGTCACTGTCATTGTCCCATGAAATCTTTTTGGATATATTAATGGACCACTATCTTCCACCAACCCAATATCTAATAATATCATTAGACAGCACCTGAGCCCCATAACATGTTTCTTAGCTTTGCTGTCACCCCCTCCCCCATCTGACATCTCACTAATATATTCAGAAAATACTTTAAGGACTGTCTTGCTCTGTAACTACTAAAATCTCATGTGACTACTTCCACACTAGAACAGAATATTTGGGGTAACCTGAATCTTTGATCCTAGCTCAAGCTCACTCATATTTAGCTCCAGAATAAACTCTCTCTTACTCCCCTTGATGTAAGAGCTGTGTTTTAGAGAGATACCTCTTTGACAGTTTTGTTTTGTTGCCTTAACCTGTGGTATGAACATCTTTGGGGAAAATAAATACTGAGCTCTCCTTCTTGGCACTTGCTACAGCTAAGTCCCTGGAGGAAAAAGAGAATTTTTCTTGGTTCACTCTCTTTCTCATTAAGTTAAAGGACTGTCTTTTTATTATTAACCACTTTCTCCAAAATTTCTAACTCAATGTGTTTCTTTAGTTCTTGTAAAAAGCCTGATAATTTCACCAAAGTTTTAGGTTTAGTATGAAATAACTTGTTTTTATAAACATTGTGAGTCTATCATTCAATCAATACTTTCCCACCTGCAGCCGACGCACTCTTCCCTGGTACGTCTCTAATTGGTCCATCCTTCCATCCACATTGCTGCCTTACGTGAAAAGTGAGGCCAAAGAGCACGTCACTCATTTTCTCTTTCGAGTCTGGGACATAGAATCTTCCAGCTTTCACACTTGACAGATTGAGCTCCATGACTACGTGATACCCCAATTCAAATAATTATGAAGTACTAGGTTCTATCATTGAATTCTGTGTATCATGCTATAAACCCAGCATATTTAATCATTGTCTTTGCCTCTGTTTTCTTTTAATAGAAGAATTCTATATTTAGAGTTCATGTTTTAACTTTGTGCAGGCTGGAAACGCATCACACTCTGTGGTTTAAGCATGAGGAGCTTTTCCACAACATTTAGTTCCAGTTACTATATTTGTCCCTTGAGAACTCATACAAAGACCTGCACAGAGATTGCCACATATCTCCTTCAAATGCCTCAGCCACAAGATCCTGTAGAATTGCATATGGCAAGGCTGAGTGTGTCCCCTGTCAATACCTCGGCCTCCTTCACGGCAGCCATCAATTTGATCTGTGGCGTTCTCTCTACACCTTTAGAAAGGATATTTACTATTCCTGTGGACATCAGAAGGAATCTCCTTGAAGTAAGACATGACAATTGAAGTTGGATTTCTTTTTTCTTTCGAGAAATATGGAGAAATCTTAACATTTCAGAGGCTTTGCTGGATGTTAGGAATGAGACGAAGAAAGGGAGAAAGGTTCTTCTTGTTGGATGCACTGCCAGCCAATGAATCTCAAGATTTCACTCTGTCTTTCTGGACATTGCTTACAAATCATTGTCATGGGTATCTCATCCTTCTCTCATCCCTCAACTGTAACCCACAGGAGCTTGGCCTTGGTCTTCTGTCCTTTTGTCTTTCACAAGTAGCTGCATGGATACTTCTGTCATTTAATAATGTAAATGTGCACTGACTCTGATCTCTATCACCAGAGCTTGTTTACAGCCCAACAAAGAGTTCACAAATCCTTCTCATGGTCATCCTACACAGAGCACAAACTGCCGCTGAAGGAGAGCTTTGCCTCTCTTTGCGTTCTTCTTCCTTGTGTCTTAGTAAGAGGAGCCAGAGTCCACTGGGCCACTCGGTCCTGGAACCAAACCCTGTCCTTTCTCCAAATCCCTCTACAGGTGTGTTCTTACCTTGGAGTCTCTCCCGGAACTTCTTACAAGCTCAGATCAAGCCTCTTCCAACCCTTTCTTAGATTTCCCTGCTGTCCCCTCAGTTGCCTGCTTGAATGAGAACATTACTCCTTCAAGTCATTCTGCACCTCAGTTTCAAAGTGGTCTTCTAGATGACTGAGCTCATCATTACAGGCAACCCTTCATTTCCACCAGGGCGAAGCCCAGTTCTTATGCTGAGCTGTAGAGGCCTTTGTGGTAAAATTGCTGTCTCTCCTGACTCTGGGAGAGAGTGACAGGAAGTAACTGGTGATTTCAGCAATCGCTTTATCTCACGAATGGCTTATTCAAATCATAAATGGGTGTACAATTTAACACAGATTCCAGAAGTACGTCTGTATGAAAATTATAATATCCTAAGAACCAACATTAATACTTTTAATTTTAAAATTATATCTGAATTTAAATGCAAAACATTACCTTTAAAAAATCATTATTATTCATAACGAAATATAAACAAGTATCTACAAATTTGTAAATGTATGAAAAATAATGAGACATTATTCTTGCACTGTAAGGAATAAAGTTTCATTTCAAACATCAGTTTTGTTAGTTATCTCAGTCTGAGGTAAACATCCTCCAAGGAAAATATTTTCATAAATATTAGACAATTGAGTATGCCCTTTGTGCAGGGACCAAGATGTAAGAGTGCCCATCAATGTAGTTAGATCACACGGACCCTCTTCATGGTACACATCTGTAAGTGAATGCTCACAGAGTATCTGAGGCTAACAGGCTGAATAAAATATATGTATACTTGTTAAAAATTTGTATTTTTCATGGCGGACCTTCTTCTCTTCCAGAATCCCTGAAGTTTTTTCCCTCATACATTCAAGTTATGCCTGCTCCTTGGACCCCATTACCACAAAGTAACAAGATTTTCCTCACCTTTTAAACTTAAGATCTAAAGCATACTAGTATACTGTGAAGCAATTATTTTTTCCAATTAAGATAAAAGGTACATAGTTCAAAGGATTTAGTCATGCCATTAAACATGTTAAACAAATGGCTGTATTTTAGGATGAAGTCTGCTTAAGCTCTACTAGCAAGACATACTGCAATTTTATATCAGAATTAAGCTTAGAATACTGAGTCCCACATCGTTCTGCAGATTAGGAGACATCTCATTTATCCCTGGTCAGCCACAGGCAGTTGATTACTCCCACATTTGATGGCTTCCTAGAGCTTGAGTTGTATTACTTCTTGGGGTAACTTCCAAAGTCCTGAACTGAGTGTCTTTGAGGGGAGCTAAATCAAATTACATAGGTTGTGGGCTCCTCTAAAGGTTTTAGTTCTAGGAAAGAAAATTCCAGAGCTGTTTCTCTATCCTCTAATGAATGACCATTAAGAAATTAATAAAATCTTGCTTACCAATCGGAATAGACATAAAGCAACATGTATATGGTGCTTTTGATATTATTTAAGTATTCTCAGTATCTCTTGACTGAAGCTTTACAGATGTGTGAATTACATTATAATTCACAATAGCAATAATAAGATATTCTGATTACATATAAGAAAGGTGAAATTTAAGTTGTTAAATACTCAAAAACAAAATATCTATAGAAATTTCATGTCCTTGGGGAATCTTCCCTGAATACCCCAAGTCCTATGTCATCCTCTATCTGGCACCTGCATCAATTTTTATCTTAGTGCTCATTTTTAAACTAATTTAGGCTAATTTTTGTTGTTATTATAAATCCCCTTAGAACAGGAGTTAGTTTAGTCAGTGCCAAATCTCTGATACTTATGTCTCCCCATTGGAATAGTTAACAAAATCATAAACTCAAAAAAAAATCACATACATTCAAGATCTCTGCATTTGGAGCTAGAAAAGTTTGTAAGAATTACTAGTAGTAATCGCAAAAGAAATACGATTATTTATATATCATAACCTCCTCTTTACCAATAATGCCATTTATGAGGGTCATTTCCTGAGTTCATTAAATGAACACAAATGGAAATTCTTTCAGCAGTGCTTAGATGTTATTAAGATGAATTTGCAGCATGATCTTTGCTCTTGTTTTATACTTTGAGCTTGAGAATAAAACCAGCTGTGAATTCTAGTGTGTCCTCTAAGATATCTTCTCATTCACGGGGAAAATACAAACTCATCCCATGTAGTCATTCTTTAACATATGTGCCATCAATTATGTACCTAACAAGTAAATGATGAGAAGATTCAAGTAATGCTACTCCGAAATGAGCACCATAGCATGGAGGACACAGTGAAGTAGGAAGTTCCCTCTGACCTTGTCTTCATGTTCTGCCCTGAAGCAGACCATTCAGGAATGCTGACCTTCATCTGAAGCAGCTCACAGGACCATCATTCCAGAAAGGATGGCCCTGAACCCAAAGGCAACTGAGATTCTCATCTCTGAAGATGTAGACATCTGAAGAGCAAGTGTGAACAAACAGGCCTTGATAATCTCCTCCCACTTATAATCAGATTGATGCACTACTGTCCAGTCCTAGTGCTGTTCACCGGGAAACTCGTCCCTGGACCCGAACATACAAACACATGCTAAAAGTCTCCTATGTCCTATAAAATGTACATTAAGTGGATTTCTTTTATTTTTCTGTTTTTAATTTGAGACAAATGGGAACATTTAGTGCGGTATTTCCACTGATTGTTTTTCTCTTGTTCACCAGTATTTTGCTTTAAGAAGCTCAGCTCTAAAGCTGTGATGGTTAAAGTAACTTACTGTTACCTGTACAGAACAAAGTCAAAGTTTAAAGCACTTTGAAAGGACACTGTCACATCTTTGTAGCCTGTATCATCTTCTTTAGAGGTCTATCTTTTCGGAAGATTTTTGCATATAGATGTGCTATGTTAATTATCACATGAGGCTTCCTGCTGCATAAACCTGGGTTTCTGGGCAATGTACCTCCAGTTGTGAAGCCTAAAGGAATAAACTGGAAAAGCATGGTGACAGAATTCCACACGATGAGCACTGACTGATGAAACTATGATCATGGACACAATGCATGCAGAATTGTGTTTTTCAGAGTAATGATCACTAAAACTTCCTAAAGTGACTTTCAGCATTAGCACGATGCACCTGAGGTCAGCTTATAATTCTGAGTAGCCACCCCAGTCCCAGTGTCTGTATTATGGCAGCAATGGTATGAACCTAACAGAAGGATACTCGCAGGAAGCTGATAAACCTACTGTCCACAGGACTTCCCAGCAGACCCAAAAGGAACCTTCAGCATTTTCGTCATCACAGACCAACTCTCAGTTTGCTTAGAGATGAGCTCGTCTGTCCTAGAGAAGGCAGTAATCTTAGCTTCGGTGCCCATTCAGAATAAATTTTTTTCTTTTCTGCCTTCAAGATTCTCCAAGGCAGACAGAATACTTACTCAGACTGTACAGTCACACCTGGAATTGGAGTGGATACAAACATTTTCTTACATAGAATCTGTAATCAAAGGCACGTGAACATACAATGTGCCTGTAATACTGACCTCTTCACCTTGACAGGGAACCTAACACTGAACTGGTCTACAACTGCCTCAGCTAAGATGCCATCACAGTAGAGGTGAGAGGGCTTTCTTCCAGACATTGCTTGCTGACTCATGAATTAGAACCCTTCAATAGCATACTGACTCAAAACTAAGGATTACAGAGTATTGCCATCCCCCTCCCCTACCATGTTATCTGTCAGAGTCACCCTTGGAGAGGCTGTGAGATTCTTCTTGTCCAAGCCTCAACCTTGGCCCTACTAGAGGCCTGGTTAACAAAAGGGAAGGGGTGCTACCAGGGGTTATAACAAAAATTCCTCCGAACATGACTTACAAATGTGAGAATCTGGACCCTTTGTGACAAGGTGATATCCATCCCACAAATCAGATCTTCCTTTCTTGAAATAGTAAAATAGGCTTAAAGGAAAAATAAGGAACTCATGGTACTTACTAAGCAGGTCAGCACCACCCACCTGGTGCACAAATCCACGCATGGAAACCACAGCAAGCAAGGCTTGATAAGGAAAGGTCCTTAAAGTCTTAAATGTCTCAATATCATGGGTCTGGGGCTACTCCACAAGTAAAGAATGTCATGGTTTGAATGTAAAATGCCCTCAGAGGGTCACGTGTTTGAATGCTCGGTTCGCAGCTGGTGGCACTGTTCTGGAAGGTTGTGAAACCTTTAGAAGGCGGAGCCTTGCTGCAGTAAGTATTCAATGGTGGAGGGCCTTGAGGGTTTATAGCCCAGACCTACTTCCTGTTCAGTCTCTGCTTCCTGTGTATGGCTACAGTGTGACCAACCAGCCAGCTCCTGCCATCAAACATCCTCTCACCAGTGTCATGTCTTCCCCTCCATGATGGACTGTGTCTTTTTGGAACTATAAGCCAAACTAAACCCTTTCTCCTATAAGTTGATTTTGTCAGGGTTCATCACATCAAGAATAAAGTAATTAAGACAGATATAGACATGATAGTGTGGTGACTGGAGAGGCTGGAACCCTGGCTAGTGTTGCCAGCAGGCCAGCGGCTGAGGCGGAGCTGCAGAACGTCACTCACTCAGCTCCCTCAAATCTTATTTTCAGGAGAAAGAACACCCTGAGGAAGATTTTAGGGATGATTATATTGTGTTCCACGTCTCATTCTCTTCTTGGAAAATAAATACAAGCAATTAACAGAGGATAGTGGTTACTGGGAATAAATTATTCTTTCATTTTCTATGATTTTTTAAAAATTTTACATGTACAAGTGTTACGCCTGCAGGTATAAATGTGCACCAGTGTTGCACAGTGCCTGAAGAGGACAGATAGGGTTTTGGATCCCCAGGAACTGGAGTTATGGACAGTTGTTAGCCACTATGTGGGTGCTAGGATTCAAACCTCGGTCCTCTGCCATGACAACCAGTGCTCTTAAATGTGGAGTCATCTCTCCAGCCTAAACATTATTCTTTCTACATTTTCTACTCACTGACATGTATACCTTACCAGTATTGTGTTTAAGCCTTAGTGACCACTACAGTGATTAGATGGGTGTGTCCTTTGACTTTCCCAACTTTGAGAAATGCCATGGTCCTTGCCTGCATCAGGATCCAATCCAGGGGATGCACTAAAGATGGATTCACAGGACTGTGCTCTGTGCTCACGTATGGACAGCTTTGAAGTTGGGAACTAACACCATACAAAATGCAATCTCATAAAAGCAATGTCTTGACACCTCAGCCAGCCCATGACGAATCCTGTGCAGAATTTGACATGGTAATGGACTTCCCTGTCGTCAAGCTAGGAGAATGAGTAACAGCAGCCTCTTGCTAACACCGCCTCCAGTTGGTTTTCTTCTAGCTTACCCCATTTACATCCCTCTGCTCACTGGAACGCCACTCTCTACCAAATAACAGATACTGACCTCTTCATCTGAGGCAGAACATTGTAGGGAATCCAAGTTGAGACAAAAACACCTGTCTTTTAATTGCATTCTTCTAATGTAAAAAGAGTACATTAAAAGTACACTGGAGATGTTACACACTTAATAGAGATGGCAGAGCCACTATCCAATAAATGAGTACAGGTTACTACAGACAATGTTAGACTAACATTCTGCTTGTAAATAGATGACTTTGATTTTATTCATTTTATTAATTCATGAAACAGCCTGAAGCGTGCAAAATGGCCACCTAAATTATTACACTTTGGTGAATTAAAATCCAAAAACTATGATGAAACTTTCCCTTTTTTGCAATACTAATGTCCTTTAGACCCACCATAGGATGACTCAACAAAATATAAGCATATTAAATTTAATTTTCAAATACATGTTCGAGGAATATAGTAATTTCTGTTTCTGTGCAGTTATCTGACTACCAAAAAAGAAATCTAAAAACAAAGTCACGTGTCTGCATTCCAGGAGTTAATGCAGGTTAACACTAAAACCTCAAAGTGAGATATTAAGTTTCAATCTTTCCATATAATTAAAAAACATCTATTTTACCATTTTTAACAGAACGTTGTACTTTCCATCCCATCTCCACCTCTCCCAATCAGAGTCTCACAAAATGCACACTCCTCCTCCTTCATCACTGGAATTTGCACATTCTGTCTCAAAGGTCTATAACCTTATATAGCTATACAATTTCTTAGCCTTATATGACATTCCTTATATGACTATAAAGTTTTTTATCCTTATATGGTGTTATTATATGGTTATACAAATTCTTAGCAGAGTCCATATTACAGAATAGACATAGTACCAGTAATTAATAGAAATATTACACTAGTTAGATATTTGTGGTGAAAAAGCTTAAGAAGTATGTAAAAAGTCCATAAGTTTGCAGAAAATCCAAGTGGGAATAACACATGTCAGGTGATAATTTTTCACTATTCATAGGTGTCTGTGTTAGTAAATAGAACAAGTTAACACTGTCTAAAGTCAGCAATCACCAGAAAGAATGAGAAGTTAAAGGGCACACACACACACACACACACACAGACGTAGCTTTGAAATATTAAATCACACTTTAATCTTTAGAGGAATATTTCCCTGTTTTACAAGCTTTACCTTGGTATGTTTATGTGCTTTCACATCAGAATAAACAATGCTCTACTAAGTTTACTTGCCTTTGATAATAAAAACTCACTGGAATGTGATCTGATGTACTTTGGACTGAGTTGCCTGTGGTTCAGTCAATACGGTACAAGCACAGCTACTTCACAGTCATGTACATGATCCGGTGGGACTTCTTTAAGTTTACACAAACATAAGCTAAACAAAGGAAACCACTGGTATGAAGGCTTCAAAAACTAAATAGAAAAGAAATGCAAAGGTATTCATTTTTCAGAAAAAAATGGGTAATTGAATCTTTCTATGCTCAGCAGGATGTAGAGTGGAGAGTTTTAATCCTGCCCCTTTCTGATAAGGTTATGCCAAATGACATTCCACTGAGGTCTACAAATTGTAGCTTCTGTCAGGTTTTTATAGCGAATCATTTAGATTTTTAGTCTTCAGAATGATGCTTACTTTCCCAAATCTTTCAATGGATTTCTACCCACATTAAGCTCATTTTATCACTGATGCTATCTATAGTGAATTAGCATTTACCTGTACCCCAAAACGGAGTTTTCTGACACTCCTGTATAACTTTTATTTTTCCAAAACTTGCAGTTTACACAGGGAGATTTTATCTGTATCATTACATTTATGTCCCTTGTCTGGTTCTGGATAATAGCAGGAGGAAAGTGAGGGATGCACTTAAATACTGCCCTGTTACCCCACATTTCCAACAAGATTACTAGTTGAGAAGTTCGCTACATCCAAGGGGTGTTGGTGAAGAGTGTGGAATATCAAGTCTATACACGAGCAGGATTCTGGAGCAGAGTCACCAACAGAGACACTCCCAGAGAGATCCCTTACTAGCACCAAAACAAGAGGTCAGGAAAACTGAATCCAGGATCTTTTGTTGGGTTAGCCTTCTGAAATTTGTGGAATGCTAGTTATAGCAGCTGGTGGCCTGTTCCAGCGATGCTGGCCATCAAGTGCAGCCGTTTTATCTACACAGGGAAACAGGTTGGGGTATGAAACATCCCACCTGAGTCAAATCATAATACACCTTACTAGTGAAATGACACTGGTGAAATAATGAGAAATTCTAATGTGAAAACTGAGATACCTAACAATCTGAATATATAAAACACTAGAATCCTTGCTGGTGCTTGAAACCAGGAGAGACCTTTCCTAGGAGACAATACAGGAGCTGGAGCAGCTACTGTCACAGGATGGTGTCCTGTCTTATTTTATTTTGGTTTTGAAGCAAGATATCATACGGTATATAGTCCAATGTGGCCTGGTATTCACTATGCAACCCAGGCTGGCCTCAAACTTTCAGAGACCCCCTCCTTTAGCCCCCTGAAAGCTAGGATTATGGACAGAGCCCACCATACCCATATTTTTCTAAGTGTATTTAGAATCACCTAGGAGATACATATCTGTACAGAGTATTAACCATGTTATAACTCTGCCAAGGGATTTATCCATGAATTATGTCAGGGCACTCATCATCAGTTTCTCTGGAGACAATAGCCACCAGGCACCCAGAGTGTCTTCATAAGCCCACAGTTGTCCTAAATTCAGCCAAGTCTACAATGAAAATCATACATCACACAATTTAGAGAAAAACATCAGTACAGTATTTTCTCTGGAGTAATAGAAATAAATAATCAAATAAATCTTCTTTTACCATTCATAAGTAATGAGTGATCTACAACACTGAAGTAAAACGATAGGAAGAATCAGTGACTTTAAGGGCAGTTTTTTTTTGAAGAGACAAACAAGGGAGACAGAACTTTATCACAGTTAACCAAAGGTAAGAAAGAGCAAATCAAAATCAACAAAACCAGAAATGAAAGGGGAAACATCACGAGCGACAACAAAATGATGCAGAGCAGTATGAGGGAATACTTTAAAAACATGCACACTATTAAATTTGAAAATCTGAAACAAATGGACAAATTTCTAAATTGACGGAAACCATCAAAAGTGAATGAAGAAAAAAATCAACAGCTTAAACAGATATCTCAAAAATTCCACCAGAAAAATTCTGGAAAAGATCAACACATTCATCAAAGTGGCAGGTTACAAAATCAATCTACAAAAATAAATAGCCTTTCCATACATAGATAATAAACACTGGAGAAAGACTTCAGGAAAACACTTCGATTCACAATAGTCAATGAAACGTTACATCTTTGAAGACAGAGATTGAGGAACACACAAGGAAATGGAAGACTTCCTGTGCGTGTGGATTAGTAGACTCAATACAGTGAAAATGACTGGCAGGTCTTCAAAATGCCGGTAGCGCTGCCACCTCTCCCCGAATGTCAGGCCAACAGGCTCCACAACCAGGAAGAGGAAAATCAAAACCTACCATTCCTCAGGAATCAGTCTCAGCACCAACCCCCTTGAAGAAACCAGGTTTCACAAATGCCCCCAGCAAACACCCGTTTTCAGCAGAAACCAGGTTTCCTAAAACTCCTTGCTTATCAGGAAAATTACAGTTCCCTCAGCCTCCAACTCAGTGGTAGCCCCTCCCCACAACATTCCTCAGAGGAAATAGAAAAAACCATTCTAAAATTCATATGGAAAAACCAATGACCCAAGATAGTCAAAGTAATCCTGAACACACAGAGCAACTCTCGAGAGATTACCACAGCAGACCTCAATTTATATTAAAGAGCAATAGTCATAAAAACAGCATGGTAGTGGCACAAAAGCAGGCTTGTATATCAACAGAAAAAAATAGAGGACTCAGTCATGAATGGGTGCAGTTTACACTCACCCAATATTTGAGAAAGGTGCCAAGAACACACACTGAAGGAAAGACAGCATCTTCAAAAATCATGCTGGCAAAACTGGATCTCCACATGTATAAGAATGGAATTTGCCCCATACCTATCATTCTGCAAAAAAATCACTCCAAATCGATCAAAGAGTTCAGTGTGAAACATGAAAGGCTGAAACTATAAGAAGAAAACATAGACAGTGCCCTACAAGATATAGGTGCAGGAAGGGATTTCTAAATGGAATATCAGTTGCTCAGGAATTAGGTCAACAATTGAAAAATGGCACCTTATTAAAGTATAAACCTCTGTACCGCAAACGTAAGAAATGAACCAAGTGAAATCCTATAGAGTGGTAGAAAATCATCAGCTCTTCATCTGACAGAGGAAATTTTTAGAATATACAAAGAACTCAAAAAAAAAAACAAAGAAAAAAAAACATATCTTATTTTTAAAAATGGGCTATGCATCTGGGCAGAGATCTATCAAAAGAAGAAATTAAAAACAGCTAAGAAATTCCTTAAAAAGTCTCAAGTTCATTAATTACTAGGGAATGAAAATAAAACTACTTGACTATTTCTTTGAATCCCAGTAAGAGTGGCTTAAGATTAAGAGAAATAATGACACCAAATACTGAAATGGATACAGAAAAAGGGGATCCCTTATCCACCGTTTGGTGGGATTGCAAACTGGTGTAATCACTGTGTAAATCAGTATGGAGGACTCTTAAAAACTAAAAATAAATCTTGCATATGATGCAGTTATACAATTCCTTGGCATATACCCAATGAACTCATTTTACTACAGAGATACCTGCATAGCCATGTTTGTTGCTGTTCTTTTCACAATAGCTAAGAAATGGAAACAAACTAAAAGTTCCTCAACAGATGAGTGGATAATGAAAATGTGGCTCATTTACACAATGGAGCTCTATTCAGTTGTAAAAAAATGAAATAATAAAATTTGCATGAAAATGGATGGAACTAGAAACTGTTGTACTAAGTGAAATATCGTACTCAGATAATCAGGCCACATATATTCGCTCTCTTTTGTGAATCTTGGTTCCAAATCCCTCGATGGGAGTATATATCCTGATGTAACCACCAGAGCAAGAAAAATGGAAAAATAAACAAAAAACATGGAGGTAAAGTGTAAGAAAGAGAGGGGGGTATTATGAAATAGCTGTTATTAATGGGTAAATGGGTAAAAGGGCGGTACTTTAACTGGAGAGGAAGTAGACATGGATATATGGGGGGAGTGAGAGGAGAGATAAATAATGCTTAGATTATATGAAAACCAGAGGGAAATTTACTACTTCAAAGTCCTACTGAGAAATGCACATACAATAAATATACGAGTGCAGGTGTAGCTGAAGGCAGTATAACAAAAACACAGTGCCAGGTAGGAGAAACCTCTCTTCTGTTGTCTTTATGTTGTTGGTCAATGCAATCCAAGAGACTCCCAAAATAATACAGACTATTTCCACAGTCCTTGATTGCATCCCAGAATTTGAAGATAAGACCCTATTGCTGAAGAAAGCCACGCTTGAGACACAGGACTTGGAGCAATGGAGCTGGAATTGACATGGAAGCCTCCTTCCTGACTACCATTTCTCATGGTATCAGAAGACACTATGCAAGCCGCTAAGGGAGAAACTCAATCAATGTTCCACCCAGCTGTAAAGTCTAATAAACAACAATGACTTGTCTAGGAAACTATCACTACTGGTATAATAGTGGCACTTTCATCTTGAGAGTAATCAACAGCTGTCTAATCACAATTAAGGCACACTCAATGGAAGCAAACTCATATGTGGTTCTATAAACATAGCCAAATGCAATAGGCTAGAGAGGTCATAGATCTTAGAGAAAAACACACTTTTGCCACATTCCTAGACCAATGTAATTTCTTACTGTATTCTAAATATGCAACCTTATATTTACAGACAAGTGCACCTTTCACCTCGCATCAAAGGAGTTTCCTGCTGACACACATGGAGACTATTACGGAGTTCCAGAACTGGTCACAGGCAGAGAATAAGTGTCTGTGAGACACTTCACCTTAAGTGACATCTTCAGTGCACACTCTACACATAGGATAAATGCATATCTCAACTCTCACCAGAGAAATTTCCTTATACAGCAGATGATTATTAGCAAATAAATCCATAATTGGCCAATGTGAAGAGAACACAGGGCTACCAGAATGCTTATCCCTTTATTAGGACACTTATTAAAAACCTCTGCCTCCCAAGACTCAGGGAACATTTCAGAAAAGGAGGAAGAAAGATTATAAGAGCCAGAGGGTTGGATGGCCACAAGGAAACAGCTGGTCAGTTATACATACGAACTCACAGCAACTCACACTAGACAAATCCCAATCTCAAAGTACACATGGAGAAGTGTGTAAGAAATCCCAATCCAATCTAAGGAATTTTATAGGCAACTGATGTATGCTGGGAGGGTGAGACACTGTCTTACAGGGATTGGTCTCTTGGTGGGTCCAAGTAATGGATCTACATGCTACAGTGAAGGACATTGGAGAACACAGATCAGACTCTACACATTATTATTCATTTACACACACACACACACACACACACACACACAGGGAAAAGTGTGGTTAGGGAAAAGAATCTAAATGCCAACAAACTATATTGCATGAAATTGGCAAAAAAAAAACATCAGCTCTTCTTCTAGCCTTGGGCACAGGCCTGCTTCTGCTCTCAGCACTCCAGATTTCTGGACTACCCTCTCAGTCCAAATTTACCCACTGCTTTCTGATTCCCTGAACCCAGAGCCTCCATAGGCTATCCCCACCCAAAACCTGCCTTTGCAAACCTGAGACCAACCTTCTATCCTGGCTGTCTGCAACCCCAACTTGCCTTGAATTCCCTAGACCAGCCTTCTTCCCTGGTAAGTCCAATCCCACCTGTGGCACCTTGACACCCCTACAACCTTAGCAACTAAAATCTACCTGACCCCATATCCTGTTCTTCTAGCCTTGGGCACAGGCCTGATTTTGCTCTTAGTACTCCAGATCTCTGGACTACCCTCTTAACTCTGCAAGGCAGTGAGTTTTCCAAAACATAACTTGTCTATCTCCCTACATTAAGACCACCTACAGCCCCTCCCAATGCTGCAGTGTTAGGCTTCTCTGTGCTCAAGAAGGGACCCAGACATTTGAAGACTGGCTGAGACTGCCTGAATCCAATCTCCACCTAGCAGGCTTCCCAAACTGTACTGGGCCTGCTGACTAGAGGTGACCAGACCTTAGGAGAAAGCCTGAGAGCATCTGATTCTAATCCAACTTGTGGCTCTGCAGAAACTCCTGGGTAGTTGGACTAGAGCCATCTGGCCACTCTAATATAAAATCAAGAGAGAACTTGAAACCTAGACCAACCAACTTTTCATACCCAATAAGAAAATAATAAAGGCACATCAAACAGAAACAGAGTTAAACTCAACAAAGAAATGCTTGAGTCTCACACCAGAATCAAAAACAGAAAAAGCAATCCACATGCCAAAGTTACAAAAAGGTAATAACTTGAAAAACAGAAACAATATGTCCTCACCAAGCACCAAGAGTCAAGTGTTCTACAATGAGAACCCCTAGAGATAACCCAGAACACAGAATTCAGAAAAACAATTAGAAACATGTTCAAAGAATTAAATGAATTTAAAGAACACACAAAGCAAAGACCTAAAAGAAGATAAGGATAAACTTCTGACTGAATTCACGAAAGAGTTAGAAATACTGAAAAAACTCTGGCTGAAATGAAGAAGGAAATAAAACATGCAATAAGCCAATTTGAAACTAAAGGAGAAACAGAATGCCTGAAATGGAAAACAGAGTATCAAAGTTGGTCAATAAAGTTGATGAACTGGAGATTATGAAAAATATAAGAAAACACAGGAATGGAATATTCAAGAAATGTGGGACACTATGAAAAGACCAAATTTATGGGTTATAGGTATAGAGGAAGGAGATGAGCCTCAGGATAATGGTATGGACCTGATCTTCAACAAGATTGTAGAAGAAAATTTCTCCAAATGAAAGAAAGATGTGCTCATAAAAATAGAAGAAGCATATAGAACACCAAATACACAGGACCGGAAAAGAAATCACAGCATATCACAGTAAAAACACTAAACATACAGAACAAGGAGAGAATATGGAAAGCTGCAAAAGAAAAACAAGTCACATACAAAGAAAAACCCATTAAAAATACAGCTGACTTTTCAGAATAACCCATGAAAGCCGGAAGAGACTGGACTAAAGTATTCCCAGTTCTAAATGACCACAGATGCCAACTCAGATTACCTTACCCAGCAAAGATGTCTATTACAGTTGAAGGGGAAACAAAAATCTTCCATGACATGAGTAGGCTAAAAGAATTCATGTCCACACATCCAGCCTTTAGAGAATTCTTGAAGCAACACAAAGAGCTGAATAAAGGAATGACTATACCAAGGAGTAACAGAAAGAAACTAAATGAAGGTATAACTGTGGAAATGCATTTAGATCAAGAATGCAAACAAATTCAAATGAAAAGAATCAATACACATCTTTCAATACTAACTTTAAATATCAATGGACTGAACTTCCCTGTCAAAAGACACTGGATAATTGAATGGATTAAGAAATAAATTCACCTTTTTGTTGTCTTCAAGAAACTCTTCTTACCTTCAAGGACAGGCACTACCTTAAGGTGAAAGGCTAGAAAAAAAATATACCAAGTGAATGGTACTCAGGAAAAACCAGGAGTTGCAATTCTAATATCTTATAAAATAGACTTCAAACTAGTACTAAAGAGAAGAGATAAAGAGGGTCACTTCATTGTAATCAAAGGAACAGTTGGCCAAGAAGATATTACAATCATGAACATATATGCACCGAATTCTGGTGTACTCAAATTCATAAAACAATACTATAGGACTTTAGGACAGAGATTAGCCCCAACTCATAAATAGTAGTGGAGTTTAATGCCCCACTGTCTCCATTAGACAGGTATGACTTGGAAGATGTTCCTCTGACCTGTGATGATGAGCCATGGACCCATCTCCTTCCCATACTTTGCAAAGCCACTCCACTTCCCTCTTCCAGCTAATTCGTTGACTATAGCTGCTTGCAGGGGAGGGGCTAAGGGTATAAAAGCTGGAAAAACCATGAGGCTGGCCTCTCTCCATTTTGTAAGGCTGGCCTGAACCACAGGATTTATGTCTGGGTGTGGACTTTTGAACACAGCTGTGAATGGGAGGGGGGGGACCCACTTGTCTGTAAGCAAACCTACACCCCAGCTCAGATAGCAAGTCCAATAAACTCGTTAAGATTCTTCAAACTGGGGTTTAGAGAATTTTTTTCTCAGGCTGTCGCAAGGACTTTGGGAGGGGATTGGATGCCATGTGCACCTCCCAGCAGTGAATTTGACTTACAATTGGCATAGTCAGCAGGATACAATGAAACTGAGAATGTGTTTTGGAAGAGCATTGATGATGTCCCTGATAGGGGGAAAGAGACAAACAACCAAAGCAAAGTGGGATGAGGAGAGAGTGTGGGCTGAGGAAATGTTAACCTGGTGGGCCATTCCCATAGGCTTGGTGGGGGTGGCTGCAGTGGCATGGTTAATGCAGTGGACAGTGAGATATGCAACTAGGGTGAGGCCTTCTAAACAGTCGAGGTCGATGGGAGAGATCCCAGGGTGGAAGCCATCTTGTAGATGGCATGGGGTGGCGTGCCTACTTGACCAGTGGAGACTGCCATGTGAGTATGGAGAGGCCCTGAGAACAGAAGAAGGTCTGGAACAGATTTGCAATCTCTGGGAGTAGCACACCAGGGACAGAAATGCCAAAAAGCAGCGGCAGAGGTTCCTTGGCCACTGCTACTGATAATAAGAAATGTGTCCCTGGCAGAGGCCTTAGCCAGAAGGGAAACTGAAAGTGTTACAGAGGAATTTGAAGGGGAGAGGGATACAAGACTGGCCTCTTCAGCACTGGCCTCTGACCTTGCCAGTAAATTAGATAAGAGAGAAAAGGAGATGGAGGTGTTGACATGCTATTTTTTACGTCTAGGAGGTCAAAAGGGAAAAAAAAAAAAAAAACCAGATAAGAATGATAATAAAAGGCCCATCCTGGGATCCTAAAACATGGAACCCCTGGGAAGAGTCGGGTAGTGAGGAAGAAGGAAGTGACCTAGAGATAGTGGGAGATGATCCTCAGGTCTGACCTTTAGTTCAAAGAAAAGGAAAATCCATGCTCCAACATGCAAATGGAGGTATTAACAATAGCCTGGTGCAGGAGACCATGGTAATCAGAGAATGCTCAGCACCAGAACTATTAGAACTGTGAAAGACATTTAAACAAGCTATGAAGCAGCCTGTGGCCACCTGGCTTATGAGGCTATGGGATATGGGGGCAGATGGAATCATTTTAAGTTCTATAGAAGCAGAGAAGTTAAGCAACCTAACCTACACATCCCCTCTTTGAGAGGAAGACTTCACAATTTAAGACAACATGAGGGAAACCAGTCCATGATGGATTGGCTATTCAGGATATGTGGGTATCTCCAGCTGAGATTCCCATGAATATTAGAGATTGGAAAACCATTGAGGAAGGACAGGCTCTGTTGAGGGAACTGGGTATGAGGGAAGTCATATTTGATGCCCAGTTCATTGGCCCAGACAGGACTGTGATTACAGGAGACTTTAGAAAGAAACTGATTCAGCAAGGCCCATGAGACTGGTATGGAGCTTTGGTGGCAGTGCTAAGCCCCAAGGCTAGGAGTGACCTATATGAGGCTGGCGAGGCTCTGGCAGATTTAAATGATTTAGACCAACATGTAAACAGGGTTCAAAATGTGTTGAAGTGAGTAGACACAAGGGAAAAGAGCCGGAACTCAGGAACAGGGCCCCTCCATGGCTCCCAAACACAGATGTGGGTGAATCTGTGCAGAGCAGGAATTGCTAGGGACAAGATAGACAGGCAGCCAAATACTGTGCTGGTGAGTCTGTGAAGGGTTTTAAGACCTGACCAGCAATTCACCACAGAAAAGAAATGGGGGACCAGGAGGTGCGGGTAACCAGAACTGCACCTCCTGCTCCAGAGGAAAGCAGCCTCATTGGATGGGACACCCCCACCCTACAGCTGCCTTGAAGGGGTGGCCTAAGTTACCCACAGGTGAGGGCCATACTGGGTGACCAGAGGCCAAATGTCAAACTGAGGATTTATTGGTCCCTCACTAATGTACAAAACACGTGGGCCCTAGTAGATACTGGGGGAGAGTGTACATTAATTCAAGGCAGTCCCCAAAAACATCAGGGCCAGTGGATAGCAGTGGATGGGTATGGGGATAAAACCATACAAGTAAAACAGACTAGACTCATTCTGGGAGTGGGCAATTATCCCCTCCAGGAGTACAAGGTGTGCATCTCTCCCCTTCAAGAGAAAATTTTAGAGGTGGATACCCTGCTGGGTCACATCCTACATACTACTGTGGGAGAGTTTCGGCTGAGGGCATGAACAATAAAGGCAATTAGTTGGAGGTGGGCAAGATAGGAGCCAGTCAAATTGCCCACCCAAGGAGGGTGGTGAATATCAAACAGTACCAGCTGCCTGGGGGTCAGGATGAAATTAATGAAACCATCCAGGATCTTGAGTGAGTAGAAGTTATCCACCCAGCCCAGAGCCCTTTCAATAGCCCTATTTGGCCTATCAGAAAGGCAGATGGCTCCTGGAGAATGACTGTAGATTACCAGGAGTTAAATGAGGTGGTGCCTCCCATTCATGCAGTGGTGCTGACATTGCACTGCTAACTGATCAGCTGGTGCAGGAAATAGGGTCTTTCCACACTGTGGTGGACCTTGTTAATGCATTCTTTAGTATTCCCCTAGCAGCTGCATCAATTTGCACTCACGTGGAAAGGAAGACAACGGAATTTCAGAGTACTTCCTCAAGGTTACCTCCACAGCCTCCAGGTTTGTCACAGGATTGTGGCGTGGGACCTGGCCCTGTTACGCTGCCCTCCTTCACTACATAGATGACATAATGCTGACTTCTGAGTGCCTCACAGATTTGGAAGCTCATTTGGGGAACATGAAAGTGCACCTGAAGGAGCAAGGGTGGGAAATCAACCCACAAAAGGTACAAGGGCCCGGTACAGCGGTAAAATTCTTAGGAGTTTTATGGTCAGGCAGAACTCACATGATACCCAGTGCGGCGGTTGAGAAAATCTTACAACAACCTTTACCAATAAATGCTAAGCAGTTACAGGTATTTTGGGGACTTCTCAGGTATTGGAGAATTTTTAAACCTCACCTTGCTCAGGTTACCTGCCTGCTGTAATCTAATAAAAAGAGGTGCTACATGGGATTGGGATGTAAAGGTCTAAGGCTTTTTGAGCAAACCTCTCATACTGGTTGGGCAAGCTAAGCAGCTGTGTGCCCCAATACCTCTGTGTCCCTTCCTCTTGGAAATCATCAGGAGCCCTGGAGGTTATAGGTGAGGCTTCTGGCAACAACAACATGAACAGAAGGTCCCAAGTGTGTTCTGGTCCCAATCATGGAAAGGGGCAGAGTCCTGGTTCACAGCACTATAACAGCAACTGCTGGCTGTGTACAAAGCATTGCAACAGGTGGAATCCATTATGGGCCCCACCCCCATTACTGTAAAGACAGCATATCCCATAAAAGGATGGGTGGAGGGCCTGTTAGCCAAATCCCTGTCAGGGGTGGACCAAAACCAAACACTGTGAAGATGGCATGCATATTTGCAGCAGTAAGAGGTGGTGTCAGCAAGCCCGATCAGCAATGCCATGCAAGCGCTACTAGGACGGGTGTCATTTCAAGGCATACAGCCTCTCCCTCCACTTCCTACAGTTGACCCTCCAGCAAGACCTGACCCACTGCTAGGAGGGGCTCCCCCAATTCCGGCTGATGCCTGGTATACTGAAGGCACTAGCAGGGGTGACAGACAAGAATGGGTAGCAGTGGCAATACACGTGAACACTGACACTATATGGTTAGAGAGGGAAGAAGGAGAAAGCAGTCAATGGGCTGAATTGAGAGCTGTATGGATAGTAACGATGACGGAGCCTTGGCCAGTTACAATTTGTACTGACAGATGGGCTGTGTTCAAGGATTTAACCTCATGGATGGCTCAGCTGGAGAAAGAATACTGGCAGGTGATACGATGGCTGCTATGGGACAACAAATGTGGACAGATGTGGGAGACAGGCTTGAGCCTAGGGTGAAATAAAGCGACAGGATAGTGGGGATGGCCTGTCCCAGGCATTTCCAGTCAAACGAAACTAACTGATTTCTGATGCAGAAACGATGACTGCTGATAATGAGATAAAAAATGAGGAACTAGGGTCCGAGGGTCCCCCTGATGAAAAACAGGAAGTCAAGATCGCCCCTACCCCGCCATTACGGGGCGGTGGCTACCCTCCGCCATCTTGTATTGGCTTTGATGAAAAACGGGAAGGCAGCCTCTGCTCCGCCATTACGGGGTGATGGCTACTTTCTGCCATCTTGCACTAGCTCTAAGGAACTTTTCCCCCAGTCCATCTACCTATCCCTTCCAGAGGAGGACGGGAAGCCCCTCACACCTAGGTCCCTCTCCTATGATATAATGGGTGATTTTCCACAGTTTTTCCCAGTTTCCATCAATCAGCGACTACAGAACTCCCAATGTCTGGAATCCATATTCTCATGATACCGTAAGGAAGCTGCGTAAGGCAGCAGTTGAGGATGCATTCACTCCCCCTGGTGTGGTCAGTTATTAGATACAATCAGTCATTCAGCCAATACCCCCTATGATTGGCAGAATATCGCCCATGACTGCTTACAGGGAGGCGATTTTCTTTGATGGAAAGCTACTTATCAAGATGAATGTGAACAACAGGCAGAGCGCAATGGAAATGCCAATGTCCAAAACGGTGGAATTGATGCGCTAGTAGGATGTGGCAATTTTGAGACCCCCCGCAAGCTCAGGCACAGGGACCTCCCCACTACTCTGAGCAAGTACAGCTTTGCACGCTTCGTGCTTTTCAAAGTATGCCGACTCACAGTGATACCAATTTAACAAAATTGATACAAAAACCAGGCGAGTCTTTCTCTGATTTTGTTGAGAGATGCCAACAAAGTATAAATAGAAAGATCAGTCATCAGGGAGCTGCCGGTGCCTTGCTCAAGGATCTTGTATATGAAGGCTGCTGTACAGAGTGTTGCCTTGCAATAGGACCCATTAGACACAAGGATGTCTGAAAGGACTCTGGCCTGCCGAGATGTGGGGACCGCTCAGGCCCATGCTGCAGCCCTTGCTGAGGCACTGACTGCTCATCAGCCACAGGCCGAGATGGACAAAGGCAAATGTTGGACCTTCAGGGGACAGGGCCATTGGTCATGTACCTGTCCTAATAAGATTATGAAAGAGGCCAAAAGGAGCCAGGTTCCCCCTTCAAAATGCCCGAGATGGCACAAAGGCTTTCATTGGGCAAGAGAATGCAGGTCTAAGGTGGATGCAGATGGTAAACCCATACAAAAGGTGCCTTTAAACGGGCAATGGGGCACCTCTCAGCCCCATCCCAAAGAGAGGAAGTAAGGGAATACACCACCCATGTCCAATGGATGATACCTATTGATCTGCATAAGCCTAGGATGCAACTTTCCCTAGATGGCCATAAGTTTAAAGGCCTAATTGATACAGGGGCCGATATCACTGTAATCAGAAGGAAGAAACCCTGTCTCATTGGCACCGTAAACCTGGACCCCCTATACAAGGTATTGGGGGCTTACAAAATACTTCACAGGTCCAATGTCCTGAGGTCTGGACTGACCCGGATGGCAATAC
Organism: Nannospalax galili; assembly: GCF_000622305.1. Classification (NCBI taxonomy): domain Eukaryota; kingdom Metazoa; phylum Chordata; class Mammalia; order Rodentia; family Spalacidae; genus Nannospalax; species Nannospalax galili. Next base: position 133,703 of record NW_008355277.1, read on the forward strand.
AGGAGCTATTAAACCACTCCTAGCTGCAGGACTTCCCCATAACCTGTGGGGGAGAGATATCCTCTGCAATATGGAGGTTGTTCTACCAATGACAAAGCCTTTTATGACGACTGCATCGTAGATCAAAGGTGAGGCCCCCACCCTCACCCCCAATTCTAACGGCCACTGCTTGACTGCCCAAGCTGCCCCATATCAGGCTAATGTGGGACACAAAAGTTCCCATATGGGTGGAGCAGTGTCCTCTTCCTTCACATGTTCCCACATGGGTGGAGCAGTGTCCTCTTCCTTCACATGTTCCCACATGGGTGGAGCAGTGTCCTCTTCCTTCACATGTTCCCACATGGGTGGGGCAGTGTCCTCTGGCTTCTTTTGTTACACAAAAGAAGTCAGGAAAGTGGAGACTTTTACATGATTTAAGGGCTATTAATGAGCATATGTAGCCTTTAGGGACCCTTCAAACAAGAATGCCTCACCCTACCGCTATTCCCAAATAGTGTGCAATTATTATTATAGATATTAAGGACTGTTTCTTTTCTATTCCTCTTCATGATGATGATAAGCCCTATTTTGCCTTCTTTATCCCTGCCACTAAGCATAACTTTCCAGTTCAATGCTATCAATGGAAGGTATTGCCTCAGGGCATGAAAAACAGTCCCACTATCTGCCAATATTATGTGACCCATGCCTGCAGACCTACCTTTGCTTACTGAGGTTTATATTTTACATTATATGGATGACATTCTTATTGCCCATAAGGATCCTAAGATCTTACAAGGAGCTTTTCAAAAACTCAGAACAAACCTCCAGGCATTAGGTCTTACTATTGCAGCAGATAAAATACAGTTACATGCCCCTTATACCTTTTTGGTCCACTCTACTCAAGATGTCATCTGGCCCATAGCTCCTGTTCTTACCTTACCAGACAAGATTACACTTTCAGAGGCAAAGACCATCTGTGGCAACATCAATTGGAAATGAGGCATCTTACCCATGTCCACAGAAGAGCTTACACCACTCTTTGACCTCTTGTGGGGTACTGATGAGGTCTCCATTCCCTGCAAGGTCTCTCTGGAGGCACAACATGTTGTCACAATGATCAATTCTCACCTGTCCCAAGCATTTGTAAATAGGATACAGCCAAAGTTGCCCATCATACTAAAAACACGCCTTTGGGAGTGCTCTGGCAGACCCAGGGCCCCCTGATATGGGTCCACCTTCATGGAGTCAACTTCACAAGGCCACCCCAGCTATTGAGGCATGGACTATGCTAGCCCTTAAACTTGTCCACACCTCCTGGCTTCTGTATGGCCTCGAACCCGAATCGTGGTTCTTCTCCTTCCATGTCACATGCTCCAGTAATTGTTCCTTGAGAACCCTGGCTTCCAAACTCTCCTACTAGTCTATCAGGGGAAATATGAGAATCATTATTCTAAACATATACACCTTCAAGGAATAAGACAGCTTCCCCTGTCCTTATTTCCCCAGGCATTCCCAAAGCATAACCCTCTTCCTCTCTTCCTAAGGTTCCTCTAATCTTTACTGATTCTAGTAAACACAAATTTGGTTATTTAATTTACCAGGAAGGACAACTCTCCTCACATAAGGTTTTCCCTTTCCTGGGATCTGTACAGCTCGGAGAGCTCTCAGCCATGTTACAGGTCTTTCAGGATCTCCCTACAACTCCCTGTAATATTTTTTCTGACAGTGCTTATGTAGTTCAGACCATATAACATCTGGCCTTTGCAGCTTTCCAGCCCCTCCAGAGTCCCCCTGATTTGTTGTTCTCCTCATTACAATTATTACTCGAGCAGTTCTCTGCCCCTTGGTATATTCAACACTTATGCTCTCATATCAATCTCCCCAGGCTTCTGGCAGGGGGCAATGCTGTCACTGACAAACTGGTCCTGAGCGCCACCCTAGACTCCACCCTAATTCAACAAGCTAGAGACTTACATGCCTGCTTCCACCTTTCTCCCCAAGCTATACATAGGCTCCTCCCTACCTTGCTGATTCAGAACTGTAAACATTTGGTCTATGCCTGCTCCTCTTGTGCCACTCCTTTACCTTTGGGGCCATTACAACCTGCTGGGACCCGCCCCCCCCAGAGGTCTTGGCCCCAACAAGATATGGCAAATGGACATCACTCATTTTTCTCCTTTTGGCAAGCTCAAGTATATCCATCATGTTATTGACACTTATTCCAATGTCCATTTTGCATTGTCCTGCTCTGGTGAGATGGCTTCTCATGACATAAGGACTGTCAAATATGCCATGGTCCTTATAGGAGTTCCTTGGAAAATAAAAACAGATAATAGTCCTTGTTATGTTTCTGCTGCCTTCAGCCATTTTTGCTCTGACTGGAATATCAGGCACATAACTGGTATCCCTTACAATCCTTAGGGTCAAGGGATTGTTGAACGTTCCCACCAAGCACTCATTACACAAATACAGAAAATAGGGGAAGACAATGATAAAGGCCCCTGCTATAAGGACCCCAATTTTGTTATACAACAAGCTCTATTTGTATTAAATTTTCTAAAATTTGACTCCAGTGGCCTCCCACCAGCAATAAAGTATTGAGGGACATTCACTCAGCCCATTCCTGCGCCCATGGTGAGATGGAAGGACTCTCTCACAAGTGAATGGAAAGGTCCACACCTATTATTAACACAAGGGCGAGGCTATGCTTGTGTCTTTCCAGATAATGTTCCAGCCCCCATTTGGATCTCAGCCCAGAACATCAGAATTGCCTGTGATGGAAAACCTCCCTCCACAACCACTGATTCCGGAGATGGCAGCCCTGACCCTGGAGGAAGTAGCACACCACTCAACCACTGAGAGACCGATCTCGCAGACCACAAAAGCCACCAACCTGGGGAGACCTCGAACATCTCTCCGCAAACAGAGACATTAGCTAAGCTAAGTCCTCAGTCCAGAAGAAAACCTTTGTCTGTGTTCCTTATTATGTGTGCCATCATTACTGCTAACTCCTGACTTTTTGGACCCTGCATTGTTAAGGGTCTTGATAATTTTGTTAAAACTTGTATTTCTCTGGTTCAGTTAGCTGTTGCCCCACCTCCAGATCTTGCCATGCATGTCTCTGCAAACAAGGACCCACTGTTCCTTGCCCTTACCAACCTACAATAATAGCTGTATGAAAAATAGGCTTGTACATAGCTTTAAAATCTTACAGAACAACAATGCAATGGACCTGAGACAACGGCCCAACTGCAGGAGCCACAGGAAATGCCTTGTGATATATACTCCTGTTGGCAGACTGTGAGACCCATGCCTAGAACTTGCCACTCCCTAATCCCCATTGTTACTCCAGATGGGATGACCCCACTCCATCAGCTTTTACTGAATTCTTAGCCCCTTTAGAGGCCTTTGCACAGGCCAAAGCTTGATACACTGCCTCTCCCTCTGCCGGACCATACCAATGGACTCACCCTTCGAGGGCTGGTAGTCAATGATGGGTAAGATCCCAAAAGATGGGACAATCTAAGACAGGCACAGTCTATAATGCTGGGACAACCTAAGACAGGCACAGTCCATAATGCTGGGTGACCCTTGAGGTGGGACAACAATGCCGAGGCAAAGAATCTCGATTCCCACTGGTTGGCATGGAGTCGGCCCAGCCTGCTATCGAGGAAGCTCACCATCTTGAGGGAGCTCTTGATACAATGACCCCCTAAGCCATTCTACTTTGCCTTGATGTATCTGGACTGATATCTATATGCTATATATTATAAACTATCCCTCACATTTAAAAACAAAAAAAGGGTGAGATGTGGGAGACAGGCTTGAGCCTAGAGTGAAAGTCTTATTGACAGCCATACAGCAGGTCTGAGGCAACAGCCCGACCACAGTAGCCACAGACAGACATATATAATAAAATGAAGGAGGAGCTAGTGCCCCTGGTAGTTTAACAAGTGACTGCCCACTGCCTGGCGAGTCCTCCTGGGAATCAGGAAGCTGATGCTGTCACCAAGGTGAGGGCTGTCTGCCCTCAGGTGCCCCTAGAAGCAGCTCACTGGATTCATGTCAAGTCGGGCCACAGAGGAGCCAACATGGGATGGAGAATAGCCAAAGCAGCCGGCATTCAAGTAAAATATGCTGACATCCAACAGGCTGTCCAGGCCTGTCAGGCATGTTTCTGGTTGTGGCCTGGAGGATGGTTGCCATGATGGGACATGTGCACAAGGCAGCTTCCCCTGTGAGAGAGTAGCAAGTAGATTATATAGGGCCTCTGCCAGTCAGTGAGGGGTGTAAATATGCTCTCACCTGCGTGGACACTGCCACAGGCCTTACACAGGACTTCCCTTGCAGAAGAGTTACAGACAAAGCTACTATTAAGGGGCTTACTGAACTCAGTGTCATGTATGGGTACCCGATGCAAATAGATAGCGACAGAGGGACTCATTTCACAGGTACAGATGTGGAAGCCTGGGCTGAGGATAATCAGGTTCAACGGTATTTCCACCTTCCATACAATCCTACAGGAGCAGGGTTAATTGAAAGAAAAAACGGGTTGCTAAATAACAGTTGAAAGCCTTAAGCCCAGAAGGAACACTACAGGGGTGGAAAAAGGGCCATCCAGAAGGCTTAAGGTTGTTAAATGAAAATCCCAGTACCAGGGGTGGGTTGCTCCCATATGAACAGTTGGCCAAAGGGACCCCAGAGGTCCCCAAAACTATAAAGGCGATTGCAAATAATGTTGATTGCACACCTGATGTGGATGGTAAGAACCTACTGCTGAAGATGCCGCATGAGCTGAGTGCAGGAGAGGGAGAAATAAAACTTGGACTAAGCTGGAAACTCCCTGCCACTGGATGAGTGGCTTTCATAGTGCCAGAAGGTGCTATGCAGATGACTGGGGGAGAATTGTCCCCCATTATCCTGTTCAACAAAGGACCCCATGTGCTGTGCTATCAACATTCAAAGAAAGATGTTCCTGCTGATGTAATAGTGGCTCCTCTAGTGTATGTACAACCAGCTAATTATTGATTGGACCTAATGCCTGCTTCTAGGGATGGAACACACACCTGGTATTGTAGACCAGGCCAACCCCCTGTGGCAGGAGAGGTTATAGGCCCCAGTGGAGAAGCCACTGCAATTGTATTGTTAGATGGATGTGATGCGCCTACTGAAGTACCACCCAAGCATTTGTGTTTACACCCATGAGCTATTATTGCAGTTACTGTTTACATGCTCTTGCTTCTTGCTGTTTGTGTTTTTACAGTAGGTGGAATGCCACTAGATTGAGCCATCAGCCCATGACAAAGGATGCAGAGACTTGGAGAGTCCAGTGCCCCACTACAATGGGAGAAAGGTCACCCCACCCCCCTGGGACTCAGGGATATTTGCTGAAGAAGTGGGTGGAAAGATCTGTGAGATCGACAGGAAGGGTTGGAGAATGTGACCTGGAAGATGTTCCTCCGATCCTGTGATGACAAGCCATGGACCTGCCTTGTCCCAAGCGCTGCAAAGAAGCCACTCCCTTTCCCTCTTCAGCCAATAGGTTGACTATAGCCGCTTACAGGGGAGGGGCTAAGGGTATAAAAGCTGGGAAAACCAGGAGGCTGGTCTCGCCATTTTGTAAGGCCATCTGGTACCACAGGATTTATGGCTGGGTGTGGACTTAGAACACAGCCATGAATGGGGGGGGGGTGCCCATTTGTCTGTAAGTAAACCTGCACACCAAGCTCAGTTAGCAAGTCTAATAAACTCATTACGATTCTTCAAACTGGGGTTTGGAGAATTTTTTTTTCTCAGGCTGTCTCAAGGACCTTGGAAGGAGGGAATTGGATGCCACGTGAACCTCCCAGCAGTGAGTTTAACTTATAACAGGTCAACTGGACAAACAATAAACAGAGAGATGTCAGAATTAAATGATACAATACAGCAAATGGACCTAACAGACATCTTTCAAATATTCTACTTGAGCACCAAAAAATATACTTTCTTCTCAGCACCCCATGGAACTTTTTCAAAAACTGACCACACACTGGGCCACAAAACAAACCTCAACAAACACAAAAGTACTGGATTAACTCCATGCATTCTATCAGACTACAATGCAATAAAGCTCAAAATCAACACTGGACAAAACCCTAGTCACTACAGGAACTCATGGTAATTAAGCAACACACTCCTAAACAATGAGTAGATCAAAGGAGAAATTAAGAAAGAAATAAAAGAATCCCTGGAATTCAATGAAAAGGACAATACAACACAGCACAACCTCTAGGACACTTTAAAAGCAGTCCTAAGAGGAAGTTTATAGCTCTAAATGCCAACATTAAAAAATTAGAAAGAGCCCAAATAAATGACCTAACACTGAAACTCAAGACTCTGGAATGGCATTAACAAGAAGAAATAACAAAAATCAGAGCAGAATTTAATGAAATAAAAACAAAGAAAATGATCCAAAAAATCAAGGAATCTAAAAGCTTGTTCTTTGAAAAGATAAATAAATTAGACACACCCTTACCCCAGTTAACCAAAAGAAAGAGCACCTTCAAATCAACAAAATCAGAAATGAAAGGGGAAACACTACAATAGACAATAAAAGAGCCAGAACATTATTAAGGAATACTTAAAAACCTATACTCTATTAAATTTGAAAACCTAAAAGAAATGGATGTATATTTAAAGTTATGGGAATCACCAAAGCTAAACGAAGAAGAAATCAACACCTTAAACAGACCCATAACACATAAAGAAATTGAAACAGTAATACAAAACCTCCCAACTGAAAAAGCCCAGGACCAGATGGATTCACAGCAGAATTCTACCGGACATTTAAAGACTATCTACATCCAATACTACTTTATTCACAAAGATAGAAACAGGGGGAACACTTCCAAATTCCTTCTATGAAGCCAGAATCATTCTTATACCAAAACCAGACAAAACTACAACCAAAAAAGAAAACTACAGACCCACATCCTCAGTGAACATAGATGCAAACATTCTCAGCAAAATGCTCACAAACCACATACAGACACACATCAAAGAGATCATCCACCATGATCAAGTCGGCTTTATCTCAGAGATAAATGGACTCAAAGACAAGAACCACATGGTCATCTCAATAGATGCAGAGAAGGCCTTTGACAAAGTTCAACATGCATTTTTGTTCAAAGTCCTAGAGGGAACTGGACTGGAGGGAACATACCTCAACATAATTAAAGCCATATACAACAAACCCACAGCCAACATCATTCTAAATGGAGAAAAACTGGAAGCATTCCCATTGAAATCAGGAACCAGACAAGGCTGTCCACTCTCTCCACTCCTTTTAAATATAGTGTTTGAAACTCTTACTAGAGCAATAAGACTAGAGAAGAAATTTAAAGACGTACTAATTGGAAAACAAGGGTCATATTATCCTTTTTTGCAGATGATATAATATTGCATCTTAGAGATGCTAAAACTTCCACCAGAAAACTCATAAAAATGATGAACACTTTCAGTAAAGTGGCAAGTTATAAAATTATTCTAAAAAAATCCGTAGCCTTTTTAATAACAATAAGAAGCCGTCTGAGAAAGTGCACAAGGAAAAACTCCTATTCACAATAACCTAAAAAAAAATCTTGAAATGAACATGACCAAGACATTAAAGACATCTAAAACAAAAATTTTAAATCTTTAAAGAAAGAGACTGAGGAAGACATCAGAAGATGGAAGGACCTCCCATGCTCATGGATTAGAAGAATTAATATTGTTAAAATGGCTATTCTACCAAAAGACATTTGTAGATTCAAAGCAATACCAATCAAAATCCCTAAGACATTCTTCACAGAATTAGAAAAAAAAATCCTAAAATTCATATGGAAGCACCAAAGACTCCAGATAGTCAAAGCAACCCTGAGTACAAAAAGCAATACTGGGGGGATTACTAGACCAGATTTCAAACTATACTACATAGCTATAGTCATAAAAACAGCATGGTACTGAAATAAAAATATACTTGTAGCTCACGGAAGATAATTTAAGACGCAAACATGAGCATATGCAATTTCAGCCACCTAATAGTTGACAAAGGCACCAGGAATGCACAATAGAGGAAAGACAGCATCTTCAGCAAATGGTGCTGGCAAAACTGGTTATCCACCTGTAGAAGAATGAAACTAAACCCCTATATTTCACCTTGCACAAAAGTCAACTCCAAATATATCAAAGACCTCAATGTGAAACCCGAGATTTTGAAATTGTTAGAAGAAAACATCAGCAATAACCTACAAGATATAGGTGTAGGAAAGGACTTTCTAAATTGGATATCAATTGCTCAGGATTTAAGGTCAAGAATCAACAAATGGGACCTCATTAAACTAAAAAGTTTCTGTGCAGCTGAAGAAATGACCAAGGAAGTGAAGGGAAAACCCACAGAGTGAGAGAGAATCTTCACCAATGACACATCTGACTGAGGTTTAACATCCAGAATATATAAAAAACTCAAAAAATTAATAATCATGAAAGAGAGTAACCCAATTAAAAGATGGGCTAAAGATCTGAACAGGAAGTTCACAAAAGAAGAAAAAAGATGGTTAAGACACATCCTAACTGGTGCTCAACATCATTAGTAATTAGGAAAATGCAAATTAAAACTACTTTAAGATTCACCTTACCCCAGTCAGACTGGATAAGATCAAGAGAACAAATGATACCAAATGCTGGCGAGGATGTGGAGAAAGGGGAACACTCATCCACTGCTGGTGGGACTGCAAACTCTTGCAACACCCATGGAAAGCAGTGTGGAGAAACCTTAACATCTGAAAATGAAGCTGCCATTTGACCCGGTTATACCACCAAGTCACTGTGAAGAATGTACTTGTGCCATGTAGAAGGAAATGACCAGCTACAAGATTAGTTACAAAGAGAAATATCTCAACCGAGCCTTGCAAACCAAACGTCACATTCAGATGGAGAAGTCGGGCAGGTTGATGACTCTTGGAACAGGGAATCGTGGTAAGCTAATAAGAAAAGCATAGCCCAGGTATAGAGATTCTTTACTCTTGAGAGTGAATTTGCAGGCAGTACTGAATAATGACATATTTTTAATATTTTAGGCAATAGAACAGCATTGATTTTGCATTTAAATTATTTTGCACAAAGGACAAACATATTCATTTAAATTTATTTCACAGATCCCCAGTGTTAGGTTAAGAATAGAATAGTTAAAATGGGCAAAGGTGTATAGGCTCAGCATCTTTTATCTGGAATGTGTGGCATTAGGAGTGTTACAGATCCTACTTACACTTATATTTTTGGATGATTATTTATATGCAATGATATATTTTAAGTGTGAGCACAAATTCTAAACATAGAATTCATTTATGCTTCACTTCTAATTTGTATGGATATTTTGAAGCTAATTTTATTTTTGTATTTTTTAACATCTGTTTGTTGTGTGTGTATATGTGCAGAGTTGTGTCTGTCAAAACACACATGGCGGTCACCTTGCAGGACTTGGTTCTCATCTTCCAACATGTGACCCCAGGGACTGAAGTCAAGTCAACAGGTGTCTGCCAGCAAGTACTCTTACCTGCTGAACAATCTGGTCAACCATCCTCGAAGGTTATTTTCTACAATACTTTCAGTGTGCCTGTCTTCTGACTACCTATCAAATGAGGTCATATGAGGAATTTTCTACTGTGGCATCACATGTATGTCAGAAAACTTTCAGCTCTTGTAGAATTTCAGATTGCAGTTTTTCAGATTTGGATATGCGCTATTTCTTTTTAAAATATTTAATTAATTTTTATGTGTATGAGTGCTTTGCCTGCATGCCTGCAAGTAGAACACTTGTGTTCAATGCCTGCAGAGGCCAGAAGAGGTATTGGATCCCCAAGCTTCGAGTTACAGATGGCTGTGAGCCTCCAGGTGAGTGCAGGAAGCTGAACCCAGGTCCTCTGCAAGACCGTCAAGGGATCTTAATTGCTGAGCACAGATTTATAATTGAAACAAAATGAGGTTGGGGAAAAATAATTTGAAAGCCCAGAAGATAAACTCACATTTTGTTTAAGACTTCATTGCAAAATAAATGATTAAAGAAACCACATATTTATGTATTAATGATGTCAGGGTCTGTTTAGCATATGAAGATGTTGATAATTGTGGCAAAATATGTGTGATAGTGAAAATCGATGTTCTACAGATGGAAATGAATATTCAAAATTCACTGCAATAGCTGGTTATTAAAGACCAGTATCAAGGACCTCTGAGCACAGATGGTCAGTGGACAGAAAGGCACTCGCTACAGCACTCATACATAATAATGGCAAACATCATATAGGATTGGGTGAGACAATGAAGACAACAGGCAGCTGCCTCCTCACAGGGGCCATGAACTCAGCATGCTGACAGATGCACATCCTCCTTAAAGGTTTAAGAACTGATAACTGACTACTTCCTAACACTCTGGTCAGCTCTTATGGGACACAATTTCATCTCCTAATTTCCAAGGCACATTCTAGCAAGGCCTACTAAGTTTAAAGATTCTCTGAAGTTGAACTGACGCTGTTGATAATAGGCTAAGTCCTAATAGTTATGTTTTCTATGATGTAACTAGTCATACATACAGGATGAACGGATTCCCAAGGGGATCACAGGAAGAAAGAATTAAGGTATTTATTTTTATGGTAATAAAGGTTTAGACAAAGAGCTGGGGAGATGGATCACTTGGTGAAGGGCTTGCCATGCAAGTGTAAGGACCGCAGTTTGAATGCCCAGAACCAATGTAAAAACTGGGTACATAGCATGGGCATTTGTAATCCCCGTGATCCTTCTGGGAGATGCAAAGTAGAGACAGGTGAGTCCCCCAAAGAAGGCAGGCCAGCTAGTCTGTCTCAAACAAGGCAGAACGCAAGGACCCACACATGGGGTTGTCCTCTGACTGTCACACATGTGCGATGGTATGCACATATCAGTGTGCACACACACATACAGAGAGAGAGACACACAGAGAGAACACAGAGAGATAAAATGAAGTGAAAAAAGTTTAGACACTTTACATGTTAAGAAAACAGGTTGTAGAGTTGTAGAGCAAGGACAGAGAATAAACATATTCTGAAACTCAGAAATAGAGTTCCAGAATCAGTCACACCTGACACTGCACACTGATACAGCGCTTGTCACTGTGACAGCCATCCTTCTGGTCCATGTATTCTGCAGGTACCGTTGTTTGGCCTCACAACAGACCTGATTGGGCATTTGGTATCTGCTTAAAGATGAAGAAACCGATGCTCTGAGAGACGAAATGACCTGCCACAATTAGACCAAAACCAGATGGACCTGCTCTCCTGCCTCTGAACCTTACTCTTCACCAAATCAAAACCAGTTAAGGCTTTTGTTCTTTCCAGTGTCTGAACTGGTGCAGGTTCTCCCCTAGCACAGGCGCAGGGCAGAGATCTAGAGGCAAAAACAAGTATTTAAACTGTTGAAGAGCATATCACAGCAAGAGCTCTACATCCCTCATTTCATCAGGCAACTAAGGCACCATGCAGGAGCCAGCAGGGCTCCCGCGCGTCTCTAGGTCAAAGATCCCACAAGTCCGAGAAGTAGCTCTGAAGTCACCTGTCATCTGTCCTCTGTACCTTAGGCCGCACTGATCTTTTCAGCCACACAAAAGCTTTGCATTATGAAATAAAGTACTCCAAGATTTTACTTTTTCTGCCTCTCAGAATGAATTCAGTCTGAAAGATCTTTATCCAGCCTGGTAAGTAAAGAGGGAACAGCTGTGAAAATTCGGTGCCAGCCAAAACTATGAAATAAAATCCTGTCCAGGAACTTTATGAAACGTGATTTTGTTACTCTCACCAATGCACTTCTGCTAGGAGAAGTCAAATTAGTAAATTTCAGGCATGTAATTAGTTACAGTACTAGTATATACATTCAGACAAGCTGTGGTCTGGAGGCACGGACCTGGGATGCCTGGTAAGCAGGAACCTGGGTCAGGAGGATCCCAAGGTCAAGGCCTGCCAGGCAATTAGTGAGAGTCTGTATCCAAATTACTTAAATTATTTAATAAAGTACTCCAAGGGCCAGGGATGCAGTTCAATTGTAGAGCATTTGCCTAGCAAGGGTGTGAACTAAATTCAATTTACAATACTGAAGAAATAACTTTAAAACAGTTAAAATAAAGAAATAATAAAAAGACTGTGACACATAGAAAGTTGTATTAAAAAATTTATGCCAAATTGTATGCAGATATTACCTATTTCTATTTAAGATAAGAACATGAATTTCATGCTAATATGGTAATATATTGTGGCAATATATTACTTGCATTATTTGTGTTGATTTACCTTCAAACTTGGATGCCTCCACTTAAAAATATCCAGATTTTAAAAATCAGCATGTTTATAATATCTTAAAAGCTCTCATATATTCTATAGAATTAAACCAAACTGTTCAAGGAATTTCTCTATTTTCATCTATTACATGGCCATGTTGCTGTGTATGCAACTTGTGAGTAGGAGCTAGAGCGATGGCTCAGCTGTTAACAGCACTGGCTGCTCTTGCAGAGGACCTGGGTTGGTGGGGTGACTAACAACTGTCTCTAACTCTAGTTCCAGGGAATTCAATGCCCCCTCTGTTCTCCACGGGGGTACTGCAGACATGGATGTACTCATACACATGTGCGCAAAACACTCATACACGTAAAGAAACAAAAAATCAAGTAATTTTTAAAGGCTGTGAGTGAACTAAAATCACAATTTAAATTACTGGTTTATTTTTCATGGTCATAAAAATTGTTCATAGAATGGGGTAAAGGACTTGACATGCTTTCTGAACTTTGTAGATTCGAAGCAATTTGCTTCCATGTTTACGTGTACCTACAGGACAGAACCAGTAGATTTGCAAGAAGTATTAATATTACAGGAAGCCCACGACTGTTAGACCGCTTTATGCTCTATTTTCCTGAGAAACCAAAGAGCCGTATGAATTTTAATTCATTGTTTTACATTTTAATATATGGCATTAATATTGGTTTATTTTGATGAATGAGTCTTATCCATTTCTATATTAATTCAAACAATTCAGTGCTAAGGGAGTAAAAGAAATCCCAAACACAATTAAAAACTACACAGAAAGAATCTAAAACATTAAGCATAAAATCTTCTGGCATAGACTAGTACATCAGTTAGGTCACCCGACCTGTGACATGTGCAGATTGCTGTTAGACTCACTGAAAATCTTGTGGGCATTTCTAAAAGTAGGAAATGACTCTGTGGCTGTAATAAGCTGTACCTTCTTCATAAGATGTTTGATTTTCAAGTCAGTCAGTGAGGATTTCTTTTCTAAAATATTTTTAAAATTTAATTTCATTTTCTGTGCATGAATATTTTGCCTGTATGTATTAAGTGCACCACTACTTGAGGAGGCCAGAAGAGGGTGTCAGGTGCTTTGGAATTTGAGTTGCAGACTGTCAACTGCTGTGTGACTGCTTGAAACCAAACCTAGGGCTTCTGCCAGAGCAGCCAGTACTCTTAACCACTGAGTCGTATCTCCTGCCAGCATTTTTAAAATGTCTGTGTGTGTGTTTGTGTGTGTGTGTGTGTGTGTGTGTGTAAAATGTGTCAGATGTCAGTAGGACTTTGAACTACTTTATTTCCGTCTGTTTTTTCATACCATCTAACATCTAAGCTTTATTTATTTGCCTCTTACTCTCCCTATATAAACCTCCCTCCTTGTCCAGTTAAAGTATACCCTTTTCCCCATTTCCCCCTTGGTAACAACTGTCTCCTACTATCCCCATCTCTCTGTCTTTTTCTTCCTCTTCATCCCCATGGTTCCTTTCCATTTTTCTGGCTCCTGCAGTTACATCATAATGTATTTTCACATCTAAGCATTTGGAGCTTAGGTTCACAAATCAGAAAGCACATATGTCACTTGTGTTTTTGAGTCCCTGTTACTTCACTTAGTATAACAATTTCTAGTTCCATCCATTTACCTGCAAATTTCATGACTTTTTGTCTTCACTGTGGAGGAGAACTACATTTTTATCATACATTCATTCATTAGTTGAGGGACATTTTGGTTGTTTCCATTACTTAGCATTGTAAAAAGATCATCAGCAAACATGTTTGTGCAAGTACTTCTATTTGGTTGAGTTCTTTGGACATATGTGCCAAGGAGTGGTATGACCAGATCGTATGGTAGATTCATTTTTGGATTTTTAACAGTTCTCTATACTGATTTCCACAGTGGCTGCACCAGCTTGCAACCCCAACCACAGTGAATAAGTTCTCCCCATCTCCCTATCCTTGGCACCACATCCTGTCATTTTGTTTTTTTTTTCTTCTGTCATTTTTTTAAATCTTGATCTTAGCCATTCTGCCTGGGTGTAAGATGAAATCTTAGTGTTATTCTGATTTGCATTTTCCAAATTAATAAGCGTTTTGAACACTTTTTAAGGTGATTTCCAGCCATTTTTACTTTGAGAAATTTCTGTTTAGACTGATAGCCATTTTTTAATTGGGTCATTTGCTTTCTTCCTTGTTTTTTGAGTTCTCTGTATATTCTGGATGTTAATGCTCGGACAAATGTGTAGCTGGGGAAGATTTTCTGACTGAGTGGGTTCTTTTCTACTTCTCTGGCTGTTTCTTTTGCAGTACAGAATGTTTTAATTTAATGAGCTCCCATCTTTTGATTGCTGATCTTTATTCTTGAGTGACTGATGTTCAACTTAGAAAGTCGTTTCCTGCACCTGTATCAGGTGAAGGAAACCACCATGTTTTAACATTTTCAGCATTTCAGGCTTGACATCAAGATCTTTAATCCATTTGGAGTTGACTTTTGTACATGGCCATAGGTATGGATCTAATTTCATTTTTCTACATACACAGATTCTATTTTGCAGGATAATTTGACATCTTTTCCACTTATTAACCCCTTGATTTCCTTCTTTTGTCTCACTGCTCAGAGTTTCAATAACTAAATTGAAAAGGAGTGAGGATAGTGAGCAGCCTTCTCTAGCTCCTGAATTTAAAGAAAATGCTTCACATTTTTCTCTGTTTAGAATAATGCTAGTTGTGGGTTTGCTGTATATAGTATTAATTATGCTGACTTACATATTATCCAGTCAATTCCCTCTGCAACTTTTCTCATGACTGTTTGCTGGATTTTGTCAATGGCCTTTTCTATGTGTATCGAGAGATGATTTTGGCCGTTAAGTCCATTTACATGATTTGTTACATTTATTGACTTATGTACATTGAACCACCCCAAATCTCTGGAATAAAGTTTACTTGATCATGGTGGATGATCTTTTTAAAAAATGTTTTACTTGATATTTTGTGTGTGAGTGTATTGCCCACCTGTATGTAAGTGCATCTGTGTGTACAATGCCTGTGGAGGTCAGAAGAGGGCATTAGATCTTTTGGAACTGGAGTAACAAAGAGTTGTTAGCCACCATGTGGGTTCTGGGAACCTAACCTGGTCCTCTGCAAGAACAGCCAGTGCTCTGAACCACTTGAGCCATCTCTCCAGGCCAGAGTGATCTTTTTGATGGACGTCTCTATTTGATTTGAGCGTATCTTATTGAGAAATTTTGAATCTATGTTCATTAAGGATATGGGCCTATAGCTTTTTCTTTTTATTGTTTCTTTTCTTGGTTACGGAATTAGAGTAATATGGATATCAAAGAAAGAGTTTGAGAGTTCTCCCTCTATTTTGATCTCTTTGAATAATTTAAGTAGTAATTCTTGGAGAAGAAGATCTGGTAAAATTTTGCTGTGAAACCATCTTGGCCTAGGCTCTTCTTTTATTCAGAAGACTTTGTATCACTGTTTTGATTATTTGTTATATGCCTGTTTAAGATCTTGATCTCTTCTTGGTTTAATTCAGGTGGTTTCATTGAATTTAGAAGTTTGTCCATTTCTTTTAGATTTTCAAATTTAGTAGAGTATAGGTTTCTAAATTATTGCCTTATAATGTCTGTTGTGATGGTTCCCATTAGTGCCTGCTTTTGTTTATTAGATTTGTTCTTTCTTTCTTTTGGTTAACCGGGCTATAGGTCTGTCTGTCTTCTTTATCTTCACAAAGAACCATCTCTTTGGATTCACTGATTCTTTGTATTGTTTTCCTGGTTTCTATCTTGTTATTTTTGGTATTTCTTACTGCCTATTGGTTTGGTTTTGGGTTTGGTTAGTTCTTGTCTTTCAAGATTCATGTGTTATAGCTTTTATTTATCTGTGCTCTTTCTGATTTTTTTTTTTTTTTTTTTTTTTTTTTTTTATATCTCCCTGTAGCCCCAGCTTTCCTGGACCTCACTATGTAGACCAGGCTGGCCTTGAACTCAAAAAGATCTGCCTGCCTTTGCCTCCCAAGTGCTGGGATTAAAGGCATGCACCACCACGCTTGGCCCTTCTGATTTTTTTTAAAAGGAGGACACTTCGAACTATAAAATTCCCTCTTCGTATAGTTTTTTTATGTTTCCAGAGTTTTGCTGTGCAGTGTTATTATTTTCCTTTAGTTCCAGGAATACTTTCTTGATTTCTCTGTTACCCGTTCATCATTAAGGAGTGTGTTGTTTAATCTCCCCGAGTTCGTCTGTTACCACAGCTTCTTCTGCTCTTGATTTTAACCTTTGTTGTACATGGAATTCTTTTTCTACTTTTTTATAAGTTGAGGTTTGTTTTATACCAATTGTAGTATATTTTAGAGACACTTTCATGGGCTTTTGAGTAGAATGTGATTTCTTCATTGCTGGACTGGAATATATAATAGAAGTCTGTTACATACATTTGATGTATGATATAATTTAATTCAGACGTGTCTGTTTATTCTTTGTCCAGCTGACCTTTCTATTGGAGATAATTAGATATTAATGTGACCTATCTTACTGAGTTAGGGTTAATTTTCTCCTGAAGTCCTGTATTGCTGATTTTAAATAATCTAGTGCACCAGAGTTTAGTGCATATGTATTCATAACTATAATGACTTCTTGGTGAATTTTTCCCTTGACCAGAATGAAGTGACTTTATATCTTCTGATTAATTTTAATTTGTCAGATATTAGAATTGCAACACCTTCTTGTTTCTTGAATGGGTTATTTTTTCTATCCTTTCACCTTAAGGTAGGGCCTATCCTTGAAGGTGAGATCAGTTTCTTACAGACAACAAAAAGATGTATTTTGTTTCTTACTCCATTCAACTAGTCTATGTCTTTGAGGAGTTGAGGGCATTGATATTTAGGTTACTGTCATTTTAATTTGTTTGTTTTTTTGTCGCATTTTGTTTTTCTGCAAATATACATTTATTTATTTTCTTTCTGTAGTCTCTGGGGTAAGGTTATTCCTTTCTTCAGGCCATTGCATTGCTTCAGCTACTCTCTGTAGGACTGGTTTAGTGGTCATGACTTATTTCATTTCAGCCTATATGGATCATTGAAGAACTTCCTTCCCTTTTGACTGTGATAGTTTTTGTGGGTAAAATGTTCTGGGTTGGCATCTATGATTTTTTCAGAACTTAGATTGTATTGCTACAGGCTCTCCTGGCTTTCATAGTTTGCAATGAAAATTCAGCTGTAGTTCTGATGTGTTTTTCTTCACACATAATTTGTTTTTCTCTTCCAGGTTTAAGTACTCTCTCTTTGTTCACTACATTTAGTGTTTTTACTATCATATGCCGTGGGGAGTTTATTCTGGTCCTATTTGGTGTTCCGTGTGCTTCCTGTATTTCTATATGCATGTCTTTCCTTACTTTAGGGAAATTTTCTTTTATAATCCTGTTGAAGATATTATCAATGCCATTGATCTGAGATTCTTTTCCTTCCTCGATGCCTATGATGTGTAAATTTGATCTTACCATGATGTCCCACGTATCCTGCATAATCCATTCCTGGTTTTTGGTCTTTTTCATATTCTTTGCTTGAATGGTCCAATTCTTCAACCTTATCATCTAATCTTGATATTCTGTTTTGATTTCATTCCTTCTCTTGATGAGGCTTTTTCCTTTCAAACCACATATATTCAGAATTCTTCCTAAATGAAACTATATTTACAAAGCAGACAGTGTTTACGCCTCTCAACATATGCAATTTCATAGCATTTTAATACTCAGCTTAATTTCAGCCCTGGACTGAATCCTGGATTGTCTTTATTATTTCCTTCAGTCATGTACTTGTGTTTTTTGAGCTTCTATCAGGAGTTTATCCCTATGCTCTTTGAGTTCTCTGAGTTGTGTTTTCTTTAAATTTGTTGAATTCTTTGATCTGGCTATTAATGGTGAATATTATGTAGATCTGCAGTAAGAAAGAGCAAATGGGGCAGAAAGAAATACAGGATGTACAGTTGGGATTGGAAAAGAGCACTAGGAAGATTAATGTTAGCGCCCATAATGTGCTGGAGCAGATTCCCTATGATAAGAATAAAGTTATTAAGGAGGGGCCTAGAGATCTGCACATAAACAATAGAGAGAGTGCTTCCAGGGCAAGGCCACACACATCCACCTGGTGCTGGCTTTAGAGGCTTTAGAGGCATGCAAGATGCAAGAGTGAAGGGCTCATCAGTTCTCCCTCCAGATTTCAGAGAGCCGCAGAGGTCAGGCAGGTTGAAGCAGGGGTTCCCCTGCATAGAGAAGGCCCTGATAGGCCATTGCATGAAGCTGTAATAGTAAAGACTGGTTGGTGATGGAGAGCCCTAAGAAGACGTTCGTGATGCCAGAGCTGTGAGGCATGTTCCAAGAAGACCTGCACAGGGAGTGGTACCAGCCCAAGAGAGAGATATGTGTTGTATGCAGCAAAGCTGGAGAGGCTGAGCCATCTAAGCCCTTTGTCCCAGAAGTCAAACATGGAGCTACTAGATTTGGTGTTTGCCCTGCTGGGTTTTGGTCTTGTTTTGGTCCTGTATTTCCTTATTATGCCTCCATTCTGCCCTTTTGGAATGGTAATGTATATTAGGTTCCACTGTATGTTGGGAGTATGTAATTTGTCTTTTGATTTTACTGGAACTTACAGTTAAGATATTTCCCTGAGTCTCTGAAGAGACATTGGACTGTGGACTTTTGAATATTATGGAGACTGGTAATGACTATGGGGACTTTTAAGGTTGGACTAAATGTACCTTGCATTTTATATGGTCATGAGCCTAAGGGGGCCAGGGGTGGGATGTAGTGGTTTGAATGCAAATGTCCCCCATTGACTCCAAGTATTTGGATTTCCCCAGTTGGTGGAGCTGTTTTGGGAAGTCTTACAAGGTGTGGCTATCCTGGAGGAATCATGTCACTGGGGGTGGGCCTAAAGAGTTCTTAAGCCTTGACATATCTCCAGTCACTCTCTGTTTCCTTTGTCTGGTTGAAGATGTAGAGCTTAGCTTCTGCTCCTGCTCCAGCCACCTCCAGGCACCATGCCTCCAACCATGATGGACTGTAATTCCACTGGAACCATAAGCTCAAATAAACTCTTCCTTCTATAAGTTGCTTTGATCAGTGTTTCTATCACAACAACAGAAAAGTAACTAATACAACATTATAACCTGCTTTTGTTGAGGTAAACTTTGTTCTGTTATAATGTGGCTGTATCTTGGTTGCTTTCTGATCAGGTATGAATAGTTTGTTGATTATACTTCAGTTTCTCTCTTTTTGGTGAAGGACAGAATGGATCAGGACAGCTACTCAAGAGTTCTCCAAAAGGGTGAATGAGCCTGGACCCAAGTCACTGTGAAGGGGATTATGTGGATATGTTCTGCCTAGCTAACGAGGGAAAATGTAAGCCCTGGAGTGGAGCTACTCAGCCTGGTCCCAGAACAGGGGATGGTGACCCCATTTGGCAGGATCTGACAAACTCTCCCAGCTAGTCAGGAGCTCTCTGGCAGTTTCAGCAGGAAGGGGCCAAGGCCCAAGGAAGGCCTATGTGAACCCGATGGGCTGGCTCTTACTAGCTAGAAGAGAAGGCTGTGGTATTGGTGGAGGCCCCAGAACAGGGTGTTCATTGCTGCAGGATTTGGCACAGTAACCCCAGCTAGTCATGTACCCTCTGGTAGGCTCTACAGGAAGAGTCAAGGCCCTAGGAGAGCTGAGGGGAACAGGATGGGCTGGTTTTAACTAGCCAGCAAAGATGTGAACTCTGGTACATTGGGGGGTATATTTCTAAATATAGATTTTGACTCTGTGTCCCCTCCCCCCCCACACATGCACTCAAATCCATACATATTCTGAATTCTTCCTAAAGGAAACTAGATTTATAAATGCAGACACTGTTTATGCCTCTCTCTCTATGCAATTTCATCACATTTACCACTGTTTGGACACAGAGTAATTAAAAATATACTAAGGTAGGAAGGACAACTTTCAAATAAAAATGTTCATGCTATAAAATTTAAAAATGAATAGAGAATTAGAAGATTCTACATTTAAGAAATACATTGAAGCAAAGTTCTGCTCTGAATCAAACAAAAAATTTTGTTTATAAAAACTAGAAAAGAAATACAGAACATTTCAATAAAGCAATACCAGTTATGAATAATAACAAACTATCTCAAATACATAATCTAGGATGTAATTCAGACCTTATATTCTAGGTCAAAAGTCATTTTATGATATCATATGTCAGGCGGTTAGCTTGATACAAATGTGTGTGGACACTATATGACTGTCCTTTTTACCAATGGTATTGAGAGGTCAAGATTCCTGTCTTTAGCAGATTCACCTTACATTTTGAATCTATATTACAGTATCTTTGTCATTCTTTGTTTGTTTTTAAAAAGACTTCATTTGACTAAGAAAATTACCTTGTAAAATTGTGCTTACATTTGCATGTACTTTTCTTGAACTAAGTTTTCTAAATCAAAGATGTCAAGTGGTACTTTCACTCAGTGTTACATTAACAAATGAATCCTAGAGAATTTTCCACATAAACGTTAGTCTTATAGAGACAGCACAGAGCTTACTAATGTTCATTTGAAAAAAAAAATACCATAACATTAGAGATTTGAATATTTGATTCACATAGAAGGCACTCTGAGCAACTGTTAGAACTGACATACAAAATTTTCTTGTTATGTTAGAAAGACAGAAGCTGCTAAACATCACAAAGTTTAGGAATTGTTTCACAGCATTTGTAAAAGGAAACTATTTTATAACAAATTTTATTCCTTATATTTTCTTTATGTATTTAAAAAAGTTGAAAACTGGATGCCTGTTTATTAAATAGACAAATAAAAACTTAGTTGCAGATACCAAGGAAATAAAATCAATTCTGTTAGCCTTTATTTTAGAAATGCAATGTCTCCAAGAGTTATGACAAAAAGCAAAACATGTACAAATGAATAAGAAGAAGAGAATAGATATCTACAGGAGAAAAATAATGCATTTTGGTATAATAATTATCTCTTTAGTTTAAAGAAAAACATATTTAGATACAGACAAAATTGACATGTATAACTTAAAACGAAAGATGTGTCAGAATTACTTGTTCAGAATACATTAATTAACTCAAGTATGTATATGCATGAGACATATTATATGTGATAGAGGGAACAAATTATTTTCTTGTGGTTTGTTCTTTATAAATAGATCAGTTTGGTGTAGGGATCAGAAAATGATAAGGTAATTTCAAAAATACCTTCTAAAGGTAAACAGGTATCACTGTTGTAATTTGTTTTGTAAGGCACAGGGGGGTTAGGAAAGAAACTAAGCAGACACAGATTTGCAAAGTGGAACTCTGCAAAATCACTAGTGTGGCCAGTGCTCATAGAATCTGTAGCTCTTTTTAGCTAGCAAAGAAATATTTTTGAACAAAATTCTAAATCCATTTTGCAAGTCACTGCCAATAAGTTTCTAAAGGACAATCCAGCAACATGAGTTAGAGTTGCACATTAGCGCACAATGTCAATGACTGAGCCATGGGGGAAAGTAAACACTATGATTCAAATCTGGTCAGTGTGGGTGGCACTGGGCTATCTGACTATCTGGCTTTAATTTCTTCCTTCTATATGGAATCTTTCCTCAGCATTCTATGATGATAGGTTTCAGGTTCGTGGCCAAAGCGAGGCAGTTTCACAGCTCTCACCAGTCAATCCTCCACGTTCAAGTTCCATTAAAGCCATCTGCCATTTTGCTTTGTGAACATATCTAGGATCCATCTGTGCTGTGCTCACCTGTCTTCTTGGCTTCTGATGTACCTCGTAGCAAATGAAAGTCATGTGAGCCATTTCCTTATCATCCATCAGAATTCATTATTTCTTTTGTAGAAAAACATATAATCAAATGAAATACATAAATCTCAACTGTGGGTATACTGTGGGTAGGTTTTTAGTTATTGGCTTAATTGGACTTCCTCTGTAGTTCATCTCCAAGTTGGATGTGCTCTGGTGAGACTGATAAACATATCTAATCTCCTCTGTAATACGTTACATTTTCTGTTAAGACACCATTGCTCATTAGTCAGCATCCCAGACTCTGAACAGCTTTCACACACTGAGAGTATGTAGCTTCAAAGCAGAAGACAGAGTGTAAGTCTATAGTTCAAGGTGAAATCTAAAGGGTATATAACCTGGCCACCATCCAAACTTTGCTATACACATGCCCTTTATTTATGCAGATGAAATTTTCTGAGCATCTAATTCAGTAACATATGAGGAAGGTCAAATGAAGGTTGTGAGTTTTAATCTGGTATAGTTAACAGACAGGAATTTCCTGCCAAGTATAACATGGATGCAAAATGTAGACTTGAATAGCCAAGAAAATTTTATATTGGAGGGTTTTTGAACATCTTTAGAACTTTGAGTCATTTCTTTAAGTTACGGAACCCATTAATCAGAGAATTATGGAGCAGAATTTGCTGCTTCGGTTTGCTAATTAAGGTGGCACCACTCAGTGTGAAATATGAAGTAAAGGATTCCAGAGAGGAAAAATTACTGACTTAGACTGGTTGAAAAGTCGATGGTGATCCTGATAGGAAAAATGGAAGCAAAAGAATTTTGATCTGAATAGCATCATTCACCAGGAATAATAGAGTCAGAGAACGCATGGCATACCAATGGGAGGGACCGAAGCCTGGCCCAAGAGGCTGTGGCTGCAAGAGTAGACACAGAGTCGCCTGTGATCAGAAATACAAACCATTTGGAATGGATGTGGAGGGAAATAATTCAGATGTCTTATTTCACTTGTAGACAGATCATCACAACATCTCAGGAGGACTTGAAAGTATAGTCATGAAAGTAGAAATTAAGCTCAGAAAAATGATCAAAGCATATTAATACGTAGCTCAATGCTTCTCACTACTGGTCTCAGAATCACTTCTTCAGGAATGTTTTCTAAAAAGTGAGAGAGAGAATTGGTTTGGCCACTGACACACATGTTGCAAAGTTCTCTCAGGGTCTCCCACCCACAGCCCTCAGTGGGAAACCTCTGCTAAGGCCTAGTAAACCACCCCAATGGAGCTTCAAGTTCTGATTTGGCAAGTCAATGTGGGGTTATGAAAGGAACCAGGAATTTCAAGTGAGAAAATTTGTTTTGAAGCTTCACTGTGAAACAACAGTATCACTAGGAGAAAATTACTAATTTCAGGGATGTGTACAAATGGCTAAGTGTTTCCCCTCATAAACATACTGAAAAATCAAATTCTTAAAGATTTCTAA
Source organism: Nannospalax galili (assembly GCF_000622305.1). Taxonomy (NCBI): domain Eukaryota; kingdom Metazoa; phylum Chordata; class Mammalia; order Rodentia; family Spalacidae; genus Nannospalax; species Nannospalax galili. The sequence continues at coordinate 157,290 of NW_008355277.1, forward strand.
AGCTTAATGTGGGATCTAAAACAAATAATTTACAAAAATATGTGCATATAATCAAAGGTGATAATAAATGTTTATTATCTTAACTATGTAAGTATACACAGTTCAATACATTATACAC
>NW_008355277.1:157529-167005 GCF_000622305.1 Nannospalax galili
TGTGGTGGTCTTGAGGATGAACTTGTGGCTTTGTGTATGGTAGGCAAGTTCTCTATCATAGAGCATATACCCATTTTAAGACACAAAGCTGGTTTTGAAAATGCATAATCCTTACTTATAACTTCAATTACATAAATTCATAATAATGTTTCTTTCACTTTGAATATATGAATGTCATTTAACTATAAATTTTCAATATGAATGTCATCACAGCCAACAACATTAGAGGCAATCTTGTACAGACACAAAAGCCTGAAGAGCAAACACATACAAAAAGTCATGACAAAATACTGAGTTAAGGAGAGTCCTAAACAAGGAAGATCAAGGGATTACAGCCTTGGGTGACACAATGGAAAGGTCCCAGAGGCACGAAGCAGAGCCCCATAAACAGTGAAATAAATACCAGAACAAGATGTGACCAAAAAAGCAGAGGTGTTGCACAGATAAACTGCCCAGATGCAAACTCACAATCTAGGGAGATCTTTCAACATTGCTAAACCTGATATCCTAGAAAATTTGTAACCTCACACTACAGACTTCATTTCCAAACTTACTAGAACATTCGATTCATATGGAAATTCCTCTGTTTTTCTGCTTGCTATGACCAGGCCATGTTAAGCAGCTTAAGAGAGGTAAAGGATTAACATGGCTCCCAAAGGAGGGCTCAGCCCACCTAGGCAAGGAAGGATGGCAGTTGGAGCAGCGGACTGCTTGCTCAGGTCCTGGCGGAACAGGAAAGACCAGACAGGAGCCAGGGTTGGACTGTAATCTGAATGTAAAGGGTCCTCCTCCAGTGACCCACTTCCTGCAGCAAGCTTCAACCTTTTAAATGTTCCACAACCTCCCAATATTGCACTGCCTTCTGTTGACCAAATTTTCAGTCACATGCCTCTGTGGCAGATATTTCACACTCAAAACATAGCAGCAGTTACAGACTCCCGTTTTCAAGCAGTCTCACAGGGGAAAGGTTATGTGATGCAGAGTCTGACTAACTGGGATTTTCTGACGTCAGTGACAACTGAGGTTCAATTTCTTCATTTGTAGAATTTAATACACTTCTATGTTGCTGGGTAATACGACAATTCAAGGAGGCAATACATGTAAAATTTCAATTTTATTCCCTATAACTTCTTAAGAACTGAGTTCATTTAATAAACATTTTTTGATGTTTTTATTCTGACTTGTGGATTTCATAGGAATCAGAAATACTGTGGCAAACAGGAAGAGACACAAGCTCTGGCCTGGATAGATACTGCAAACGTTCAAGGAAGAGGGATATCTAAACAAGGAATAGTTACAGAGCAGCTTTGGTCATGAGAGGAAAAGAACATGAAAATCATCATCAACATGTAGCTCTTATTATGTGCTTACTGAAACCAAGTCACTATGGTGATCTTCCACATGTTAAAAACGTGGTCTCCAGACCAACCCTAGGAAGTACATATCATCCCGATTTATAGACGAGGGTATGAGGTTCAGAGGTATTCAAACAGGTTACTCATGGTGAGTAACCTGGTGAGTAGCATTTAAATCTCAGAGTTGGAGACAAAATGTTTAGCTCTTAATCCTTGCCTAAGCTGCCTTCTCACTAAGAGCAGAGTTTTCTCAGTTTATTTGAGAAGTGGAAATATCAAGATAAGTAAAACAAGGTAGGAACGTGACTCAGACAGGAAGGCCATGAGAGTAAAAACCAACTTCATTTCTAACAAGAGTACAGTGCAACTGTGATTACAAATTCAAACTATGGATGAAGATTGCTTCTACTGTTTGATTGGCTTTGGGATACATTTTTACTTTGGGAAGCAGATGGGTGTTTTACTGAGTTACCAAGTATCATTGTGAGTTATTACTGTGTTACTTTTTATTGTAGTTTGAAATGGTATTTATTACAAAGTATATGTTGTTCGTATTACTTTTGTTAGCAACATTACTGTTAATATAATGTACTTCTTGTAGTTCCAGAAAATATATGTGAAGTCTGTGGAATGAGACCAGCATGTGTGTGAAGCCTCAGGACTGCTGCTTCATAGGTGAAGGACACCTATTATTTTGGACACAGAACAGGAAGACACAAAGAACGTTCTACCACTGATGCCAGCAGTCCTAGGCTCATGGAGAGTTAATCAATTGGCACTGTCGTCATTTTACTTATGACAATTTCAGGTGTGTTACTGTAGTTGAGAAAATTATTTGTTTATTATTTATTTATTTAGTTATCAAGTATTTATATTTATGGTGCTGAAGATTGAACCCAGGGCCCTGTGCATATGAGGCAAGTATTGTATCATTAAGCTATATCCTCCACCTATGAAAGAAGCCATTTTATGAGCTCCAGCAGTATGCTTAATTCGAATTTAACTTTAATAATGAAAATCCTTAATCCTTTATTTTAATAATAGAATTTGAAATTTGAAATATGTTCATGTTTCTTTGACTTACAATGCAAAGTGGGGTGTGTGTGTGTGTCTTCCATTTTCCTGTAAAATCTACAGTTAATAGAAAATAAATAATTTCAGCCAAGATCTTAAAACACTCAAGAGTATATGATGGGGTATCAGTACCTATTGCCTATGGAAACAGCTATATTTTCAAGAGACCAAGAAATAGTAGATATAATACATGGAGGATAAAAATATGCTTATCTTGACCTGTAAATATATTTAAATACATTTATTAGTCTGGAAAATTATGTTTACACTGATTAATACATTCACGATGGGTACATTGTTGATATGCAAAGAAACTTGCATCTCTTTAAAAATTGAGTATCTAAGATTTTATCACCCCCTTCCAATGGTAACATGTGCACATTTGTCCCCAGTTCCCCTGGAGGAAACAGCTGCTTAGTTTTATAAAATGAGCATACTTAAAAAAATCTGTGGTTACGCTTAAAGGCAGAATATGACACTTCCCAAATGTATGGGCTGAACAGAGAAATCGCTATTAGACTCCAAGAAATGCTTAGTGCACGTCTGCTGGTAAGCTGCTGTGTTCTTGTCTAGCTTTCCCTTAGAGGACAGAGGGAAACTGCAGACCTGCGTACAGCTTTTAGTGAAGACAGCATCATAATCTCTCTGTGATCATCATCCTCTCACTATTCTTGATGATATGGTATGTTATAACTTTTATCTGATTGAGGTTCATGAACAAAATCATTTTTGCATTCAGAATAATCAATATATCTACCTTGATTTTAAAATTTGCTCTACAAAGGATACAGCTATGTCATAAAGCAAGGTTCAAACAGAGGAAATCAAGTCCTTGAATACTTTGTCCTTAGGTATTAAGATTTATTTACAGTATCAGTTAATTTGTAATATCACAAATAAAAAGTTTACATTCTTGACTGCAGATGCCAGATGTACTTTTCGTGGAATGAATATTATAAATCACACAAAGCAATCTATGCAATATTAAGTGCTGCAATTTTTTTTTTCTTTATAACCATGAAGGACTATTCTGTCTCAATCACTCTATGGTCATTACATTAGGAATGCACTGTCCTGCACTACTGGGCAGGTTAGGTTTAATGAGCCCAATTCTTCATTGAAAGTCAGATTCCTTAGATCTGTGCCCCTACTCCTTTGAATCTAATTTGCATATCAAAGAGTCACATATGAACTGGCAGGTACTCGAAGACAATTATGAGATTCAGGTAGTAGCAAAGTACGGGCATGTTCCAAAGGACTGAGTTTCCTAGAAGGCAGTATCTCCACCTCACCCTGCCTTCTCTTTGCCATATAACAATGATGTTATTGCAACCTTGTTCCTCAAGAAGGAAGGATACACTTCAAATATTTATGCCTACTCATCACCATACTAATTGGGATTAATTAAGAATCAATTTACATTAATGAAAGCCTAGTAAACTAGGATTTCTTTTAATGTACATCAGCAGACTGAGGCTGAAGCATATCAGTTAAAGAATTGCAAATGTTTCTCTAGATATTTTTGCTAATTGTTGAGGATCCCACAATATGTGGAGGAGAAAACACAATAACAGGCTTCACTCTCTGCCTGGTGCTGCTTCATAGTTTTCTCCCTGAACATAATGCTCATCCCTATCAACTCAATTGACTGAGCCTTGCACGAGTTACCAAAGAACAGTCAGTGTTTCACTAGTCTTGATCAACAAGCAATCATCTCAAATGGAACTGTCATGATAAACATGAGCCACAGTAACAAATTATAGATTAATTTAAATAGTTAATACATCAGGCAAAATAGCCACAACTCCAATGTTTGGAGATTAAAACCATTATATACTGTACAGAGAAGCACTGATATAAATGTCCTGACGTTTCAGGCATCCATTCAATAAATCTAAACAAAAACATGAATTTAAAAAATATTTTATTTGTTGTTTTTATTTGATGTGTGTGCATATATTTCTTGCATGTCGGTAAGTGTGCCCAAAGTATCATGCCCAAAACATTAATTTTGGGGGAAAATAAATATATAATTGATTACACTTAAATAATCAGATGTTACCACACAATTCTATTTTAAGTTGCACATTTAAGGATGGTGACGTGTTCTGCTAAGTGTGAGGATTACTGTAGAATATGCAAATGTGAAAAAGTACATCGTCTTTAAGAAAAGTGATATGGAATCAGAAAAAAGCTTGCAGCCAAGAAAATATAGTATCAAAATACAACTTGGAGCAGACTGTTTTCCAATGAGGAATTACTGAGCCTCCCAAGAAACTCAGCAATCCCTTAATGCTTCCTTCAGGAGTCTTAGGTGTTAGCTGCATGGCTGGGGAGAGGGGAGCGGGGAGACACGGGACACACAGGCAGACAGGGGTCAAGAGGACGTGCCTGTGGGTGGCAGATTATGACTTACTTTTATAACAACTTCAATTTCACCAAGTGAATACATTCAAAATAACACACTTTAAATATGATGTCCCTGTTAGTTTGTACCACTCTTTTGGCCTTAATCATCTCTAGGAAATCAAGATTTATTATGACATACTCCAAGTTAACATTTTCTTTGATTACTATAAGGCTATATTTTGAAATAATTTCATATAAATGAATTTGGTTAATATGGACACTTGCCCTTGGTTTATTTTATTCAGATAATTATTGTGAGACTAATCTCATGTTTGGGGATGAATCAATATTTCATTACCTTTTTGAGCAGCATCCCATCTAATGAGCAAAATACAATTTATCTGTCCACCTGCTGATGAACATTTAGACGGTTTCCAGTGTTCAGAAAATAAGTAAAACTGCTGCATATAATTGACTACAAACATTCATATGAATATTTGTTTTTGTCTTTCTTGAATTAATGCCAATGTCTGGGATGGGTGGGTTACTTGAGAGGGGAGTATTTCACAGCTTAGGAGACTGTTAGAATATCCTCCCAAGCATTTAAGTTAATTTGCAATTCCAGGAGAGGGCGAGATTCTCAGTTTGCTCTCTTTCATGAATCATTAATCTAGGTTGTCCAATTTCTGCTAGTTGCAAATCAATCTTTAGTTAATACAGTAAAATCCGTAGGTTATTACATCTCAATCACAAGTAAATTAACATTCTAACTTTTGTGTCTGAATGTTTTAAAATTCACAAATTTTGTCTAATGTGCTGAAATAAACTTTAATCTGTAAAAATGATTTATATGTAATACTATTCCCTTAAGTAATTATTTGCTACAATATTCCTAATATTTACTTTATTATTTTTATTTTATATGTACTAGTGTATTGCCTGCATGTTTATAAGTGCACCTGTGTCAGAGTGTCATGCAGTGCCCACAGAGGTCAGAAGAGAACACTGGATTCCTCTACAACTAGAGTTATTGAGAGTGATTAGTTGCCATGTGGATGTTGGGAGACAAACCTAGGTTCTCTGCAAGAGCAGCCACTGTACTTAGTTGCTGAGACATCTCTCCAGCCCCACATTCCTAATATTTATAGAGAGGAATATATCTTTTATGGAGCACAGGAGAACAGGAAGACTGTAGACATTAAACAATAATTAAAAGTCATAGAATTTTCTCTCTGTGATAGATGCATTTTACTGAAAATTCCAATTGCCCTCCATTAAAAGTTTTACTTCTTTCCCTCTGAGAACTGCATGTCCTGTTTTGCAATACAACTTTGTTTGGAACACACCTGCAATCTGATTATAAGCTCTCAGTAATTATATATAGTTGTGTGGTTCACATCTTTACTTTGACCAATTAACATCATCTCATACAGGGGAAAAAAAAAAAACTAAATCATTTTTTTTCTTAAAAATGACCCTTGCCCTTTGCTCCTAACTTAATTTCTTCCTTAAACATATAACTTAGGACAACTGTGAGTCTCCATGCGCTTCATTCTTTTACTGCCTTAATTGCTTTCAAAAATACTATTACTGGGTCTCATGAAAAATGTTAATACCTCTTTCAACATACCTATCTTCAGTATAAATAAATGCACATAGGTTTTATGGCTGGTTCTTCTCTATTTTGTAATCTCTATTAGGTTACCACCATGTCTTTGCCATTACTTTGTGTAAGCAGTGACCAGCACAAAAATGGAATAGAAAAAAAATACTCAAAGGTTGAATACATTTTTGGTTTTGTTTGTTCTCATGTTTTATTCCGTAACACCCAGTGAGTCAAATCTGTCAAATATTTACCACGTTTCATGTCTAGGTCACATAAAAATACAATGATTTCTTTTATATTCTTCCAGCATAATTTCAATTCCATATTCTAATAATATTGATTTGTATGTAAATGCTATTTCTTCCATGTCTGCTTATTAAATAGTTTCAACAGTGACCCGTGACATGGCTCAGTGATTAAAAGCTTTTACTGCCAAAGCCGACCTGAGATGGATCCGTATAATCCACATGGTCGAAGGAGAGAACCAACTCCTTAAGTTGAGCTCTGAGCGTCATCATTGTGACACGGTACATGTCCACACACAGGCATACAAAAAACGCAAACATATTAAGTAATACATCTAATAACATTTTTTAAAGGGAAAATGTCTTCAAATGTTCCTAAATGCCTGCAGGATAGTCACCAGTCTTTCCACTTGTATCTGACGAGGGTATATCTAGTCTTTTTCCAACATTTCAATAACCTCTACCTGATACAAGTAAGTTTTCTTCATCCGTCACAGCTAATTTTCAAGTTCAGTCAAGTTCATAGGTTTATCCATTCACAAAACTGATTGTCTCCCTCCACCGTTGCCCTCAACCCATTTCAAATAATTATTGTTGCTTCTTTTTGAACTCCAAGCACCTGTTAAGTGATTTTTTTGTTTGTTTTATCTTCCTATTGCTTCAAGAGTTCTGAAAACCCGACAGAAACCCAGAACTGTGCCTTTTATTAAAATCCATTTTAGGTTTACTTCACAAGATGGAGCTCATACCTAACACTGATATCAGGTCTAGGAACATGTGTCTAAATAGGCCACAGGCCATAGGGGACAGATAATACTACTATTCTGCTGAATAGATGTGGTACTGAGGTGACTCCTAATGACTTACTGTGGTACCCAGAGATGAATGCCTCTCACAGCTCTTGGCAGAGAAGTTCCTTATGTGGCAGATACAGAAACCCTCAACAGGCCAACGAGCAGAGAACAAGAGGCTGCAGAGTGCTTATCCCTGAATAGGACACCTACATAAACCTCTGCTACCCCAAGGCTCAGGGATCATTGTGAAAGAGGGGGTGGAAAAGGATGACACAAAGAAACAGTTTTCCAGACAGCTGGTCAGTTACTTATATGAATTCAGAGCCATGGTGACAGCATACACCATGTCAGCTCAAATATTTTTGGGGAGCCCTGTGTATAAACTTATGGTTAAAAACGATTTTCATGGTCTGGGATCTGTACTCCCCTCCACATGTGGCAGGATCAAAATAGCTCTCAACTCTTAACAGAGAAGCGTCATTATGAAAGAAACAGTGATTAGTACGGAAACCCACAACTGACCACTGTGCAAAGAACAGGAGTCTTCAGAGTGCTCATCTCTGAACAGGACACCTACAGCAAACTGCTGCCTCCCAAGGCTCTGGGATTACTGCAGAAGAGGTGTTGGAAAGATTGTTAAGAGCCAGAGGGTGACCACAAAGATTCAGATGTTGCTGCTCAGTTACTTATGAACTCACAGTCATTGACATGTGACAGCATGCTCAAGTCCCATGCAAGCTCAAACCATACAAAATCCCAGCTTAGACATAAGGGAGTAAGAAACCCCAACCCCAGCTAAGGAATTTTGGCAACCTATGGCCACTCGGAGGGGAGAGTCAGTCTCTTTTAACGATGTGACTCCTAGTAGATGGATCAGGCCCCAGCACACAGACGCACACTGAAGGACATTACGGGGACACAGACTAGACTCTATAGGACTTATTAGATCTAGAGGACATGAAGTTGGGAGGCTCAGTAAGTGAAGGTGCCAATAGGGATGGGATCTAAATATCATCAAAATTTGTATGAAAATCACATAAAAACTGAATTATAAAATGATTTTTGTGACAAAATGCCATCTCATCTGACACATACTACTGAAAGATTCAAAGTATTAAGTGTCTTGACATTTAGACACGCATTTATTTCTACTCAGAACTTCTGTATCTAGACCAGGACATGAAGTTGGCAGGCTCAGTAAGTGAAGGTGCCAATAGGGATGGGATCTAAATATCATCAAAACTTGTATGAAAATCACAAAAAAACTGAATTATAAAATGATTTTTATGACAAAATGCCATCTCATCTAACACATACTACTGAAAGATTCAAAGTATTAAGTGTCTTGACATTTAGACATGCATTTATTTCTACTCAGAACTTCTGTATCTAGACCATGAAAATAGGGAAGAATACTGAAATTATTTTTCTAACAATAGATTATTCATTCAGAGTAATGAAATTAAATTTAACTCATCTCATATGATATGTGTTGCAAATGATATCTTATAAGGCCATTTTAATTTTAGTGTAAGCTTTATGTTTTGTTTTCTTTGACAGGGTCAACCTGGTCCCAGCCTGTCGAGAAGTCACTATGTGGACCATGTTGACTTATGTGTCATTGAGCTTTGCCTGCCCCTGCCTCCAGATGCCTGGGATAAAAGGTAAGCACCACCACAGAGGGCATAGCTTTATGTATTTATACACTGCTTATTAGCCTCTTTGTACTGATTATTGAGTCCATAAAGGTTAACATTTAGAGACTAATAATCACAGGGGATTTTGTAGAAGAGTTACTGAAAGCTCAGCTCAGAAATGCTGCATTAATTTAAAATCTTACAGGTGACATGAAATGAAAAAATTGAGTTCCTGAAGAAAACTAAGTTATTTTTAGTTTCTGATTATTAAGATATGCATTGTGTGTGTGTGTGTGTGTGTGTGTGTGTGTGTGTGTGTGTGCGGGCGTGTGTGATGCTGGAGACTGAACCCAGGGTTTCATGTAAGCCAGGAAAGCACTTGACAATCATACTAAGTCTCCAATTCTTCACGATCA
>NW_008355277.1:167690-177662 GCF_000622305.1 Nannospalax galili
TATCCTCTCCCAGAACAACTTACTATTGATTTTTTTCAGACCCTTGACACTAAGGTTAGCTGTATGTTTTAGACATTTCCTTGCTTCATTCCCCTCCCCTTCCCCCCCCCCCCACTCCTCTCCCTCTCTCCCTCTCTCCCTGTGCCTCCTTGCCCTCTTTGTCTCCCTTCCCTTCCCCTGTCACACACACAGTTATAGGCATTAATTAAAATTTAATTGTCAACACATTGTCACATGGAAATTCCAGTCTCTTCTGTGTTGTCTCATAATTTTTAAAAATGTCATAATTTTATTAAGCATTTCTAAACAACAAGAAGCCAAGACAATTATCTACATGCTATTTTCTTCTTTTCTTGGCTGGGAACTTTGCATTCTGGTCATTCTGTCTCCTTCAGTCCCACGCCGCTTTGGTTTCACTATGGTGTACTCAGAAACCGTTTTAAGATGGTTGTAGGTTCATACACTGAGTTAAATTTCTTATATCTGCTATATACTACTTCTCAGTGATACTTTATATATTGGAACCTGAATATGAAAAAAGTCAGAGGTAAAGTATTTGAGCTGAGAAAAAATAGAGAATTTTACTGACAGTCCTAAAACCAGTATAAATCGTGTACAAATCCTGACTCTGCCATGCCTTCCCTCCTCTCACTGGCAAGTTAACTGATAGTTATTTTTGCTTACTTGTTTGTTTTACTTGAATTATGCAAGAAAATATTTTGAAATATCTGTTCAGTTATATCTGGCTGAAAATGTGTATCTGATGAGTTTTTGGCTATAGTCTTCTAACATCTTTTTCATAAGCATCAAATTCCAATGTGGCTATGCTACTGATGTGACTTACTGGGTATATTCCTATGACAACCATAACACTCAACAAAGCTCTAAAAACTGGCAAATATCTTAAGGTTTATATTTAGACAAAAATTCTATTCTTAATTTTATTTATTATTTTTCTTCATGTCTATGAGTGTATTGTCTCCATGTATGTAAGTTCACCTATGTTGTGCAATGCCTGCGGAGGTCAGAAGTGGGCATAGGATCCTTTGGAACTGAAGTTATGGATGATTGCTAGCCACCATGTGGGTTCTGGGAATTGAACCTGGGTCCTCCTCTGCAAGAACAACTGTTCTTAAGCACTGAGTCATCTCTCCAGCCCCCTTGTCTGTCTCTATCTTTAGTAAAGAAGCAGGCAAATTTTTATCAAACATAAATGGCCAAGAATCATTTCTTATTAAAATAACTGATTTTTTTCTAGCCACTGTAGGACTACAACATTGTCAGATTTGACTATTCCTAATGTACATTTATGATTATGATGACTTTTTCCCCCAATGTTACACAATTTCAATCTATATAGTATTTTATAGTTCATTGTGAACATCATCACAAATGTCTTTCTTCTTTGATTTTATTACATATAATTCAAAAGGTTTTGAATAACACATCTAATAATATTTATTTGGTTCTAATATTCTGAGAAAGTTGACATTTAATAGTATATAACTGTTTGCCATGAGAAGCCTGAGACTCTAGATACGCCAGACTGTAGGGCTGATGACCTGAACTTGGTCCTCTGAATCCTACAAGGTGATAAGAAAGAACCAACTCCCAAGTTGTGTCCTCTGATCTCCAGAAGTGCTCTGATATTTGTACCTGTGTGTGTGTGTGTGTGTGCGCACACACACACACACACACAAACAGTAATAATAAATACTTTATAAACACATTAGGCTATTATATTGAAATTTCAGCATATAATAATTTTCAGTGTGGAGCAAATTCTACAATCAAAAAAATCCTAATGCAGAGGGAAGAACTCACAAGGCCCCACCCCTCACTGAGGACCTGTTAGTAACTGATGGCTGCTAAGGGATGGATAAAGAATCTGTTTTCGCCGGGCGTGGTGGCACAGGCCTTTAATCCCAGAACTCAGGAGGCAGAGGCTGGCGGATTTCTGTGAGTTCAAGGCCAGTCTGGTCTACATAGTGAGTTCCAGGACAGCTGGGGCTACAGGGAGACCTGTCTCAAAAAGACCAAAAAAAAGGAATCAGTTTTCTTCAGGAAGCAGCCACTGAGTAGCTTGATCCAGGAGAAGGTCCTGCAGTCTGCAGCATACAAGAAAGAGTACGTAGACTCAGTGGATTTAAAAAAAAATCTACATGAAGTTAGGAGGGAGGGGGTAGGGAAAAACTGGAGGGAGGAGGAATGTTGTGGATTTAACCACTCCATATTATATGCATGCACAAAATTCTCAAACAATAAAAATTATTAAAAGTATATGGTCTACGTATCCACCAGGGCATCACTTATTTAGGCAAATGCAGACAGTCCAGTTGCTTGAAAGAATGACAACTCATTCAAATGCAAAGCACATTCAACAGAGGCTTAACCAGAGTCTTTCCAACATCAGTGCAGTTTAAATAAAACATAGATACTACAGAGCATATGAAGCTTTTGCCTACGTACTGAATATAAAGCATGAATAAAACATTTTAAAATACCTGGTAGTAAATGCAACCCTAATTTTATTTACTTTAAAATTTATTTATTTTTATCTTATGTGAATGGGTGCTTTCCCTGCATGTATGGAAGGCACCATATGCATGCAGTGCCCACAGATGCCAAAAAGAGGTCATCAGATTCCTTGGAACTGGGATTATGGACATTTGGTAGCCACCACATGGGTACTGTGAACCAAACCTGGATCCTCTGTAAGAGCGCTGCTCTAAACCCCTGAGCCATCTTTCCAGACCTTAATTTCATTCCTTACCTATACCATCTAGACCCTCAGATATGAAAAAAATAAACTGTCCATCATACTATTTTGTAATACATAAAATAATTTCAACAAATCAAGGGAAATGCCTGACACAGGGTCCAACCTTCTTTGTAGTAGATACCACATAGTTAGTTACCCTTTGAATTTATTTATTTGGAAAACTTGACATTTGATACTATAGTTATAAAAGATTCCATGGGGTTTGAGAGATGGTTCAGAAGTTAAGAGCACTGGCTGCTCTTGCAGAGGACCCAGCTTTAGTCCCCAGCACTCATATGGCAGCTCACAACCATCAGTAACTCCAGTTCTAGGGGATTTGACTCCCTTTTCTGACCTCTGTGGGCATTGCATGACATGGTGCACCTGCACCTACAGACACTACACTTATACACATAAAATACAATAATATTTTAAAAAAGAATCCACGTCTTCTATTCTGTAGCCCCAAAATATTACTTTTTAAATGTTTCACTCAACTCTCCGGAGGTTTGAAGCCTTTCTTATCTTTAAGGATGTTTGGCAATTAGCACAAGTTCTTTGCAATGTTCATGCTCTGCCTCCACTCCATCCTAAGCAAATACAGCTTGGAATGACTTGTTCTAATTGGGAATGTTCAAGGCTGATGAAATTTACCTACTTGTAATTTCTCTCCACTTCCCTTGACTTTACCCTGTGATCCTGGGCCTCTCGAGGACAGTATACCTCACCCACTCCTTCCTATATCAGAACGACATCATTGTGTGGGGAAACAAGGACGGATCTTAAACTAGACTTCAGAGCCACTCAGTTTTTTTGACTTTTTTCTAATGCTAGCAATTTTTCATCCACTCAGATATGTAAACTCTAGAATTTAGACTGATACTTAATAAATCATAGGTAACGGGAAGACATAAATGACCTTTAGGATGGTGCCTGGCACTTCTTCCTACATCCTGGCTAAATGCAGAGCAATTTCAGAAACTCTGTAATCACTAATACAGACAAGAGAAATACCGAACTTTCATTCTTTTGTGTGCTTTTGTGGGGGGGTTATAAAAAATTTTGTAGAGGAAACTATATAATATACCACTAATATACTTAATATCAGGGTGGTTTTCAATCCCATTCTGTAGAGGTCATGGTTGCACTTATTTATTTACTTTTATTTATTATTTGTGTGTCTCTGAAGCTATGTGAACATACATGTGCAGGTGCCTGCAAAGACCAGAAGAGTATGTGTGAGCCCTTGGAGCTCCAGTTGCAGGCATTTGTGAGTCATTGGACTTGGGTGCTGGCATCCAAGCTCTGTTCCTCATGATGGAACAGCAAGTACTCTTAGCCACTAAACCACTTGTCCAGCCTGCATAGCTGCATCTCCACATTTAAATTATTTTTAAATATTTCTTTACTTTTATTTTATATATATGAGTGTTTGCTTTGCATTCATGTATGCATGTATACAATGTGGGTGCCTAATCACCACAGACACCAGAAGGTGGTGTTGGATTCCCCTAGAACTGTAGTCATAAAGGGTTGTGAAGTACCAGGTGAATATTGGGTACTGGATCAAGTCCTCTGCAAGAACAGCCAGTGCTAGTAACCACTGAGTCATCTCTTGAACCCCGTTTAGTCCCATTTTTAATAAGCAGCTATACATGAATATTATTTTTCTCAGTGTAATGAAATCAAAATTTGATTTTAAGATCTCCTTTAATTGTAAACTCTTGCTAGTTGTTTTTTGAAATCTTTTATTGGGTCAGTGATTTTGTTCATAGAAAGATGATTGGAGGGAAGACAGAAAATTAAACATGTAGAATCTGGGAACTACAAAGCTTCACTAGAAATTAGTTAACATTAACATTATTCTTCACCTCTCATATTCCCATTATTTGTGTTTCACCTTTACATTTATGTTATCACCAAAGCACAATGAACTATAGGAAATAAGTCATGTTTCTCTTCACATCACACTGAATCAGTAATATGATCCTGGATGACCAGACTTCAGCAAACTACAAACTAGGTGTTTAAATATGAAAATCATATTATCTACTAAAGTAATCTGAAAATGTAAATATTATAGACACAAAACCAAAAATCATTTTTGTAAAACAAAAATCTGTCTTTCTACAAATATAGCTCCACATAGCTGCTTTTATTTCATACCACTTTAGCACACAGCTTCATTTAGAAATATTAGTATGCAATATAATTATAATAATTTTAAGATATATTTGCCTTAAATGCTGGAAGGATTTGCTGAGTAAGAAGGTGTGCACTGTTACAAATGGCACAAACTGGAATCCAGAGACTGGAATTCAACCCTAGACTAACCATGTAAAATGTGTGTGGGTGGGGGTATGCACATACATTGTGCCTGTAATTTGGGCATGGGCCTATGGAAGTCAGAGGACACCTTTCAGAAGGGTGTTCTCTCTTTCCACCGTGACTTCTGAGCATCTAATTGAGATTGTTAGGCTTGGCAGCAAGCGTCTTTCCCCTCTGAGCCATCTAGAAGGCCCATGTGACTTTTATAAGTACCTGAGTACTTAAAGCCTGCTGTATCGAAAGCACTCCCTGTCCACTTAGTGTATTCAGCTTATTCTATATGACTCAGTTTCTTCATCCATCAGAGCTAGCTATTGATAATGACTGCTGTGTGACTACATTAAACAATGAATATAAATGTAATCCTAGACCATTTGATGGTGAGTTAAAAAGTCATTATCATGGATGGCATTGTTATTAATTTCCAATATTATTGGTGATTTAACCAGGCAGTGCAAAGAATGGACATGAACAAAGACAGAACTGAGGAGAAATGTCCTGGAATATAAGGGCAGGTGAGCTATGGGTTTAATTCTTTCTCATTACTATGGCCATTTTTGCACAGTATTTTATACTAATCCATTTCTTTAGTGATACTATAATTGACAATGATTTTCTTTACTTCTCATCTGCAGAGTAGGATTTTTTTTTTGATGTCAACAGTTTGTTCCAATATCTTTAAAGTGTATTTACTTATTCAAGGTGTGTGCATTGCACACGCATGCCATGACACGCATGTGGATGTCAGAAGACAACATTCAGGAGTCGGTCCCAGGGATCAACCTCAGGCCATCGTGTTCGGTGGCAGGCATCTTTTCCCACTGAGCCATCTTGTCTGCCCCATTACCTCTTATTTCGAAAACCGTTATGTCCATTCAGTTGAAGAGTGTTCATAATTTATTCACTAATGAAGTAAGTACTGTAACAAATGCAATTATTATAGTGTTAAAATATCAAAAACCCTATCATTTCAGATTTCAAATATATTTAAAGAAAATCCCTATTTTACTAATTAATGTAGAATGAAATAACCTTAAAAGAGTATTTATTTTAGGAAATTTCGTAAATTTTAAAAACTGATCTAAGCTGGATGTGGTGGTACATGCCTTTAATTCCAGCACTTGGGAGGCAGAGGCAGGCAGATAGATCTCTGTGAGTTCAAGGCCAGCCTGGTCTACATAGATAGCTCCAGGCCATCTTGAGCTACATGGAGACCCTGTATCAAAAAGACAAAAAAAAATGATCTAAATATATTAACAAAAATGTGTGTGCTCTTTTGGAGGAGTTTTAAATTTTTTAAAATTAATTTTAATTTGTACATGTATACGTGTTTTGCCTACATGTGTGTGCCCTGTGTAACATATATAGTGGCCAGCAGAGGGTGTTGGGTCCCTGGATTGGAGTTACAGGCAGTTGTTAGTTGCCATGTGAGTTCGGAGAACCTACCTGGGTCTTGTGTCAGAGGATTCAAAGCTGTTAATCTCTGAGCCATCTCTCCAGGGCCTAATTTGGATAGTCTTAACACAGTTATAAAGTCCTGCCAGTAAGTTAATAAGGGTATAGGAAAGTCCACTGCATCAGAAGTCCTTGTAATTGGTATTAGATATCTATTCCTGGGTATAACTGACTTCTCATCCCGGGCAGTAAACTTTCTCTGCATTTTTAACAATAAAGTACCAATGGTTCTTAACATCCTTTTCAGATTCCTTACTTGAATGTTTACTGCATTGGCCAATAACATTGTCTGGAGTGAAAAACACATCCACATTCTTAAGTGGCCCTTTCCCATACTGAATCAGGCTTGATCACCATGACTTAATCCAGGTAATTGATATCAGGTGGATACAGATGGAGAAGAAGATGTCAAGGTGTCCCCAATGTTCCACTGAGCCAGTCCTTTGCTGAATGTGCAGGTGATGCCCACCACAGGAGTGTAGTCACATGGGAAATGCAGACAGCTTCACTGACCCACAGAACCACGAAAAATAATAAATTGTTTTAGAGTGGTTTGTTATTTAGAAAAGACTAACTGAAATAAGTAATTATGCACACATTTAACAAATCTTTAAGTACTATTTAATCATACCAGAGGGACACTTTAAATATTGTTATTAATTTTCAAACCATACAAATGTAAGTTTTGAGAATGCAATGAAAGTTTTTAACATTTTTATCTCCCACTCACTGGAAAATGGTTTCCAAGGACTACTAACATTAAATAATATCTATTTATCTAGTCATATTTATTAAATCGGCATCAAAGTTAACATTCATGATCGTTATCCATGAACTTTCACTGTAGTGAAGAAAATTCACACATGCTTTTTTAAAGTGTTCAAGCTCATTAAAAGACTGTGGATCAACTGAAAGCTCCTTGAAGGAGAAAACATGCTTCTCTATCATCTCTATTGTCCACTGAATATCATGACGCATTTGTGTTGCGTAGTTACAAATTACTGTATACAACACTTGTGTAGTTTTAGAAAGATTATAGGATGTTTAGAGTCTTAATTTCCATAGCAAATATTAACAAAAGTAAATCTTTACCCAAGAAACATTCATAGGCATAACGGCATGAAGCCAACCCCGGAGGGTGCTAGTAAGATTAAGAGGTTAATCCTGTTTGCAAAATGTAGACTCATCTCATTTTAGCATGATTGTTTTTAACCAGATTTAACTTTGTTGTAGATTTGGAAGGTTTTTAGACTGCATGACTCTTACTGCTGTTCTCTCACAAATCCATTGCAACATCTATCATGAATTATGTAAATGTTGATGTAATTATAGGCAATGTGCAGAACACAATTCCAGTCTTTAGTCTCTACTGGTATGAAAGGTAAACATTCTTATTACTGGAGTCAAATACGTTTCTACCTTGGTGCTGACAGCACACAGGGATTTTACCATTTCTTGAAACCATTGGAGTAATATTTTGTAGGGCTCTCTGAGAGACCTTATGCAGGTATGTGTATTTTCTAAAACCAGATCCTACTACCATTATTCTGCTAAACGGACATAATAGTAAATTGACTACCAATAACTTGTTATTATGCACAGAAATTCGCGCATCCTTAACCCCCCACCAGAAAAGTATTTTTCTGCAATAGATGGTTAGTAATACAGTGATACACAGCTGGTCAACATGCATAAATTACAGACTGCTGAGTACTCAGCCCTAAATGGGACATCTGTATCATATTATGCCCCTAAAGATAGGGATCACTGTGGAGAGTGTGACAGAAAGATTGTTACAGCAAGAGGTGTTGGGCAACTGTGAGGATATAGTATTTTCTGAACACAACATGGCAGATGTATATATGAGATCACAGCAGCTGTGACACCACGCACAAGACCAGTGCAAGCGTAAGCCAAGCAAAACCCCAACATTGCTAGGAAGCTATTGGCAGTTGATAGGTGATTCTTTAAGAAGTGACCCCTGGTAGGTTAACCACAGTCCAGGGGAAGGACCCACACCCAAGAACTTTTGGGGATCATAAACTGGACTCAATGAGCTTTTAAAAATTTCAAAAAAGGAGACAAAAAGGTAGGGTAGGGAGGTGGGGTGGATATGAGTGGAGATGGGGAAAGGCTTGAATATGAAAAAATATTCAAAACTGTTGATTTAATAAAATTAGAAAATTCGGCAAAATATTTGTTTTGAGAACACTTTTATTCTTTGCATGTTATTCCTATTCTGAAATATTTAATTAACCTTCAATACATTTCAAATGTGTACACAGTTATAACTTGAACTTATCACTGTAAAACTAAAGCAAATGTACAGCACTGTAAGAAATAATTTCTCTAATAAGCTCCCATGAACATTGGGGATTCTCTTTATGATGGTGATTCAGTGGTTACTCTGAATGTCCAAGTAACCAGTACTTTTACAAGTATTTTAATGATATTAAGTCAACTGACAAATTCTCTGCATTAGGAAATGAAACACCTCCCATGTCAAGGTGCTATGATTTTGCTAGATGAATATTTACAAGTGAATGGGGGGTTTCCCTAGATATTATTTTAGAGTTTTAAAGAGATAAGCCTGAGTATCCACTCATACATGTGCACGCTTGTGTATTTCTCTAGGAGGGATCAAGTTCAACTTTAGGTAACTTTGTTGCAAGATAATTACCATTTCTAAGAAACTTATCAAAAATATCCACAATGGGGGCTGGAAAGACGGCTCAGCACTTAAGAGCACTTGCTGCTCTTGTGGAGGGCCTGGGTTCCATCCACAGTACCCATGTCAGTTGGCTCACAACCACCTGCACCTCCAGTCCCAGGGCATATGACATCATTCTCTGGCCTCCATGGGCACCTAAACCAACATGTGTGTTCATCCTCTCACCCCTAGATATATATAAAAACACAAAACTAAAAAATAAAATATTTTATAAAATATACAAAATGAGCAAAACTCCTCAAATACCTTATGTTTTTTGTTTTTTCCTGCATCATCAATGTAGATTCAGCAATGAACACTTTATTTCCTATGGTCTAATAAATCAGAAAATCAGATGTAAAAGTGTTTTCAAAGAGCCTAATTATTCTTTTAATTTTTTTTTTATTTGTTGATAATACAATATGAATGTCAGTGTTTGGTTATGTGCTCATGAGGGCAGGTGCCCTGGAAAACCAGAAGAGGGCACCAGATCTCATGGAACTGAATTATAGGTTGTTTTTCACCCCACACAGGTGCAGGCAACCAGACTCTGGAACTTTCCAAGTCCAGCAAACTCTACTAACAAATGAGTCATCTCTCCAACCTTTCAATGAGACTAATTCTTAAATTTTTTTAAAAAAATTATTTATTTATTATTATTTTTGTATGGGTATATTGCCTGCATGTAGGTAAGTGCACCCATGTTGTGCAATGCCCA
>NW_008355277.1:178198-194779 GCF_000622305.1 Nannospalax galili
TGCCTGCATGTATGTAAGTGCACCCATGCAGTGCTACACCCGTGGTAGTCAGAAGAGGGTGTCAGATCCCCCGGAACTGGAGTTAGATCAGTTAGCCACCATGAGGGTGCTGGGACTCCAACCTGGGTTCTCTGCAAGAGTGCTCTTAACTTTTGAGCAATCTCTCTAGCCCCAATTATTTTAAACATAAATTTATCAAACTAAGATACAAGGACAGAGATATACATGTGCCTATACACCCGTGGTAGTCAGAAGAGGGTGTCAGATCCCCCGGAACTGGAGTTAGATCAGTTAGCCACCATGAGGGTGCTGGGACTCCAACCTGGGTTCTCTGCAAGAGTGCTCTTAACTTTTGAGCAATCTCTCTAGCCCCAATTATTTTAAACATAAATTTATCAAACTAAGATACAAGGACAGAGATATACATGTGCCTATAATGATATTTCTATTTGAATTATTTCTTTATGGAGACTAAAGAAAGTGTAATGATTTTAAACAGACATTATTGTATTTTCTCTCAATGCATAGCAATACTGAAATGAAAGCTTGAGAGTCCATTGCACGTACAAGGGAAATGCAGACTGAAGTTTTCTGTGGCGTGAGTTAGGTATTTCACACAGTTTTCCTCCTCTGCTAAGAGCACAGAAGGTATAAGAGCAGCAGGTGAGTCATGCTGGCTCATCACTTCATTTGCAGGAATCAAGTTCTTGAACTGTGAAACCTGCTGTTACTCAAACCTCACGCTGTCACCAAAGCCAGTGTACATTCTTTATGCCTGGTTTTAAGACCATCCCCTAACGAACAGACAGCTTCTGAGGTCAGACATCAGTGTACACTCTCCTTAGCAAATGAACAATGTGAGATCATAATGTGGTTTCGAGTCTAAGACCACCTTCTTTACATTCTCAATCTTAGCCCTTAAGCGCCTCTTGCATTCCAGTTCCAAACTGAGAGAAATTAATGATCCATGAACAAGTACTTTAAGTACAGTTTTTAGGTCAGTAGCCAACAACCCACCTCTAGAAACATCACCAGATATTAAAACAGTCTTTCTCTCTCTCTCTTTTTAATTCCATGTAGCTCTGTTTCTGGACAGCATCTTTGCCTGTACCACACACAGAGATGGGCACTATAATGAGTAAATTTTGCTGTGACCCATTGTTATTAAATATTTATAAATGCCTAATTTTCACCTGTCTTACAAATGAGATGCAGCATCAATTTGTTATTCGTTGGGGCTTGGGTCTTGCTGACAGCAAACACTGACTCCTGACACTTACTGCAAAGTTTTGTCAAAATTCCATCAAAGTGTACACAGGCTATCTGAGACTTTAGAAACAAAAATCAACTGTTTAAATATTCATATAATAAAGCATCATAATAACAATGCATTTGGGACTCTGCAGCATCTGAATAATTCACAGTAATTAAATACAGAGATGAAAGGGAAAAGGGAAGCCATTCTCCACTCCTGACTGACTCCTAATCCAGCTCCACCTGTGCTAGAATCAAAGCCAGCCTCTCCATGTTTTCTTTCATCTGAGCATTCTGTTCCGAATATACAGACGTTCTTTTATCCAACAAGCCACAAGTGACTTTAATCCTTGTCTTTGTTTTCAATCTTTGACCTTTATTGTTTTATTTTCAAAGCACTTTCAGACTCAAAGTATAATGCTTCTATGAATTATTTTATTAATTCAGTTATTATTGTACACTTACTGTATTGGTAATGTAGTACTAGACACATAAAGGAAGACGTCAGAAGTTTGACATCTGGTAGAGGACGAGGGTGTGTGTGACTTGTCAATCAATGTCATGCTGGTGAATCAGTATCTTTGGGGCCACTGCCTTTGCCACAGCTCCAGTCCCCTGTTGCTGTCACCTGTTTGTGCTTTGATTATGAAACGTCCTCATCCTCTGTTAACTCCTGTGTTTGAACACTTGGTCCCCAGCTGCTGGCGCTGTTTAGAAGGTTGTGGAACCTTGAGAAAGGGGAGGTGTGCTGGAGTATGTCACTGGAGGAAGGCTTTGAGGCTTTGTAAGCTGACCCACATCCTGCTCGCTCTCTGAACACCAAAGGGCCTCATGCTCCCACTGCCAAGCCTTGCTGGCCATGATGGTGTGTATCGTTCTGGAACTATAAGCTGAAATGAAGCCTCCTCTCCTAAGATGGTTTTTGCCTAACGACAGAGGTGTTAACTAATACACAAGTCGTGTTGTATAACATTTGATTCATAAACTTGAGTTCAGGCACAGATGTCTCACCAACACTGGTTATATTAATTCTATCCCTCTGTTTCCTTTATAGTTCGTCACAGAGCTTTATTAATTAATTTTGGGTATTATTTTATTTTAAAATAATATTTTATTAAATTTTTATTTTTTACCATCATATATTTTAATCATCATTTTAATCACTTGAATCCACCCCCATTTTCCATGCCCAGCTTTGCATTCCTCCCTTTTATAAACCCACTGAGTTCAAATTATTTTCCCTAAATACCTAGGTGTGGGTTCATCCCCTGAAGCCCGATCAACCTGCCAGGGGACATACCGTTAAAGAACATGGACTCTCCCTCTCACAGCAGCTATCAATTGCCAATTATTCATTAGCTAGGGATTTCGCATTTGGTTCCTTCTTCCCTCCATGCTGGGATTTGTCTGGCTTGAGTTTATGCATATCCTGTGCACACTATCACAAGTGCTGTGAGTTCATATGTGCATCTGCTCTGTCGTATTAGAAAACAGAGTTCATGATAGTCATCCATAGCCCATGGCTTTCACAATCTTCCTACCCTACCAGTCTGATGCTCCCCAAGCCTGGGGGAGAGGAGCATGAAATAGATGTCCCATTTAGGGCTAAGAAATCCAGAGTCTTATTATTTTTCATACTGACCAGTTGTGGGTCTTTTGTTAATTGTTGTCTATGGTACACACAAAAAGCTTCTTTGGTGAGAGTTGAGGGATGCACTAACCTGTGGGTATAATGACAAGTCATTAGGAGTCAGTTTAAAACTATGTCCACTTAGTGGATTAATGAAAGCAAGCCATCACCAGGGCCTTTTGCCTATCTAGCCACAGATTACTTACAGCAATAATGATACCAGGTATGATTTTAATTGTGTGGAGTGGGTCTTAAATACAATCAGGAAATATTTGGTTATTCCGATAACATTTGTTGCACGCATGTAACAGTGAGCAAATGCTGCCAGGCCACTCATTATGGGGTCTTGGAGGGTTCACAAGTGTGTCAGTAATCAATTCATTAACCTATTTTTTTTCAGTGACAGAGTAACTAAAGCCTCGATTTTATCAGTTTAAAACACTGCTGTTCACTACCCCCTCTGCTTTTCAATATAGAGCTTGAAGCCCTCCTTGAGGAAAGGGAACTGAAGGCTTATTAACAAGAAGTTGGACTATACTGTTTTCAGATGAGGTATTTTATATCTCTATCTCTACCTCTATCTCTATCTCTACCTATGCCCAAAATTCCACCAAACTGCTAGAAGCAATCCATATTTTCAGCAAAGCGGCAGGATTCAAAATCAGCTCTCATCACTTTGTAGCCTTTATATATATCCATAACAAGGAAGCTGAGAAAGAGATCATGGAAATACTCGTTTGTAATAAAAAAAGACTTTAGAATTAACCTCATACTGTTTTTTAAAAATCTAGAATTAGCCTAAACAGGGAAGTGAAGGACCTCCACAATGAAAGCTTTACATCTCTGAAGAAAGAGATGGAGAAAGACTCTAGAAGCTGGAAAGACCTCTCATACTCATGGCCTGGTAGAAATCACATTGTGAAAATTACCATCCTACCAAAAGGAATTTATAGCTTTCATACACTACTAACTAAAATCAACAGGATACTCCTCACAAAATGGAAAAAATAACTCACCCTAAAATTTTATGGAATCACCAAAATCCCAGTCAAAGCAATCTTGAGAAAGAAAAAGAGCAAAATTGGAGAGATTACCATAGCAGGTTACAAGCTATATTACAGAGCTATGGTAATAAAACAGCATAGTAACGACAAAGAGAAACACAGATCTAAGCAACAAGAAAGAACAACAAAGCATGACTGTAAGAATTACAGCCATCTATTATTTGACAAAAACATCAAAAGTATACAGTGGAGGAAGTTATACATCTTCAACAAACAGTCCACATATACCAATAAATTAGGCCCCTGCCTATCACCCTCCTCCAAATCAACATCAAATGAATCAAAGGCCTCAATATGAAACCTGAAACACTGAACTATTTAGAAGACAGCATAGGCAGCACCCTACAAGATGTAGGTTTAGGAAAGGACTTTCTAAATCAAATTCCACTCACTGAGGAATTAAGGCTGGCAACTGACAAATGGGACTTCATTAAACTAAAAAGCTTGTGTGCAGCAAAGAAAATTATTGCCATTGCCCTTGTTTGCCTCCCAGAACTTGATGGTAAGACCTGACTGTTGAAGATAACACACACTTTGGACAGAGAACTTGAAGGAATTTCCCTGAACTGTCCTGGAAGCCTCCTCCCTGAGGTCTAGCTTTCATAGTATCAGAAGCAGTTCTACTCGCTGCCATGGGAGAAAGAAAATCAACAGTCCTACCAGGGGCAAAGCCTGTGAAAGACAATGACGACTGGCCAGCAAAATATCACTATTGTGCTCATAGTGGAACTTTTATTTAGAGAGTAATCAACAACTACTTGAACTTATGCTCCATTTGATTGGAGGAAATTCATGGCTGGTACTGCAAACCTACCCAAACACCCACAGCTGGAGAGATCATAGACCTTGAAGGAGAAGCTCTGACTTCTGCTTATGTAAAACAATGCAATTTCTACATGTATTCTAAAAAATTATCTTTAAAATCACAGATACATGTAGCTCTTAAATCTCATCAAAGGCGTTTCTTTTTGTGACAGATGGAGAAGCTTAGAGTCACGAGTGGTCAAATACAGAGAATTTTTTCACATCTGGTCGAAATACAGAGACTGTGTGGTGTTCAGCCCCAAGTGACTATGACTTGGATGTTCCTCTGATAAGCCCTGGCCCCACCTGCTTCCCAAGCTTTGCTGGAGGAGTGGAGCACATTACCTGGCAGGGCTAAGAACAGCTGTGCATGCACAAGGGGAAGGAGGGTTAGCCTAGCCGCTGAGAGATGGAGAGTCAGCCTGGCCATTTTGGAGCTCCAGGAGTGAGGCATTTGGCCCAGGAATGGTGAACAGTGGACACCCTGTCTTGCAGGCTCTGCAGGGTAACTGGGAACTGCTGCCACTAGCGTGGGGCTTGAATGGCTCAGGGGTTATGATGAGCCGTTTCTTTTTAAGTCAACCCCTCCCAATGTCCTATAAACTATGTGAAATTCAAATAGAACTGTGTTATGCTGGTCTGTCAATCCCAGTCAGGGCCAGGAGACCCTGAGTGAAGGCGGGTCAAACAGAGAGCAGGAAAGGGAAAGTTTAGCGCAACAGTGACACATCTAAAATGCAACACCCAAGGCTCAAGAACCATCTAAAATCTGATTCCTACACCTCTATAGGCTCTACAGGGAACAGAAAGAGCATAAGAGCCAGAAGAACTGAATGCCTGTTGCTAGAGTATCTTCTAGACACGACATGGAAGCTAAACCCATGGAGTGTCCACAATATGGTTATCTAAACAAAACATGTATATGTACAAAACCAGCTGATACGCCAATGTGAATTTGAGAAATTTCCCAATGTTGCACCTCTAGATGAAGAGCTCCATGCAATTAATGGCTGCTGAGAGAGGGAGAGGAAGTCTTCTCCAAGGACAGGTCTCAGTTTATCTAATCCCAACTTGCCAGCCCTAAACAGATGTATGTACTGGCACCACTCAACATACATACATAGGCATATATGCAACAATAATAATCAGAGACGAGACCAGGAAATTGAGAGTGGGACAGAAATGATGTAAGTACAGTGCTCATGTGTGGAAGGAAAACAATTTAAATAAAAGAAACAATGAATGTATAGGAAAAGCTCTCCATACAATAGCTACAAAAGTTCTGTCACTTTAAAATGGAAAGATTTAAGCAGTAATCCTCACAGCTAATGCAGCCAAATGAGTCCAGGAGCTGCTCTGCGTCAAAGTTATAAAGACAGATATTAAAGCAACACCTATAAGTACTTCATAAAGAGAGAAGTTGAAGGAGTGTGGAAGGAAAAGAATTCTATTGAAGAGGAAGAAAGCATCACAGAAATGTTAGCAACTGCCTAGGGACTAGTTGGTGTGACAACACAGCAGATTTTTGTTTTTTGTTTTCCCTGAAATTAACTTCCTTTTTCAATTGAGAAAAAACACAAGGTGGGGGGAATCTCAAACCTCTATCCAATGTGATTTAGGCTGAAGTGATGGAAATCACATGGCGTCATACCCAACGAACACTAGATACAGTTTTAAAGATGTTATTATTGTTTTGATAACATCTAAGCAGGTAGAAACAATCAGGACTGATCAAGTTTTAAGAAGGTGAAATAGGGCTGGCGAGATGGCTCAGTGGGGAAAGTGCTCAGTACAAGCGGAAGGAACTCAGTCCCAATCCTCGGAGACCTATTTAAAGCTGGAGGAGGCAGCAGGTGTGTGTGTAAATCCCAGGGCTCCTCTACTGGGATGGGAGACAGAGACAGAAGAATCCTTAGCAGTTTGAGGGCCAGCAAAACTGGCATACCCAGCAATGAACGTAAGACAGACCCTGAACAGCAACCAAAGATGGAAAGTGAGAACCTACACCCCAAAATGTCCTCTGTCCTCATACGTGTGTCTGTACTCACACACAGAAGCACACACATCATATATACAGAGACACACATAATACACTCACATGAGGAAAAGATCATGAAATAATTTGGGAGCTAGTAGTGTGGTCAAGACTGTTGCTCTGGTCTCAAGTGACTGCTGTATTCTGGATTTTACAGTTTCAATTATGGGAAACCAAACATGAAGAGATCAAAGTCAGCATCTGATTTGCCACTCTGGTTTATCTGAAGCTAATAATCAACAGCAAAGATAAAAATAATGGACATTAGTTCAAGACTGTTCTTTAAGGAAGTTTTATATTGGAAGAATTATATGCTGTGCCAGGGCTTAATTCCAAAATGACAGGTCCTGAACAAGAGATCATGTGACCTGATGCATATTGCATGACAGAGGTTCAAGGCCAGTGTATGTCTGAAAGTTCGGAGATCAATTTAAAGATTAAGAAGGAGTAGAACCTGCATTATTCAAGGGGGCATTTTATTACCTGAAGACAGTTTTAATAAAAAAAGATACAGAAACCATCTGGAGAGATGGCTCAGCAGTGAGAGCACTTGTTGCTGTTGAAGAGGATCCAGGCTGGTTCCTAGCACCCACACAGCAGGTATACCTATCCACAATTCCAGTTTGAGGGTATCTGACACCCTCTTCTGTCATCTACAGGGCAGGCATTGCATGCACGTCGCACACTGACATGCATGTAAAGAAAACACTCATGCATGAAATAAATGAAATACAGAATGAGCTGGAGGCTGGAGAGATGACTAAGCAGTTCAGAGCCCTTGCTGCTCTTGAAGAGGACTTAGGGCTGTTTCCAGCACCCATGTTTTAGGTACAGTCAGTTCCAGGGAGTCTGACACCCTCTTATGGCCTCTGCAGGCATACATGTGGTACACTGCATGCACGCAGGCAAAACAGTCATACACATAGATAAATTACAAAAGGGTCTGGAGAGCCTCAGTGATCAAGGGCCCCAACAGGTAGTTCACGGGTCTGTAACTCCAGCTCAATGGGATCCAATACCCTTTTCTGGCCTCCACAGCACCTACCACGCATGGCATGCAGGCGCGCGCGCACGTGTGCACACACACACACACACACACACACACGAGTTTTAAACAATACAAAAAAGAATGCTGGGTATTAATATAATTGTTTTGGAAGATGCTTGTAAGTAGAGTAAGTTATGGGAGTCAGATATTGTATTATCTCAGCAGTGTGATACCTTTGGGGAGGGCTAGCCAGAACACCAATCATAGGCTGATTTCTCAAGCAAAAATTCAAATGTCACACAATTTCAACTTTAGAACATGCTGTAATGCCAGAGTCTGTCTGCCCGATCTTCCGCAGCAGCCTCTAGACAGAAGGGACTACCGGTGTTTCAGGAACATCAGTGTTCTCTTCTTACAAAGTATAACCTGCCCTGGGCGTAGCCGGCCTCTCAGGGCTTCCAAACCTGCTATTTGATCCGCAGTGCTTGTCTTCTGTTGACCTTTCTAAGTTTTCCCCTGCAGTGTATCAAGTAGGAGGCAAAGGAGGAGGAAAAGGAAGGTTACAGAAGAGCAGAATACAGTGAGGAAGCCATCACGTTGCAGAAGGCTAGGGGCGCGGGCCTCGCCGGAGCCAGGCGCGCTTGGCTTGTGCACTTTCCTTTGCTGCCCCATTTGCTTTTGAATCCCTGTGGTTTTTGATTTCGCTTCTGTTCTTCTCTGCCTTGAGCACTGGCGTCCAGCTTGTGCAAATCAAACACTGAGCTTCATTATCTTTCCGATGCATGTGTGATGTGTTTTTCTGTGTGTGCATGTGTGAGGGGGTACACCTGCAGGTCTGTGCACATGGGGGGAGGGGGTCCCATGCTGATGTCAGGTGTCTTCCTCAATAAATTTCAATCTTGGTTTTTGAGACAGGATCTCACTGAGCCTTGCTCTCGCTAATTTGACAAGCCCAGGTTACCAATGAGCTTAGAGCATTCACCCTTCCCCTCCCTGAGCTGGGATGACAGTGGCCTGCAACAGTGTACCCAGTTTTTAACTTGGGTGGTGGGGATTCAAACTCAACTTCCTATGGGTGTGTAGCAAACCCTTCATGGACAGTTCCCCAGGTCTCCTTTGTAGATTTTAATAATCCTGTCTACACAGTAATTATCCATCTCTATAGATACTTACCAAATAATTTTGAACATCCCTGCAGAAATTATAAAGGGTTTCTAAAAATTTTATGTTGCCTACACATTATGTATTACGACACATAAATATGCGTTTAATAACAATTTAACGGGTACAGAACTTTCTCAATGATGGAGGTTCCAAACCAAGAAAATAAGAAATTGTGTTTTATGTTCAAACGAAAGAGCCTGTTTTTAAATGTTAGCAATAATTCCAGTTGTCATTTAAGTTGCATAAGGAGTCATTAACTCAATAAGGAAATTTCAATAGAAAAACATACCCCTTTTAGCTCAGCAGTAACCCAATAAACCTAATTCACTAAAAATTAGTTGCTGTAATTTATAAGAACACTTATCAAGATGAATCACTTCTACATGTAATTATCTCCATTTATTGAAAGTTATGGGGAAAATGTGAAGGAAATATGCTAGACTAAGTCACATCCTCAGCAGAAGCACAAATCCACTAATATGTTCATTGCTGTTTCCAATCATTTCACTGCTATGTTTGCTACTTTTCTCATTTGTTTGAATTATCTGTACTGTTTCATGCATTTTTTCTTCATCTCATTTACATCTTCACTAATCTTTGTGTCTTGTGCATATTTTAGATTCCATTGTTCCAACATCATCAAGGGCTACTATATTTCCTTGAATAAATCAGCTTAGAATCATAACTGTTAGAGACAGTAAATAGTTATCTATACTTAAATATGTAATCACATATCTAGCTTCTGAGTAAGAAGTATGATGCTCATGAAAACTAAATAGTTAATCCTTTTGAATAAGATATATTTAAAAAGGGACCCACAATTTTTTTCTGTACATTTTACTTTTAAATTCATGTTGCGTAGCTGGTCTTTAATTCTCCCAGTGTTTACATGGGTCCACATCAACATGGCTTAGCTCACTAGAGTTACAACATCATCAAGGCACTTGAAGACTATGATGTGACACTGTGTGGGATTTCGAGTTTAACCTAAACATGAAGCTGGACCATTAGTATGCAATACTAATTTTCTATTAATGCCAGAGGTACATCTGTATTCTAATGTACTTGCACATTTAAAAGGCCTCTGGAAAAATCTACAGAAATGAGTGAGGATTTGATTATGATGGGGAATGGGGAACTTCAATGAATAAGTCAGGGCTTTGGTGGCTCATAATATTCCAGGCTATTAGTGTATTTTTTTTTATTTCCCAGGCATGCTAAATGTCTTGGTAACATCAGAGAGACAGAGAGACAGAGACAGAGAGAGAATGAATTACAAGCTATGAGATACAGAGCCTGTAACAGTCTCTTTTGTGAAGATATTTTTAAACTTAATTGTAGTGTATGTCAGTGTCTGTCATGTGTGTGCAGTGTCTGTAGAGTCTAAAAGACAGTGTCAAACCCCTAAGGAGGTTATGAGAAGTACCATATGTGTGCTGGGAATCCCCCTGAGTTTACTGGACAAGCAGCAAGCATTCTTAAACACTGAGAAATCTCTTCAGCCCCAGGAAGACTTTTATTTACATAAGCATCTGCTGACAAAGTGGAGGGTTTTAATACCTTCTCACACTCTACTCAGACCTAGAGAAAACATCGATAAATGTTTTCATTTATTATTCAAGAAATATGCACTTTATAAAAGGATTCCTGAAATATGTTTTTAAATAAATTATGACATTTTTATTATGTTCCACTAAATGTTCATTTAACCAACCATCATTTTTAAAGTTGTAGTCCATCTTAAGGGACTTAAAAACCATATAATTTTATTATTAAAGCTTCTTACATGAATACAACTGTACTTGTTAGTTAAATGTTGAACTAAAATGATGAAATGTAAGCAGTTTTATGCTGTGGCAGACAGGATCTCTGACTATATGTTGAATACCAATGCCTGTGTGAAAAACTGTAAAGAGTAAAATCGGAAACACATAGTGATATAACAGGGATTGCCTCACAGTGGCTACAATGTAGAAATTTATTTATTTTGTATTTGTGTGTGTGGGCATGTGCATGTCAC
The DNA here is from genome assembly GCF_000622305.1 of Nannospalax galili. Taxonomy (NCBI): domain Eukaryota; kingdom Metazoa; phylum Chordata; class Mammalia; order Rodentia; family Spalacidae; genus Nannospalax; species Nannospalax galili. The sequence goes on from NW_008355277.1 coordinate 189,158, forward strand.
AGCATGTGTGTGGAGGTCAGCAGGCAACTAGAAGTGTTAATTGGACTCAAGTCTTTAGGTTTGGCACCAAGAACCTTTCCCAACTGTGCCATCTTTTGGCCCTAAAATTTGAAAAAAATTGGTAGTTTTCTCTAGAGCTTTTGATTTTTCATATTTATCAATGTGAATATGTGTTAGGTGGTCACACCTCCAGACAATTTCTTCTTGACTTTGGAACACATGGAGCTTTGGGAGACAGTTTTAGAAGGACAAGTTTGAGAAACTTTAGTGCTAGGTGGCCTGAGTGCACATCTTCATCTCTGAACTGTCCATGGCAACTGGTGACACAGTGAATCAGCCACTTTAGGTTTGAATTTCACCCTTTCCTAATAGGTACATGGTATTGTGAACTATAACTATGAATGTTTGCAGCACATAGAGGGTGTTAAATGATGTCTTCCCTGTATGCTTTCTAAAAACAATCTCACAGCCCATATGTACATGGCACAGGTGAGAGTAAAGGACCATCTCATTCAATTTTCTTCCTGCATATAATTTCACTGAAAAAGGGCAGAGTGTAACAACCAATACCATAAGCCTGCCATTCATGAACTGTAGACATTTTACATGTCTGACATGTATCTTCTCCTGCTGTGTGAGGAGCGATGCTTACCAGTATTTCCTCTTCTTTTTCAAGTCTTACTACTTAATAATGAAGGAGACCTGCTAGCAGTGAGAAGAGGTACACAGTCCCAGAAGAAGTTATCTCTGCATCTTCACTGATGACAGGTAACAGCTCTCACAGGGAGTTGCAAAATATTTTTGGTCAATAAAGAAACTTTACAAATTATTACTAAATGACTAAGATTTGAGAATCTTCCATCACATAGTTTAGTGGGAATATCTTGACAAATGTCCATCTATCCATAAGGTGACACACCTGTGGGGTTGTGATAAGGATCAAGACAATGTACGTAAATTGTTGATCAAAATTAGTATGTGTTAAATCACAGTGATTAGATTGTTACTAAGAATAAAGCAAATATTTGACTATATCATGAAAATTGTTAACTTTCCTATAAAGGAAATGAAAAATATATTTGTTCTTCCAATATCACACAAAAACATTGAATGAGAATCCTGTCAAACATCAAAAGATGGCATTGATCCTAAAAGATAATCTAGAATTATACATCAGTAAATTTAACTAAACTTAAGTTCTATCATGTTCAAGTATTTTGACTTACTTCTTGGTTTATTTTCTTTGCTGAGAGTTATATTAACTACATCCTGAAAGTGAATTTGAGATTAAATCTTAAATAGTATTCTCAGATACTGACTTGAGTGAAGAATTAAGGAGAGTGGTATTCATCTTAATTAAGAAAATTTCTTAAATTGTCAAAACAATATGCCTCGTAGAAATGAGAACTTTTAAATATGTTCACCATTTTCACAGAAATTGTGGGGCACCTGCTTTATACGAAGACACTTGCAAAGTGAATAATGAAGCAGGCACAGCTGTTAAAGCCAACTGGCTCCATCCCGAGTCACTTTCAGTAGATTGCAAAAGTTCCTATTGGAGAGAAGTTATTAGAAAAATTGTGTCTTTCGTTGAAACACATTTACTTGCGTTATTGCTTAACAGTTTTCCAAAAGTGTGGGGCAACTGGGGTTAGGTAAAGACTCCTGAACACAGCAAAGAAAACATAAAACTATCCATCTAAGTCCCTGTTTCACAGAACAAGAGAAAATTATTTAAGTGACTTAGTTTTATCCGCAGTATGCAAGAGAATCTGGCACTGTTTCATAAACAAACGCTTCAAACCTCAACTCACTAAAGTAGTTACTCTGCTAAGCATGGAATAGTGTCATTTTTTCCTGGATCACTTTAGAAACACCTAAAGATTTCAAAATGAATAAACATCATTGCCTGTACCTCCAGTAAAACACTGGTATTATATCAGAATATATTTTTCAAGCATTTTCCCAACACTGAACAAGAAATGAAGCGTGTGGCATCAAATGTTCCACGCAGGACTAATCCTGTTTTATTTGGTAACTTCTTTAATGGGCAATTAAAAGAAACGAATTGGGCCATATGTCTCTTGGGTCATGAGGATAAGTGCTGGCCCAAGGCTACCCTTTCTGATGAACTGAAATTGAAGAGCTGGAATCAGGGGCGATTCAGCCAGCGGTAGTGATGATTCTATCTTCTGTAACTTCCCGTCTGAGCTATATCTTCCCTTTCTTCAACAAACAGACGCACATTTCTTTCATCTCTACGAAGTGCAGAAAAACACCACCTGCATCCTTGCAACACTGAATGTGGGATTTTTAAGCATTGTTCAAATTCCGATTCCCTCCTCTAAAAGCTATTTCACAAACACCATCCGTTCCTTACATCACATCTGCTAGCCTCACCCACCTCCTTACACTGAAGTCATTGAATGCAGCAGGCTTCCTAGTCTTAAGAATGACGAGGCAGGCTGGTAAGACTGCTCACTGGGAAGAGAGTTTGCTGCACAGCCCTGAGATCTCAGGTGGATCCTTGGGACCCTCATAATGAAATATGAAGAGAAGTGACACAAAAAAAGGTCTTCTTGCCCACATGCACATCTCATGTCCACCATACACAATAAGAAGAATGGAAAATTTTAAGTATTTACAGATGCTAGAAGAATAAATATCTTTCCAGTGCCCTGTTGTAAAATTCTAGTTGACAGTGCTCCTCACTGAAGGCCAAACACAAATTTCACTCCATCAGTCACACTATAATTAAATATTTATCAGGTCAAAGATAAACATCAGGATGCTCCATAGGGGTTTAATGAAAAGTGTCTTTAATAATAAGTATGTTATTGCAAATATGAGAACAAACATCCATTGCATATGAACATGGACCCTGAAATTTCAAACACAATACATCCACATATTCACACGGACATTCTCTTTGCTCTGTCTCTGTCTCTCTGTCTCTGTCTCTCTCTCATACAGTTTCTACTTCATCAAATAAACTATAAGGAAAATAGCAATTACAATCTCTCCGTTTCTTCTGACAGCAATCAATCATTAACAAAATTAATTTTTCAATGTTTCCTTCCCCTGGCTCTTCTCTTTACTTCCCTGTTGTAAACTAGATGTGGGTTCCTGCAGAGGCCTGCTCCCTCTGTTGCTCTCGGGAAGGTCTACGTTATTTTATGCCTTTCCTCACACTGACAGTAAAGGCCTTTGCTCCTCATCACTGTTTCCAGAACTTCTGCTTTCTTCCCTTCTAAAAAGCCTCACCCTTGATCTAGCCATGAACTCTCCTGCCATCAAAGCCTTCTGGTAGTCACTGATGCCCATGGAGTCACTAACCACATTCTCAGAACATGAAGCATTTCCCTACAATCTTCTCCCTCCGCAGAAATCTCCACGTCTTTGTTACCAGAATCAAATCATGGAATAGTTGGTTTCCTCATTTCTCTTTTTTTTTTCCAAATTATTTATTTAATAACCACATGATTAGAATAAGCATTTCATTACAGCATTAACATATTCAATAACAAGTTCCAGAGCAAAGATGCATCACTTTCAAAATTGGCTGTAAACCTTTAGGTTCACAGTTGAATTAATATAGTTATACAATACTGAATTCAGTATAAACCCTATAAGACATAAAATTGAATGAGGTTTTAACCTAAAAAAGATCTCCATTTCATTTTAAAATATACTGTTTCATACAGAAAAACTCATTTTAAAGCTACTAACGCCTAGATGTCTGCACATGTATCTCTAATCTCTATGTATCTGATTATTACTAGACACAGTCAGTTACTTTCTGAGATCCTTGGCACCTGAGTATGGATATAAAGTCATCAGGTAGAATTTCAACAGTAATGTTTTTCATGTCTACTAATTAACATGAAGCAAATTTTTATGCCATCAGATAGATTTCAATAGTAATGTTTTTTACCTCTACTAATTAACAAGAAGCAAATTTTTATGCTTCTTCCTCAAACACAACACATTTTTGTGAGTATTTCATACAGAATATCCCAATCTTATTCATCTGTATACCCATTTCCCAAATGGCACCCTGCCATAGCCCCCTGACCTCCTACTGGAGCCCATATACTCTGTCATCCCTGTCACTGTTCATTGTGTTGTCAGCTCCCCCAGCTGTTCTCCAGTGCTTGTCCATCTGCTGAATCTAGTCATCCTATCTAGAGAGCCTTGTTTTAGGAAGATCAGCTGTTCCTCATCAACCAGCAATCAGTTGCCAATATTCCTTCAGATAACATTGAGGTCTGCTGTTCATTTTTCCAGTTCTATGCTGGATTACTGTCTGGGAGTCTCTTGGGCCACGCTAGCCAACAACTCAAAGGAAGGTATTACCTGTCAGACATTGTTTCTTGTTATATAGCCTTTACATATACACATGGACTCTTAAAATATTTATCTCCTTAATCTTTAGTTATATTTTCCTTTCGGGTGTTTAAGATCATGCAGTTGGCCCAGATAAACCAATTTATTTACCTCTTAAGGTCATTTGAGGATCTGTTCCTCAGGGGTCACATGGGCATGGGAGGACTACCTGTCTCCTGTCTTTTGCCAGTTCCACCTATGTGAAGATAAGTCAAAGGTCCTGCTCAATCATTGCTGGCTTCACATGGAGGAAACGTTTCCTCTGTGTTGACCTTCCTCTTTAAGACTGAATATTGTTTCAAGTCCATTTGGTAGGATCTCCATGGCCTCCTTGATCAAGAGAACAGGAGACTCACCACAGATACAGGACATTTTGAGAGATGCTCATAGTCTCCTGGAACTTAGTTGACCTAGGAAGGAACAAAAACTGTCCTTTATGTTCCTCTGACCGAATTAGTATAGGCCTCAAGGTATGGCTGTTAAACATCCGAAAAGGTTAGTTCCATCAGTCTGGTACTTTTAATTATCATGTGCTATGTAGATAAAGCTTGGGCAAAGATTAAACATTCTCAGATAAACCTTTCCTAGACATATATGCCTTGAGCTATAATTTGTATGTGTAATTTATCAGTATGTTGTTGGATTAATACAGTTCCCTCTTTTTTTTTAAAAAAAAAAAACAACTAGTTGGCATTATTTATCTCTTGCATTGTCTCACCCCTCCATCATGGTTACCCCAATTAAGGTGGCCCCATTTTCCCATTCTCCCTTAATAATACCCTTCTCCTATGGTCCTACCTCTATTGAGCTCCTTCTTTCCATTTATCCCCAAGGTTCCTGTATAACCTTCCCCCACCCTTAAAATAACCTCATTTTTATCCATATCTCCCTTATTAAGGCCTGTTTCCTATTGCTCTTCTCTCTCAGATTCTTTCTTTTCCTTTTCTTCCCTGGTTCCTTTCCATTATTCTGGTTCCTGCAGTTATGTCTGCATATACGCCCACTTTAAAGGATTTGGTGATAGGATCCACATATGAGGGAAAACATAGGTCATGGGTTTTTCTGAGTCTGTGTTACTTCACTTAATGTAACAGTTTCTAGTTCCATACTGCTGAGTAAAACTCCATCGTATAAATGAACCACATTTTCATTATCCACTCATCAATTGAGAGACACTTAGGTTACCTCCATCTCTTAGCTATTGTGAAAAGAGCAGCAACAAACATGGATGTACAA
>NW_008355277.1:195779-198012 GCF_000622305.1 Nannospalax galili
GAATTAATTTTGTGCCAGTACCATGTTGTTTTGATGACTATAGCTCTGTAATACAGCTTAAAATCTGGTATAGTAATCCCCCTGCATTGCTCTTAGAGCTCAGGGTTGCTTTGGCGAGCGTAGGTCTTTTGTGCTTCCATGTGAATGTTTGGATGGTTTCATACAATTCTGTGAAGAATGTCATGGGGGTTTTGATTGGTATTGCATTGAATCTATAAATGGCTTTTGGTAGGATGGTTATTTTCACAATATTCAGTCTTCGAATCCATGAGCATGGGAGGTCCTTCCATCTTCTGATGTCTTCCTCAATCTCTTTCTTTAAACATTTAAAATTTTAATTGCAGAGTTCTTTAATGTCTTTGGTCAGGTTTATTTTGAGGTGTTTTTTTGCAGCTATTGTGAAAGGGAGTGTTTCCATGTGATCTTTCTCTGATTGCTTATTATCGGTATATAGAAAGGCTATATATTTTTTTATAACAATTTTGTAACCTGCCTCTTTACTGATGAACGTGTTAATAATTTCTAGGAGTTTTCTGGTGGAATTTTTGGCATCTCTTAGATAGAATATCATCTGCAAAAAGGGATAATTTGATGTCTTCTTTTCCAATTATTACTCCTTTAATTTCCCACTCTTGTGTCACTGCTCTTGCAAGAGTTTCAAGCTCTATGTTAAAGAGAAGTGGAACTAGTGGACAGCCTTGTGTGGTTCATGATTTTAATGGGAATGCTTCCACTTTTTCTCCATTTAGAATGATGTTGGCTGTGGGTTTGTTATATATGGCTTTAATTATGTTAATATATGTTCTCTCCAGTCCAGTTCTCTCTAGGACTTTGAACATAAATGCATGAATTTTGTCAAAAGCCTTTTCTGCATGTATTCAGATGACCATATGGTTCCTGCCTTTGAGCCCATTTATATGATTTATGACATTTATGGACTTGCATATATTGAACCATCCCTGTATCTCTGGAATAAAACCAACTTGATCATGGTGGATGGTCTTTTTGATGTGTGTCTGTATTTGGTTTGCAAGTATTTTGTTGAGAAGTTTGGCATCTATGTTCGTTAAGGATATGGGTCTATAGTTTTCTTTTTTGGTTGTATATTTACTTGGCTTTGGTATTAGAGTGATGCTGGCTTTGTAGGAATTTGGAAATTCTCTGTCCATTTCTACCTTTTTTAATAAACTAAGTAGTATTGGATGTAGATCTTCTGTAAATGTCTCCTAGAATTCTGCTGTAAATCGAACTGGTCCTGGGCTTTTTTCAGTCAGGAGGTTTTGTATTACTGTTTCAATTTCTTTATGTGTTATGAGTCTGTTTAAACTGTTAATCTCTTCTTGGTTTAGTTTTGGTGGTCCCCATGCTTTTAGATATCCATCCATTTCTTTTAGGTTTTCAAATTTAGTAGCATATAGGTTTGTAAAGTATTCCCTTATATTCTGGATCTTTTTGGTGTTGTGATGTTTCCCCTTTCATCTCTGATTTTGTTTAATTGGAGGTGCTCTTTCTTTCTTTTGGTTAACTGGGCTAGTAGTCTGTCCAATCTTGTTTACCTTTTCAAAGAACCTTGGATTTGTTGATTCTTTCTATTATTTTCTTTTTTCTATTTCACTAATTTCTGCTCTGACTTTTCTAATTTTTTTCTGCTGGGTTTCAGTTTCATTTGTTGTTGCTTTCCAAGTGTCTTGAGTTGCAATGTTAAGTCATTTATTTGTGCTCTTTCTGATTTTTTAATGTAGGCACTTAGAACTATAAACTTCCCTCTAAGGGCTGCTTTCAACTTGTCCCAGAGGTTTTGTTGTATTGTATTGTCCTTTTCATTAAGTTCAAGGAATACTTTTTATTTTTCTTCACTTCTCCTTTGACCCATTCATCATTCAGCAGTGTGTTGTTTAATATCCACGTGTTCATGTAGTTACTGGTGTTTCTTCAGGTGTTGATGTTAAGCTTTATTGCATTGTGGTCAGGTATAATGCATGGAATTATTTCAATCTTTTCGTATTAGTTGAGTTACATTTTGTGCCCCAGTATATCGTTGATTTTGGAGAAAGTTCCATGGGGCACTGAAGAGAAAGTATATGCAGGCAATACACTCATACACATAAAAAATAAAAATAAAAAAAAGAAAGTATGTCCTTTGGTGCTTGGGTGGAATACTTGGTAGATGTCTGTTAGGTCCATTTGATATATAGTATTGTTTAATTCAGATGTCTCTCTGGTAACTCTCTGG
>NW_008355277.1:198063-217970 GCF_000622305.1 Nannospalax galili
GTTTGTATTAATCAGGGTCTTAAAGTCCTGTAGTATTGTTTATATAAAGTTGGGTGCACCATAGTTTGGTGAATATATATTCATGATTGTAATATCTTCTTGGTTTATTGTTCTGTTGATCAGAATGAAGTGGCCCCCTTTATCTCTTCTTATTAGTTTTAGTTTAAAGTCTATTTATTTCGTCAGAAAATAGAATTGCAATGCCTGCTTTTTTCTTAGTACCATGGCTTGGTATATTCTTTTCATCCCTTTACCTTAAGGTAGTACCTGTCCTTGAAAGTGAGATGAGTTTCTTGCAGATAACAAAAAGATTGGTTTTATTTCTTAATCCATTCAACTAGTCTGTCTTTTGATGGTGAGTTCATTCCATGGATATTTAAAGTTATTAATGAAAGATATGTATTGATTTCTGTCATTTTTCTGTTCACATTCTTGGTATAGCTGTGCATTTCCATAGTTATACCTTCATTAAGTTTCTTTCCATAACCCCTTGGGTATGGCTGTTCATTTCTTCAGTTCAAGTACTCTCTGAAGGGCTGGTTTTTTGCACATGAATTCCTTCAGACTATTTATGTCATGGGCGATTTTTCTTTCCTTTTCAACTATAATAGACACTTTGGCTGGGTATGGTAATCTGGGTTGGCATCTGTGGTCATTTAGAAGTGAGAATACTTTTGTCTAGGCTCTACTGGCTTTCATATTGTGCACTGAAAAGTCATCTGTAATTCTGATGGGTTCTCCTTTATATATTACTTTTTGTTTTTCTTTTGCATCTTTCAGTATTGTCTCTTTGTTGTGTACGTTTGGTGTTTTTTCTATGATGTGCCATGGAGAGTTTCTTTTCTGGTCCTGTCTCTTTTGTGTTCTGCGTGATTCTTGTATTTGCATGGGCATGTCTTTAATTTTAGGAAATTTTCTTCTACAAACTTTTTAAATATCTGGTCCATACCATTATCCTGAGATTCTTCTCCATTGTATATGACTATGATGCATAAATTTGGTCTTTTTATGGTGTCACACAATTCCTGCATATTCCATTCTTGTGTTTTCTTGAATTTTTCATAATCTTTGCTTGAGTGGTCTAGTTCATCCACTTTATCTTCCAATCTTGATATTCTGTTTTCCATTTCATTCATCCTATTGGTGAGGCTTTCTCCTGTCGTTTCTAATTGGCTTACTGAGTGTTTCACTTCCTTCTTCATTTCAGCCTGGATATTCTTCAGTATTTCTAGCTCTTTTCTGAATTCATTCAGAAGTTTATCCCTATCTTCCTTCAGTTCCTGATTTTCTTGTTTGCGTGTTCTTCAAATTCAATGAATTATTTCATCATGTTTGTAATTTTTTTTCAATTCCATGTCCTGTGTTATCTCTAGGAGTTCTCATCGTACTCCTCTAAAGGACTGTTGGTGCTTGGTTGGGATATATTGTTTTTTCATGACATTGTTTTTTAATGTGACTTTGATATGTGAATTTCTTTTGTAGTTACTGATTCTTGTGTGAGACTCAAGCCTTCATTTGTTGAGTTCAGGTCTGCTTCTTGTGCCTTTGTGGTTTACTTGTTGGTCATGAAAAGCTGGTTGGTCTAGGCTTCAGGTTCTCTCTTTTGATTTTATATTGGTGTGGCCAAACTGCTTTCATCTTGCTGTTCAGGAGTTCCCACAGAGGCCCAAGTTGGATGAAGATCAGATGCTGTCAGGCTTTCTCCTAAGGTCTGGATCCCTCCAGGAAAGATGCTGGGTTCAGGAATTTGGTGGCTGGGCTGGCCTGAGAGCAGGTTCCAGGAAAGATCCTGGCCCCAGGAATGTGGTGGTTGTGCCACCCAGGAATGCAGAGGGAGGTGGGGACAGGAACAGGCCCAGAGGGCTCCTGGGGACTACAGGGAGGAATAGGGTTGGTCTGGATGCAAAGGATCAGGAAGCATTGGGGATTCTTGGCTAAGTTTGTCCAGGGGTCTGGGGTGCCAAGACAAGAAATGGGCCAGTACCCTGGCTCAGAGGAGAGATGGGGTAGGGGAGCTGGGAGTGTGAATGATGCTGGGGGAGTCAAGGCATGGTGGGCACCACTGAACTTATCCAGGAAAGATGCTGGCCCCAGGAAGGTGATGGCTGTGCCATCCAGGGTTTCAAAGGGAAGTGAGGGTAGGAAGAGACCCCAAGGGATCCTGGGGACCAGGAAAGATGCTGACCCCAGGAAGCTCTTATTTCTGTCTTATTGCCTCATTAGTCTCAGGAATCTAGTGCCTCATCATGAATGAGTTACCTTTTTCTTCTTTCATTGCATTATATGAGCCCCACCGTCATCACAGCAATGGTGCACCCTGCCCTCTCTACCACCACCTTGTCTCACTCTTTGATTTTAAGCCTGATCCCACACAGGCTTCTAATCTAATCACCACAGTAGCTCTCCACTCTCCAACCCTCCTGTACTGTTTACCCTCTTTCTTCATTTCATTTAGATATCAATTATGGCTCTTTGCAGAACCCCTGTCTTGAATATTTTCACTAATATAGTCTTCCTTTCCCTCCTCTACCAATGCTCAGCCCTGGCTCAGCCCTCTGCCTTTGTATTCTCTGTCTCTGAGAAGTGAGAGCCTTTAAATGGGTAGAAGCAGAGATCCATATCCTCTACTCACCTCTTAATTCATCATCTTTAACTCCATCCTCCCAAATTGTTTCCTACCCCTTTGTTGCCTGTGAGCAGCACACTTTCTCTTTTTTTTTGTCCTTGGCTCTCGGCTTCCCTCTGTCCAGTGTCCCGCAGCATGTGCCCAGGCTCACACACCACCACAGAGGTGTCTGCTGTGTACTTCCTCTGACATCATCCCATCAGTTCCCCACCAGCCTTTCTGTTTTGCTTGGCAGACATCTGCAGTTCATTTCCCATTCTGCAACTACTGGGATCCTCTGCAAATCTGTACAGAGCCCCTCTTTGTTTTCTGGCTACTTCCCTAAGCCTTTAATCTCATTGAAATCCCAAAATCCTTTAAGTGATCTACAAGGCACTGTATGACTTGATTCTGCCTTAAGATCCACCCCTATCCCTGGTCCACTAAATGAAAGAAGCTTCCTGAGCTATGGCCTCACTGGCTCTCTGGCTATGAGGACAAACATCCAGGAGCTCCTCTACATTTATCAAACAGAATCCATATTTTTAAAAGATCACCAAGCAATATATATGCACATTAAACCAAACCTCAAGCAGTAAGGATATATGCTGTACCTGGATAAGAATAAGACAGAATTAAGACCTAGAAGATTAATTCCTCCTGCCAAAATTTCCCTCCTCTCCTTTATTGGTAGAAATACTACCTTGGAAAATATGAAAAACTAGGTACTCTAGGTTTCTTTGAAATATATATGAAATCTTTTTTGGAAATTAAATAAACCTTTTGATAGAGTCATAACTGAGGACTATCTTCTTCAAGGACCTGGGAGCCATAGCTTTGAAATGCAAACATCAAGGAAGATAGCATTTCTATCTCTGTTTCACTGTGAAAGCAGCATGCTGCTCCAAGTTGCAGAGTTGCATCCTGTCATAAAGAGAAGTTTGCTTTGCTGCAGATAAAGGCAATTAGCTAGCACAGTCAGTCAACCCAATTACCAGGTAAGGTAACCATGAACTGTGTGTGTGGCAAACACTGCCTTCACGTCCCATTTCCTCTGGACCTGTTAAGGTTCCTCTTGAAGGCATGTGATGTAATGAGCGCAATCTGCTTGCCTAGAAGAAAAAGTGAGATTCCCTCCTGGCTTTGCAGTTTTTTAGCAGATCTCCTGTGAGCTCATCATCTTTCAGTTCAGGGCTTACTCAGTAATAAAGGTCTTTTCTTTCTCTAGTGTCTTGGCAGAGAGGATTTGTGGGTTGGTATGAGACTTTACTTTTAAGCCCTTTTCCTCAACACTTGGAACTTTTCCCTTAGAAATTTAAGAGATGTGCCTGGAACTCTGTGGACAGACAATGTGAAGCTGCTCTTCTTCCCCACTACTCTTGTCCTGTTTTGGATAAGTAGAGAGGGCTCCACCCTCAGCCATCCAAGCCCAACCCCAGCAGCACTCTCTGACCCTGTGATCAGAAAGGACAAGAATTCCCAGTGGGGCACAATCAAGGCTTACTTCAAAGCAGAGCTGTCAGAGTGGAGGGCAGGCGGGACAAGCAGCAATGGCAAACTGTTGCCCCCAGAATCAAAACCTATCCTGGTCTCCTCGCCTTGACATCTTTGGGGGAGATGTAGGGTGGTCCTTTTCCTGGAAAAGGTGGACATTTTCAGGGATGCCATGCTTAATTGAAATGCAGCCTCTTATGATCAGATGCATTAGATGCAAGAGCACATACTAAGGTGTTACTGTCTATTGAGAAGTTTATTAGGGGACCGAGGAATGATGCCCTGTACATGCCCCTCAGTGGGGACTTCATGGAGGCCAACCAGAGCCTGCCGATGTCCACTTTGCTGTTTTTCCCAGAATGCAGTCCGTACCTGGCTAGCTTTCTCTATGACTTACCCTGCAGTACGCTCTTTTTGAGAGCTACATTTTTGAGAGTTCCCAGTCTTATTATTTGAACCCCAGAATTCATTTTGACCACACCTTCATTTCGATCCTGATATTTATGTGCACCATAATAGCCACAATCCCCCTTTGATTTTCTAAATATTTCTAACATCTTCCACCCATGACCCCTTGCCTTGTCAGATCATCAATCCTTTCTTCTATACGCTATTCTATTTATTAGGGAAAGATTTCTCTATTAGCCTCTGAGTTTCTGAAAACTGGACACAATGCAAATGTATTCTGTTTGCTAATTATCAGATAAAAGATCCAATTGGACACAAACGTGCTTTCTTTGTCCTCATCTCTATAGATGCCTGTTCCTAGAACTACTCTGTATATTGCTAAACGTGTGTGAATGGTTATAGACTAGAGTTCCCGTTCATATGAATGTGGGAATAATCCTAGTAAGATGCTTAGAAATATTTAGTTTTTCACATAAAAAATAAAAGTATCAAACCAATTAACCTAGGTGGCATATTACAATGATTTTAGTGACTGCCACTATTTAAATTATTACTACACAGTAAAATATTAGAAATAAATTAAACTTCTTTCTTGTTCTCCTTTCAAATGTCTGTTCATAATTCTTCCTTTGTCTCCTGCACCACTCTGAGTTCCACCTCGAGCTTGATTGCTCTGATGACCTCAATCAAAAGACAATTACCTGGGGAGGGTGGAAGGTAATTATTCCTATCATGTAGGGAGTGAACACACCTGAACAGACAGCTGCGGTTCTTTGTGGATGGCATTATTGCCACAAAATTGGACTCTGAAAATTTCTGATGCATGTAAAATCTATGATAAGTTGTTGATTTGCTTGCACGATTTCTGTGACAGCTATTCTTTGTCCTGCTTTTTAAAAGCCACACTTCTAAAAGCCACACTTCTAAAAGCCACACAACATAAATAGGCAGAACCCTGTTTTTGGAGACACTCAAATGTTTGTTCAAATTTATAAACTGTCTCACAAAGCACACATCATTCTGAGATGATCTTACTGGACTTAAAAAACAAAAAGTACTTAAATTATGCACTTATAAAGATCACAAAATTCAGAAACATGAAATGCAGTAAAAAGTTGGAAGGATCTCATGCTACCGTGGATGACCCAGCGCCAATGTGCATATGGGTAGCAAATGGGTTAAAATTTAAAAGTAAAAAATAAAGATAAAATCAGTGAAGTTGGAGGGAGAACTACTGGGAAGGTCTTAGAGGCAGTGGGGGTGGGGGGGTCTCGGGTGGATTTGACCAAGATGCACTGTATACATGTATGAAATCTTCAAAGAACAAAAAATATTCTTTAAAAAGTTGGAACCAGGCATGGTGGTATACGCCTTTAATCCTAGCACTTGGGAGGCAGAGGCAAGCCAGTCTCTGGTAAGATTGAGACGATGCCAGCCTGGCCTACATAGCAAGGCCACGTGGGGCTACAGGGAGACCCTACCTTAAAAAAATTTGGCTAAGTCCAGAAATTGGGAAAAATAGGCATGAAATGGAAAATAATTTTCATACACCAAGACTGTTATGTGCCCTTGTCATGTCACATAAAGCATGCTATTTACAAGTTAGAATACACTAGAATTCATGTGTGCAAGCACACATGCCAGGTACACACAGGCAGAAGCCAGAGTAGGCTGTAGGCGCACTGCTCTAACACTCTTATCTTACTCCGATGATGCCGGGACTCTCCAAGAACCTTGAGTTGACCAGTACTTGGTGAGACTGGCTGGTCAGGGAGTACCAGGAGTCCTCCTGTCTCTAGGTCCCTGCTCTATGCTAAGGTGACAGATATGCATGGCCCTGCTTGGATTTCATGTGAATGTTGGGGGACCTGAAATTAGCTCATCATTCAAAGCAGCAAGGAGCAGAGATAAAGACCCACATTCTTCCTTCCTGGTTTCTTTGGTGGCCTCTCAGCAGTGAAGTTAGAGACATGCACATTGAATTAATCTCAAAATTATTCACTACTATAAAGTACCAGTATCATACAGACTCCGTAATGAAGAATATTTTGTTCATCTCTGTGTCTAGAGGCCTTCAAGTACTGCAGTAACCATTCTATAAATATTTACTAGGAGAAAATATTCAATCAATAATTTATTTGGATTAGACCCTAAATATAAAAGATAGCTCCTTCTATGTGAGTTTGAGTATTTTTCTGATGGAAAGGCTGTTCTAACTGGAGTCACTGGGGAGAAGGGCATGAGAGAGCCTTGGGGGTGGGAAAGGCCATTCTAATTGGGGTCATGAGGGAGGAGGGCCTTGGGGGTGGGAAAGGCCATTCTAATTGGGGTCATGAGGGAGGAGGGCCTTGGGGGTGGGAAAGGCCATTCTAATTGGGGTCATGAGGGAGGAGGGCCTTGGGGGTGGAATCCACTCTACAGCTTTGTGGGAGCTTCGGCTGGATCAGAGCATGGGGAACGGTGTTTGCTTTTCCAGTGGTGTAGAGAGTGGCAAAGGAAAAGTGAAGATTTAGGAGGGTCAAATTACTGCAGGAAATGTGAGATACTTCCAGAACTTCACTTGCACAAAGCAAGGAAAGATCCAGCATTCAATATGCAAGCACCACGACAGGGACTCAGCAGCTGCTCCTTGAAGAGACTTTGATTGAAGGCTTTCAGCACATGAGGTCTCCGGGTGATTTTGTGTCGCTGTTTTACTTAGTTTTGTCCTTGATTGTAGAACCATGCCTATACTGTTTTCTGGTCCACAGTGAGAAGAGGTATCTATTAGCCACCAGCCTGCACATTCTTAGACCTTTTTTCCAGACAGGGCCCTCAGGCTTATGGGTGTCTACACATTATTTAAGTTCTGAATAGAATGGGGCTCTAAGAGCTCTAGGACCCTGTTCCCTTTGTTACACTGTTATGAAAAAATCAGGAGGCCACCAGCCAAAGTAATGTGACACCAGAATCTCTCTGTAATGGTGTCAGCCCCTACCCTAAGTTTTGGGGGACATTTATAATAATTCGTATATGAGGGATGCATGCAAAAGACAAATAGCACATACATGATAAATAAGTGGTTTACAGGTCACATACATTATAGGAATATGGTAGTTTGGAAAACAAAGATTTTGCTCTTGGATAGCTGCAGGGGTGGGGGAAGATTCCTGTTTACCTTGCCCATTCTTATTTATCTTGAGAACTCAAAGTTCTCAGCACCATCACATTGCAAGAGCTTTAGGAACTCTCAATGCCTTCATTTTCCATCACAACACTAAACCCTGATCTGTTGGTTGGTTTTTATGAGCATGACATGATGCTTGAAGATTCACAGGACCTGCTATCAATAATGTTTGGCTGCATTTCTTTTTTTTTTTTTACAGTAAGCTAAATTTGGAAAATTCCTGTATTTGTACTCAGACTCAACAAAATGTTTAATCTGTGACAGTTGATATACTGCTTTGAGAACAATTGTCTGTATCTTCTGACTTGCTTTCTTCAGAATTCTTTTGATTGTAGGAATTTTCTTGTCACAGAACAAATGATTAGTTGGTCAAGATTCATCAAAAAGAACATTTGACCGTGACTGACTGCTAATCTTTGCAACCTTAGGTCAGGGAATTCATAATTAAGCAGCGGGTAGTGCTAAGTCAGCCCTAACAATCTTACAACAGTAGACATGTCTCTTTCTCTGGTACCCTAGAAGCATCCTGAGTGGGGCTCTTATTTTGCCTTACTTATCTGGCTCCCTCATCGGCCTGCCATGCAGTGTCCCTCTTCCTCACTATCACAAGTCAAGGGACGGTCAGCATGCTTGGAGCATAATTCATGCTGAATACTGATTAAGCTAATGAAGGTAGCAGCTTCTATGAGGTATATGGAGCAGTAATTAATTAGAATATTAGAACGACAAGCATGCCCACAATTACCGGATGATGAAAGGAAATCTTGCAATCGAAAAACCCTGAAACCAATGTTGCTAAACTGTTGCTAATAGGAATTTCTCTGGAAATTTACCAGACTTTGTCCAGAGCCTGCTTGATCCCTACTATTGAATCCAATCTACTGTAAGTAAAAGATACTATTTTAAAATGGAGCTTGATCTATGCCACTCATTAGCCACAGTCCATGTAGCTCCAACTTAGTATCATTACTAATTTCCTTGCTGTATGGCTCTGTATTTAACACTTCCAGCCCTAATAAGCTAAAACAACCAATTAGTTCTTCGCACAGCGTGGTTCCAGCAACCACTCAGAGTTGAGAAAGCATAAAAACAGAAGTCCTTGCTTAATCCAGAAGTAAAGAATTATGACAATTTCTAAAACAAAAATGTAAAGGGTGTGAAATAAGCCTCTCAACTTCTGAGGGATTCAATTTATGTCATTATCTTTTCAACCAACTAACAAAGCTCTCCAAAATGCAGGAGGCCACCATATGAAATGATACAATGTGTCTTTATTTCTAGACTCCCCAGCTCACAAGCAAATGCAGGACATCATAAGTTGACTACCCCTTGCAGAGCTGAAAAGATTTTCTGAGAGACGCTAGACAGTGCAGGAAGAATGAACCGTGCTTTCTGTGATTGCCTTGATCCCTGCGCATTGACAAGTAGTGTACTGTGTAAAGGCTTAATGTTCTTTTTCTCTTTTGTTCACAATTAAAAAGTTTTTACTCCCCAATTTAAAAATTATAATTGATTCTTTGAGAATTTCATACAATGTATTTTGATCATATTTAGATTCCCCCTCTCCATCTCCATTCCCATCCTTCTACCCCTCCCCCAACCCATGTCCCTTATATTTTCCCCCTTGAAAGTATAGTCTGTGTTCATGTAATTCTTGTAGGTGTAACCTAGCCAACCTAACAGGCATCATAGCAGTAAAGAAAACCAATTCTCTCTGGCCCCGCAGTAATCTATTGCCTCTAGATACTCAGGTAGGGCTGAGGATTCCTGCCCGCCTCCACCATTTGTACTGGTCTTTCTAACTTGGGCTTGATGGATCCTTGTTCATGCTGTCACAAATGCTGTGGAAATCTATTTCATGACTGAGGTCACTGAGTATTGGAAAGTTTAAGACAACTGTCATAGTTGGCAAAGTGGTCAAATGGATGCTCACCTTTAGAATTTTTCTGCCTATGAAACTTAAACTTCTCTATAATGCACACAAGTAACTTTGTACCCATTGGGAGACTTGTAGATCATGAAGTTGGACATTACCTTTACTTGGAAGGAATTGGGAAATTTTACTTAGGCTCTTGATTTGATTTAATAGATAGTTCATATAAATAACCAGCAATGGTTAGGAGAGCAGATATTGGGTGGGATTCACTGAAAAGGAGTGCATCAATCTTATCAATACATTGGAAAGAAAGAAACTATAATAAATTTCATTTATTTGTTTTTTTATCGGTAGTTGAGCTGGCTCTGAAATACATCACACCAGGCTACTTTCCGTAATGATCACTGGCTGTATCAAAACAGTGCAATATGAAATTTAATTTTGACCACAGAAAAATAACTCAATGGAATGATCTATACATGGAAAATTCAGGCGTGTGAATCCGAGAACAGAAACATTTGAATTTCTGAGCACCGCGTGTCCTCACCCAGAACACCAAGAAAGGTCTGGGGTGAAGAGACCACAAAGAGTTCCAGATTCATCTTGTAAGATTTATATTGCATGGGATGATGCCCAGGAGGACACCTCTAATGATCGTGACATTCTGTGATGGATCAGGGCTGTGTGTGAGATCATTTCCATTTACAGCTGATCAACACTCATGATTTCTACTTCCCCTTTATGCCCCATAACAGAACTTGAGTTTTATTCTGTAAATTTCTAATGGCTTCATGTCAGCTTGGTTCTTACTGTCTTTTCTTGCCTGTTAATCTAGTTATAATACACCAAACAACACAGGAGACAAGCTGAAACACTTCTCACAGAATTTCTTCTCTGTGTAGAAAAAACACTAACTCTTACAGATTCTTTTAAAAAATGTTTACAGATTGGTTTGTGAAACAAACACACAAAAATAAGCAAAAACATTCTTACTGTCCGGAAACCAGAGATGCCTTGTTTCCAGCAATATAGTCACTCCAGTAGGATGCTCTCAACATTCTCTGACATTCTCGAAGTCATATAGAAATCGCAAATGCAATCTTGGATTAACCTTTGCAAGATTGACTTTTCCAGCAACATGGGAAACAGCAGGAATACAGGATCAGAATATTCGGGTACTTTGAAACCTTTTACAGTTTAATCTTTAAATTACTTCTGTAACCAGGGCTATACTTTCATTAATCTAAAAAAACTGCCCATGTCAGCATAACTTAAAAGCTTATAGAAGTTCATCCTCAGAGATCACTGTTTAAATAGGAATGAATTCTATTTTCAAAACATGTCAATCTCGCATAGTAGAAACTGCCTTCAAGCTCATCCCTCAGGAAGCAAAGGCGGAAGTTTCACAACACAGTGCCAGCCTGGACCACACAGAGATCTTGTCTCAAACATCCAATGGCTGTCCAATGTGCTGGCTGCTCCATCAGTTCAGCAGCATAGCCCACGTTGAACATGAATGAGGTCTGGGTTCAATCTCCAGTACGCAAAAAGAAAGCAAGAATAACCAAAGAAACAAATTTGCATTACTTCAGGGCATGTTGGGACACTTTTAATGCCAGTGTTCTGGAGGCAGAAGCAGGCAGAGCTCTGAGATTTTGAGGCCAGTCCGGTGTACATAGTCACACAGTGAGTTCCAGGTCAGCCAGGGCTGCGTAGTGAAAGACTGTCTCAATGAAATAAAATAGACTAAAATAAAAGACTGGGGATGTAGCTCATTGGTAGAGTGCTTGCTTAGCATACACAAACCTCTGGATTTGGTCTCCAGCAAAAGCACATTTAGTTGTACCCAACTGAGTACCTCAATACTACTAACATGTCATTAATTTACAAAAGAATCAAAATGAAGAAAGGTTGCTTCAAAGAATTTGCCACTGAATATGTGTTAAATTTCCCAGTCTTTTATTTTCCTACATAATACTACAATGTCACATAAAATAGTGAGGAGAGCTGAACACTTCAACTCAATACAGCAAAAAGAATATTGGCCATTTTGAGAGTTTTAGAAATAAAATCATATTGACTCTTTTATGAAATTTTTTTCCTGATAAAATGTAAACATTAGCACTAAGCTGATTGCAAGCTGTGTGTGAACAGTCTTCCGATAGATCCTATTGGTAGATTAATATATGCATAATGTTTTCTCAACACTTGGCAATTTCTTCCCTGGAATAAATCTTGTCTCATTAAACATATTTTACAGAGGTGGAGGGATTGCTCAGCAGTCAAGAGAGCTCTTGCAGAGGACCAGGGTTTAGTTTCCAGCACCCACATAGAGGCCAACAACCCTCTGTAACTCCAGTTCCAGAGGATCTGAACACCCCTTTTGGCTTCCAAGAATACTGCATGTACATTATTGCCCTACACACATGCAGGCAAACCACTCGTACAAAAATAAATAAAAAAACATATATATCCAGTGTCAATTAACAATAATCAGGCCATTATTAAAATAAATTTTATCCAATAAACAAATGTATTTAAGATTAAAAAAATTGAGCCAAGTGTGGTGACACAGACCTTTAATCCCAACACTTGGGAGGCAGGGGTAGGTGGATCTCTGAGATGGAGGCCAGCCTGGTCTCCTCCATAGGGAGTTCCAGACAAGCTGGGCTCAGGGAGACCATCTCAAAATGACAATAAATAAGTAAATAACTGAGTAAATAAATAAATTAGTTGTGATTTAATAATTAAAAAGGCAATAATTTGTTGAGGTAAGAGGTTTAAAAATATTTATTGCATTATTTTGTGTGTGTGTGTGTATGTGTGCACGCGTGTGCACACGCGCACGCACACATGCATGCAGGTGCCCACAAAGGTCAGAAGAGAGCGTTGGATCCCTTGGAGCTGGAGTTACAGGTGGTTTCCAGCTGTCTGATATGCTGAGAATTGAACTCAGATCCTCTGTAACAGCAGCACCTGCTCTTAATCACCGAGGCGTCTCTCTAGCCTAAGGCCAAAGATTTTTAAAGCCAGCACACATCTGTTGTTAGCATAGTCTGCACACATAGATAATTAGGCTATTCTCTGCCTCTTGGACTTTATAGCCTTCATAAGAAGGTACTCTCAATAAAATGGTCCAAGTGTAATAAAAATGTGGAATTAGAACATTTCCTTTTCGTCTAAATGGGCATATAAGCAACATTTCACATAATGTCTAGTGTGCTGTTTATTAAGTTGTCTAAAAGTAAAAACTAAAGAAGCACAGTCCTGTTTGGTCTTTGTCATCTAACTACTGCCACCATGGCAATCTCTAGGGCAGCAAAGTGACGCCACTCCAGCTAGGCTTCAGAAGAGATACACACAAATGGAAATTAATCAGTTATATCCTGATTCAAGCAAACCTTTGTAAGATTCAGTATTGCTTCATTTTTGTTTTAATGAACTTGAGGAGGTTTTTGGATGAAATAAACATTGACCAAATCAAGAACAGAATGAGGGCTGGAGAGATGGCTCAGCAGTTAAGAACACTGGTTGTTCTTGCAGAAGACCCGCGTTCGTATCCCAGCACCACATGACAGCTAACAACTGTCTATAACTCCAGTCCCAAGGGATCTGTTGCTATCTTCTGACCTCCTCAGGCTGCATGACATGGGTACACTTAAACACAGCCTCTGCTGAGGGCATTGCACAACACGGGTGCACTTACCTACATACAGGCAATACATGCATACACATAAAATAAAAATAATAAATTTTTTTTTAAAAAAACAGAATGAAGCAAATTAAATTGTTTTTTTTTTTTTCAGTTTAGGGAAATCAGCTGTTGAGGGACCTGGGTTTCCTGCTGCACAGCATGATTTTGCAAACCTTATAGTTTCTTTTACACTGTTGGAAACTAGAGAGACTTTCAGTAACGGAAAAGGCTGACTGGACAACTCTTTTTCACTAGCCCACATTTTGGCCCTCATCCGTATTAGAGAGCTTTTTTCTACATATGCTTTGTTGTTATAGCTCATGAGAACAATTATCTTGGGAGTTACACTGTTGGGTTGTCAGTTTTATCCAAGCTTTCTTAAAGAAAAGAGGAGTTGCTCATACATTGAATCAATGGGAATTACAATCCACTGACAACATCTGCTTCCTTTCCTTGTTGGATAAATTAAATATCCTCATTCTGACTACTTCTTTTATTGTTTCCTGTCTTCCCATGTCACTCATTCCAGACACCAAGAAAAACAAGGTTATTCAATGCTGAGGGCTTGAGGCTCTCCTCTCTTCTCCTTCCTATACTTTGAACATTGTCCCCAGCATCTGCAGACCGTGTCCCTCCCACTTTGCAGGTCTGTGCTCCAAAGACCCCTCAACAGAGAGCACCACTCAGATATCCCTCCCATACCTCTACTCTAGTCCTCCACTGTGCTCTGCCTGTCGCCTGGACACCATCAGCTGAGCATGCGCTGGTTACCTGCACATCTTTGAAAGCTCAAAGTTTTGTTTTCTGCTATTTGGGTTGAACTATTTAGAGTAATCTCTGGTGCTCACCAGATACTGTTAAATACAGGTTTGTGTGCACAGCCACACAGATACACCGTTTGATGGACAGAGAAACAGGATAGCTGGTATTCATATGCTCATCAAAACCTTTCTAAAATTTAAATTCAGTAAATACACACTGAGATATCAATAAGGCAGAATAAATTCTTCATTATTCTCTCAGTGTTTATTCAGCTGGAGCTAATACGGTATAAGATAGAGCTGGACAAAAAGATAACAAATAACATTTCCCCAGTCCGTTCAGGTGAGTGCTGAGGAGACAGACTTCTTTCTTTCAAACATGAGCTAATTAACACTGACTTACTCGGGATCAGGAAAGTGCCTTTTCTGTTGTGTCTGTTTGTTCAGCAAACAGATGATCCAGTTTTTATTTTTTTATTAGATTGTTTCCTTGCTCAACTGCCTGGTTTTTGGCTGCCATAAGTAGATTTGTGAGATGTGTTGACATTTAATTTATGCACAAGCAAAAATCAATTTATTCTAGACAGAAAGCATTGGTTTTGGCATTGGTTGGGTTTATAACTGTAAGGCTGTTTTTTCTTTGCATTTGGAGAAATCTCTTGCTATGTTATTTTCACCAATTTAAAAGTTCGTTTATAAGAAAATCATGGACTGTATAGTTTTGTCAATACAATAAAGATTTGTGAGGGAAAATAGAATTTCAGGATCATTGATATTTTATACCTGCTCAATGTGTGCATAATAACGTGCAATGTTATCAGCTTTTCTTTTTCTTTTTTTTCCCCCTATTTGTGACAGAGTCCCTTCCTTTGGGTTGGCTTTCCACTATGTAGTAGTCGTCCTCCTAGCTCTCATTTAGACTGAACCTTCCGTGTTAATATTTGGCTCTGAGGTTCTTGCTCAGGGTGTTTCCACTATGTAGTAGTCGTCCTCCTAGCTCTCATTTAGACTGAACCTTCCGTGTTAATATTTGACTCTGAGGTTCTTGCTCAGGGTGTTTCCACTATGTAGTAGTCGTCCTCCTAGCTCTCATTTAGACTGAACCTTCCGTGTTAATATTTGACTCTGAGGTTCTTGCTCAGGGTGTTTTGATAAATTGCTAAGTGCAAACTGAGAGAGAAGCTGGCTGGTCTTAGAGTTCATTCGACACTGGAATTCACTCTAAAGCCACAAGATCATGTGCTAACCATTGCTGATATTTGCCTACAGGTTTGCCTTTGGATAATAAAATGTTAAATTGATTATATTTACCCTGTACTGATTTCATATTGGTAATTAATCCAATTCAAATTTAAACAAAATGATTCATATTTAGCAAAAAAAGACAACAAAAGCACAATGTAAAATACCTATAGATGGAAATACCCAATATCAGTTATTCTACAAAGAGAAACTTAGTTGAGGACACAGGACAGCACTGTCAGGAAGAGTGGGACTAAGTTCACAGTAACTCACAGGTGAGAACTTGGTGATGTATGCGGTTTAATTGAGGCCAAGTTTCTTCCTCTGAAAAATGAGACTAAAACAGCATCTGTTTCACAAATCGTTATCAAGATTAGGTGTTTAAATATAAAATGCTCAGCACAGCAGCCTGCCATACAGTACTATATATGACACTTGTGATTATTATGGAGATCAGAGGACGAGATGAAAACTTACTACATTACTAAGTATGAGTCATTGCTTAATCAGTTCTGTCGGTGTATGTACATGTAGGCCCATGCATGAAGAGGCCAGAGGTAATTCACCTTAGTTGCCATTCCTCAGGAACCATCGACCTTGTTTACCGAGGCAGAGTCTCTCCCTGGGACATAAAACACACATATTAGGCTTAGGCAGGCTGACTGGCTAGTGAGCCTTAGGGATCCACCTGTGTCTGCCTCCCCTGACTGGAATTACAAATGCAAGCCACCACAGCATAACAGGGTGCCATGTTGGGAACTGAGCTTGGGTCCTTATGAGTGTGCAGCTGGCACTTTACTGTCTAAACTATCTCTCCAGTCTTAATTAGCTGAGCAAAGTCTTAGAAATGATAGAATTAAACAATAGAATTTTTCAGTAAGGTGTATGTGCATAGCAGTATTATAAAAACATTTAATAAACGCTGAGTAGTAGTGTGAGGCTTGAGAACATGTATCTTTTTTCCTGAAGCTCTCCCCAGCACATAGAATGACTTACATTACACTAAAATATTCTAGAAAGGCTTTGTCCCTTTCCCTTCTTAAGAAAGTCCACATAATATTTTTTTATATCTAATGCCTAAAATAATGTTATAGATCTATGAGGCATTTTAATACAACATTTTGAGATAAATTGAGATAATTATATTTAAAAGCTTCATTTCTGAAAGAATTATTTTTTTACTATGTTATGCTTCTTCATGCATTAAAATAATTCACACTAATGCATGTACCCTGGCTCAGAGGTCATGGTTAAGAGTCTGCACTAGAGAGACAAGGGTTTTTTCCAGCAACTAAAATCATGATTGGCTGTCTTCATGCTTCTAATGCTTATGGTATTGAAAGACCATTTTACCAATGAGACATTTCTAAGGTATGAAGTTCATATTCCATGGGCTTTCAAAGAGATTGTAGTGCTTAACTTGGTAGTTTTAAATGTTTTCTGCTAAAATCCTTATCTAATGATGCAGAAATTCCCAAACCAATCAGCATTCTAATCCCTCAATCTCTAAGTCGTAGGAATATGAGCAACTTGACATTTAGTCATTAGAGAAAAAGAACCCGAGTAGACATTCTCCTTGGCTCATCTCAAGTCACACAAGGTAACTATGGGGAAGAGAAGACAATTTTATCCCACCTTTAAATTTTATTTTTTATTGACTTTTTGTTATTTTCATACAATATAGTTTCAATGTATTTAGATCCCTTTCTCTATCCAAACTTTGCCGTGTGTGTGTGTGTGTGGAGAGAGAGAGAGAGTCTTGTTTTCTTTTTTTAGCTGATCTTTAACTTCTGCAACCAAAAATTTGTATTTATATATCTCACCTCTTAGGGGAAAATAACTAGTTACATGAAAAATTATAGAAAATATGGAAAGAGGCTTATATTATCCAGATCAAAGTTTTTGAAAATTTAACATCTATTATTTGATAAAATAAACTGACTCTTTTGAGTATAACTGAACAATTCATTAATGGAAATGAAACAGTACTTCTAATATTTATGGAAGGTAGGAGGATCTCTGTCAAGCTATAGCTCAATTTCTAAACATAAAGCTGGCGCCTTTCTGTTTCCTACTATTCTCCACTGTGGTTCAGAAATTTCCATGATGAGATTGATAAAGGAGAGCGCATAAAACTGCTGATTCATTGCTCTGCTAATAATAAACTGTGATGAGTAACTATAAATGATTATCAGGGAACGGAATGAGCAGTAGTTATAATGAACACAGAGGGTTACATTTCCAAAATAGCATGTGCCATATGTGCGCACAAAACCAATTATGCAAGGAATGCACGCATTACTCACACCACATTTTGCCAATCAGCAAACCTCCTGAAGTTCTTTCTAATGGGAAGTTTGCTGATGGTGGCTCAGGGAAAATCAAGGAGGATTTTAGTCATGCTTTCTGGGAAAACTCACAGCTGTTCCATTTCATTCTGCCTTTGTCTGTCCCTTTCTCTACAGCTTGGTCTCTCTCCTTTAGTCATCAAGGAAAATACATGGAAAGAATTACACTACAGTGGCCTCATGACAGGCAGTAGCCAGCTAGCCATTCAGTTTTTCATGAAGAAGAGGAAAGGTGTGTTCACCCCCTTACCCCCCCCCACCAGGTTAATGCTCAGTGCTGTCTTCAGATACTGTATTAACCTTGGACACGCTAATGTTGCTATTCATAGAGACAAATAAAACAAGACTGCATGATTTGAGATTAAACTTGAATTTTAACTCCTTCACACTGTACCTATGAAATACTAAGGTGCAACCAGGACAGAGAGGAATTCTTCCTGTAATACACTATGTTGTATATTAATCTATCACACTTTCTAACATTAGCTCCTTATAAATGGTTTTCCTATTACACCTTGAGAAAGGATGTAGCACCATTAATTATCATATCCCTGATACAATACTTTATTTTTCCTAGATAACTTAATCCTTGATGAGAATACAAGATCTGTCCTAGTTTGTTTCTCCATTGCTGTGACAAAACACTCTAACCAATACCAACTTGGGGAGGAAAGGGTTTATTGGGCTTATATCTCCTGAGGCACTTTTCATCAGGGAGCCCAAGGTAAGAACTCAGGGCAGGAACCTGGAGGCAGGAGCTGGAGCACAGGCCATGGAGGAACTCTGCTCACTGGCTTACTCCCCTGGCTCCTGCTCAACCTGCTTTCTTATGCAACACAGGTCCACCTGTCCAGGGGTGGCACCACCCACAGTGGGCTGGGCCCTCCCACATCCCTCAACAATCAAGATGGTGCCCCATGGACATGGCCACAGGTCAGTCCAAAGAAGGCGAATCCCCAATTGAGGCTCCCTCAACCCAGGTGTGTCAAGTTGACACTAAGTCTGTCCAATGAAAGATCTTTTGTCATAAACCTTTATTTTGAGAGCAAAGTAGTAAAACAGACAAAACTTGAAGCATAAATCTTGAGAACTAGTAATTTTCCAACGTGCAGCGGTTGAGTTAGCTTCTTAATGTTAATTCATCATTAGGCTTCATTGATATCACTTTCCTTTAATCTATGAAGTAACCATACTGCTCCCACAAGTTAACTTCTCTTCTGGAACCAGTGGTTATGTCATTTGCCAGAGTAAAATACAACACACACATGCAGTGCATAATGACTTGTCTAGGCAGTAGGCTGTTGCCATCCATCCTCCTGGTGGTACAGCCCTTTCTCTCCCCAACCTTGCATCTTTCACAGACCTCATCTCACATCAACATGTTTACCTCTCCATATAAGCAACCATAAACTCGATTCATATTTGTCTGTTTAGAGATCAAGTCCATCAAGAGTGAATTATTTTGATCTGAGTACTAACATTTAACATAACATGAGAATAATTTTCATCTGAATTCAAGAAATGATAAAAATTAGAAATGTAAGTTATTTTATTTCAACAAATGATGACAAAATAATCATCCTATAATGTAGTAATTCAGTACTGTTATAATCAAAATTTGATGAGAGAGAACCACAAACAGATCTACTATTTAAAGCTACAAAAGAGGCTTTATCAACAGAAGAGGTAAGCTAAGAGATTTAGTTTAAACACTGTTATCAGAGTATGTGATTTTAAATTATTCAAATGACACACAGTCATGCACTGAAGAGTCAAAGATTCTTTACTGTATTCAGTCGACCAGGACCTTTACATAAAACAGTGCAGCAGAATTTTCTGAGTAATCTGGAGTGAAACAGCTCTACGTCAGGTTTCACTTCATGACCAATATAAACATCTAAAATAATAGAAACTTTCATTTTTCAGAAGGTAAAATTTGAATAAATACATATATGAATTTATGAAACAGAATGTTTTCTGGATTGCTACATGACTAATTTAAAAGTAATTCTTGTATACATAACAAAAAGCCTACAAATATATCAAGGGCATCAAGGTTTATTCTAATTCCATATGTATAAAATTCAAAACAACATCTACAACAAATATTTAGACTATAATATTTTTCTATGTTATCTTTGTTAAGTAATGGACATGTGCATTTCTTTTAACAGGACAATATTTCCAAAACTGCTCCATCAACACAAATATAAAATATTGCAAGGATTTAGAACCTGAGGCCATAATCTGAGGCCATTTTTAGGTGTTCTGTGAAGTGGCTATAAGGAAAGAATACTGTTGCTGCTCTTATAA
>NW_008355277.1:218027-230336 GCF_000622305.1 Nannospalax galili
GGGTGCTCATCCTTGGAGAAAATGGAGTATCCCTCTTTCAGAACTCATTAGTTATTTCTTGCTCTTCATCTTGACTTGGAAATTTGTGAAATTTCCCCAGTCATATGTGTGTATCAACTGGTGTTATCATTAAGCAGGTCTTAAGACATCATATTGTTCAGATTTCATTGGTGCAGTTTCCCTGTTATGACTGAAAGATATTGTTTTCAGGAGGTGTGCTGGTACCCTGGCTCTTACAATCTTTTGTCCCCCACTTCCATAATATTCCTGAGTCTCAGGTTTAGGGTTGCGTGAGGATGTACCAGTTGGAACTGGCCACTTAGTTTGTAGTCTATAGTCCCTTACGCTTTGCCTTTTGACTATTTGTGAATCTATAGAATCATTTTCTATTCCAAAATGAAGTTTCTTTGATGAAGGTGAGAGCAACAATTATCTGTGGGAATATAGATAAGTATTTAGAACGCAGTTAGAAATCAGAAATTTTATTGGGTTATGAAAATAACCATATTAGTGGGGCTAGAGAGATGGCTCAGGAGTTTAGAGCACTGGCTGTTCTTGCTGAGGGCTCGGGTTTGGTTCACACACCCACATGGTGGCATGTGTAACTCCCAATCTTACACCCTCTTCTGACCTTCTTGGACACTGCATGAGACATGTGCACTTACATACATGCACCCAATACACTCATGCACATAAATTAAAAAGAATAAAATTAAAAAGAATGCATTTTTTAAAAAGGAAAATATTAGTTTCTCATCTAGGTCTAAATCTTCTCTCTAGCCACAAACATTTAGCTCATTTTATAATACCAGACATAAATTATCTCCTTTTGAGTGGTGTTAAGTCCAGTTAGATAGTTGTTGATCTCCCAATTCCACCAGAATATCCATGTTTTAAAAAGGTTTATTTTGGGCCAGGTGTGGTGGCACACACCTTTAATCCCAGCACTTGGGAAGCAGAGGCAGGCGGATCTCTGTGAGTTCAGGGCCAACCTGGTCTACATAGTGAGTTCTAGGACAGCTGGGGCTACAGGGAGACCCTGTCTCAAAAAGACAAAAAAAGAAAAAAAAGGTTTATTTATTTTTATTTTGTGGTTATGAGTGTTGGTCTGCCTGTATGCATGTGTGTTACATGTGTGTAGTGCTCATGAATGTCAGGAGAGGACATTGGATTTCCTGGGGCTGGAATTACAGAAGACTGTGATGCTCCCTCCATGTGGGTGCTGGGAACAAACCCCGGGTCCCCTGTCAGAGCATCAAGTTCGCTTAATCACTGAACCATATCTTTAGGCCTAGTAATATCAGTTTTTAAATGACTGAATAGAAAAACTTTACACTTAATAATCTTCTCTGCTCTTAAACAATATTCTTTTTATCAAACAACTAGGGCCCCATAAATTGTAATGTTTTTAACTGCCTTGAAGTCTGGCAAATTTAGACCTATATATGATGTTACTTCATACATCATTACATGGCATTTGATATTTTGCTTACATATTTGTACATAGGAAATATCTATATATCATACAGATTTAAGTATAACTATGTGATCTCCTGCTTGCATTCATTTTCATTGCTAATCTTATGCATGGTTTATGGCACTGGAAATCAAAACCAACACCTGTTCATGCTAAGCAAGCATTCTAACACTGAGGTACATGGACAGTGCTTTTTCTTCCAACCCAGAAATGCTCCTCTTTAGCATTTATATTTTGTGAGGAACATAAATATTTACTTAAATACTTAAATTTACTCTCCAAGGAATCATCCACTCTGTTTCAGTTTTTCAGTGAAGACTGAATTTTTTTTTTTTCTGTTTGGAGAATTTGGGGAAGAATTCAAGAAAAAGAGTGTATGCCTGACCTAAGAACATAGTGGCATTTGCTACACAGAACCAAGTGGGAGGCCTATACAGGACCCGGTGTGGTCTTGAGCAGAAAAGGACACAATAGTTCTTTCTTTTTAAGATAAGGGCAAGAAACTTGACAGGACAATCCTTCCACAGTTGCCCAAAGCTGTTAATGGCAGCTTTACTCACAACTACCCTAATCTGGAGCCAACTGTGATGGTGTTCCAAAAGATACTATAAGATAGCCATAAAATGGAATCTAACCATAGTGCATCATCAAACACTGCCAAGGAACAGATGATTCTTAAATGCATATGGTTAAGGAAGGGAAGCCGATCTGAAGAGCTTCATCGCTCAGGGTTTGGTTTCTGAGATGGTCAGTGGAATGCTTGCCATGGGCTTTCTGTGTGGGTTTCAAAGTGTGAAGTGTAGAACAGTTAGGTGGTGAAACTGTATGATACTACAACGTTGACAGAAACATGGTAAGTGTTTGCTAGAATGTAGTAGAACTACCAATACAGAGTACATCTTAATGTATACAGATGAGTATAATTTAGGTGAGAATGCAAAATATGCCTAAAATTCAAATCATGCTACAAATGGGGAAAATCAAATACATGAGGAAAAAATAAAGGATTGACCTAAAATTACTCTGAAAAACAAAAATAGAATCTGTAAGACTATAGGTCTAAATAAACAAGAACATATAAAAGACCCAGTGCTTTTTAATCAATTAATTTCTCCCAAATGGGAATGGGTTAACATTTCTGAAAGCACTGTAGTTGTGTACTAGAGCTAAGCAATGGTCAAAGGATGGCTGATAATGAAAGCCGAGTTTCTTCCTGTTGGAAAGGGAAATTGCAGAGAAGGGGAAAGTAAAGAACGTCAATGTGTCAACGAATTAGAGTTAGTGACCCCATATTATAAACTCATGACCAGCTTGTTATAACACAGGGAAGTTTTCACGTATTTTTGCTCCATCAGTCGAGAGGGCCTAAGATTAGCAATACCACCATAGTCACAAGCAAATTCAGTATTTATAGATAGGTTCCAAATTTTCTGATAATGGTAAGCAAGATCCCTGGAAAAATGATTGATTCTAGGGCTAGGGACAGACTTCTATAAAAATGAGTTAGACCTTGCAGTGCCACAGAGAAATACATACACAAAAGCCCACAAAATAGAGGCGAGTATGTGTACAAGGTGCAGATTTAGGTGAGGTGTGGTGATCAGACCTCCAAAGCTAGTCCTGCAGAGCTGGAGGGAGGAAGATCAGGAGCTGTTATCCTCAGCTACACCCAGAGCTTGCAAAAAGCCTCGATTAGCTGAGACTTTATCTAAACTACAAAAATAAGTTATAAAATATAAAGCAATAGCAATAACTACAACAAAAAGAAGAATCGTCTAAGAGCTCCTGACAAGACCTGGAATCATCAGGTCTTAATGAAAGAGGAAAGGCAACTTTGCATAGAGATAACCTGGTGAGTTGATCAAGGTCATAAACTGACATCATCTTGCTCATAGGCATTCTTTAACATGCTATGATGGATGGGCCTTGCTCTGTACCATCATGGTACAAATCTCTATCACCTCAGCCTACTCAGACTCACAGCAGACACGTCTCCACTAGGAGACAGTCCACGGAATATCTGAAGATTAACCTTCAAAGTGTCCAGGTGTCAACAACAGGGAATGACAGAGAAACTATCGCGATTTTGACGACTAGCCTGTGTCCTCAGAGTTCAATGTACAAATGTTGTCCTTGTGTCATTCTAGCCAGGTTTAAGGCAATAGTTATTAGGTAACATAGGTTAATATTGTCAAGTTGACAGGATCCAGAATCACTACTCCTAGTGATCTAGTGAGATCTCCTTGAGGGATTATCCTCAAAGCATGCCCGTGTGGGATTAAAACCATTCGGTTAATTGAAGAGGGAAGATACATCCTAAACTTGGGCTGCACAATTCTTTGGGCCGAGGTTCTAGATTACATAAAAAGGAGGATGTGCACTGGACACCAGCTAACATGCTATGATGGATGGGCCTTGCTCTGTACCATCATGGTACAAATCTCTATCACCTCAGCCTACTCAGACTCACAGCAGACACATCTCCACTAGGAGACAGTCCACGGAATATCTGAAGATTAACCTTCAAAGTGTCCAGGTGTCAACAACAGGGAATGACAGAGAAACTATCGCCATTTTGACGACTAGCCTGTGTCCTCAGAGTTCAATGTACAAATGTTGTCCTTGTGTCATTCTAGCCAGGTTTAAGGCAATAGTTATTAGGTAACATAGGTTAATATTGTCAAGTTGACAGGATCCAGAATCACTACTCCTAGTGATCTAGTGAGATCTCCTTGAGGGATTATCCTCAAAGCATGCCCGTGTGGGATTAAAACCATTCGGTTAATTGAAGAGGGAAGATACATCCTAAACTTGGGCTGCACAATTCTTTGGGCCGAGGTTCTAGATTACATAAAAAGGAGGATGTGCACTGGACACCAGCACTCATCTCTGTCTGCTTCTTGACTGCAGATGCTGTGTGACCACTGCCTCACCCCCAACCACGACTTGCCACCATGATGGGTTGTAACATGGAGCTGTGAGCCAAAATAAACCTTTCCTTCCTTAAATGGCTTTTGTCAGGTATTTTGTCCCTACAAAGCAGAAAGTCATCAAATACAAGGCATAAGGCACCTTAATGAGCCTAGTTTGCCCTGTTACAAAGTAGGAATGGCAACATATAGACTAAATGTTCACACTAAGTGGGTTAATGCAAGTGAAAGCCTGGGGTGCTGTCACCATCAATCGGATGCTGTTTTTCTTCTATCTCTCATTCAGTATCCTGTCAGCCCCACCCATTCCAACACCAATTCCAATGAACCACAAGCTTCTCTGTTAGCTCAGTTTGCATTTATTTGGTTTTTTCTTTATTGGGTGAACATGTGAAAAACATTTTATCTCCTGAATATTCAGTTGGTTTTGTATGGCAGCACTAAATATGTACTGAATTTGAAAACAAGAGTCTTGCCTGAAATGCTTCCCTACAATTAAAATTAAAATATTTCCCCACAAGTTTTATTTAATTGTATAGCATACACTGTTATCTTGAGAATGATTGTAAATTTTTTCCTGGTTAGCATCAAAGGAATTATACAATTACCTTATTCCAAAAATAAATATTACATACATGAATATTTGTGAAATTTTAGAAGTTTCGAGTAAGCAATGTTTGTGATGATAGACTGAGATTGGGCAAACACAGATCTTAGTGATAATTAGACTTCTTCGATATTTCTGAAAAGGACAACCATTTAACAATATTGGGACTAAATGTAATTAGGTTTTTGTATATTTTGAAACATAAAGAATTGCAAGCCCTTTTGATAGTTCATACAATTTTATTTCTTCCTTTTTTGTGTTTTAGAAAAACTTGATCTGTTCTATTGTGCTTTTCCTATAGAATAAGCCCTAAATAATTACCAGGCTGAAACTATCTCAGATCAGTCTCCTAATCAAGAAAAATCTGGCATCTATATGGATGCCAAAATGTAAAAGTAAGTCTATAAATCTGTGCTAGTGTTTCTCATATATTTTAGAATGTGACAATTTTTATATGAATCAGAAATGATTCCTTTCTTATAACTTACAAAGATACATTAAACATTTATGATATTTCCACTTTTCCCTTCACAGTATTTTGCACAGGAATTCTGGAAAACAAAGAGAACATAAAATATTTCTAAGCAATTTTTCCCTTGCCTGCTGTTGACTTTAATTTTACTCAGCCAAAATATACACAAGTCGATATTCAATAATCCTAAATTGAGTACAATTTCCTTTCCTCTTGAGGAATAAGTTTCATTATCCACTTACACCCATCCTGTGTGAGTAAAGAGGGTGTTTCGCATATTGGCAAAGATATAGAAGGCATGAAACTTCCCTAATGTAATTCCAGCTAATTAAACACTCGTTAAGAGAGAAATAGAAATGAGAATTTGCCTCAGAACTTGCTTAAGTAATTTTAATTTTTAATCATTTTCTTCTCTCACTAATTAAACAGTGTGATGGGTACCTATCGGCTATTTACCTAATTTCATGTATTTTATACTATAATTTAACATTTGCCCACTAATCAAATCATGCTGGGCTCTGCAGGTATTTGGATATTTTCCCAATTGTTCACACTTTTGTTTCTATGTACAATGCTCATTTAATTTATATGTACATAATTATTTACACATATAATTTCGCATTCCTATGAAATTTATATACTTTCTTCATAGTCTACAAAAGTGAAAATTTGGTGGTAACCCTGATATCTGAAGTACAGATGAGATGGAGAAAGAAAAGTCAGAAAAAGCAATAACACATGGCTGGTAGAGGCCAGAAAACCATAAAGATTGCGGCAGGAAGCGTGGTTAAAATGCAGGGGCTGGAACAGCAGAACACCTGGGCTTGAATACCATGTGTAAAATTTACATCTGTAGGATTTGACTGCTTAACTGAGATTTCTCAAACTTTTCCCCTCCATCTACAATAGCAGAAAGATCATTCCATCTTCACGCTGAGACAGCAGGACTTCCTATTTTACAGTCTGTACGCCTTTTTCTTTCTCTTGTTGGGCTCTTCAGGTTAGAACTCTCAGTACTAAGTTGAATAAAATTGATGGGAATGAACAGTCCTATTTTACTTCAGATCTAGAGAGAAACCTTTCAGTGCTTCCCCATTCATTATAATTGTAGCAGTTGATTAACTATAAATAGCCTTTATCAGACTGAGTCAATTCCTTGTATATCTACTCTGCTCAGCACTTTTATCATGAAACATGGAATTTTATCAAATATAGTTTCTCCATCACGGAATGTTTGTCTTATTCTGATGGCAGTGTGCATTGTATTTATTGATTTTCATGTTTTGAATTCCCTGAGGTGAATAACCATTTCAAAATGCTGTTGGATCTGTTGCCCAGTGTTTTTCTCTTTGAGGATTTCAACATCTGTGCTCATCAATGACATAGATCTAACGTTTTCCTTTTTCAGTTTTTCATACGTTGTTTTAGCACCAAGGTAATCCGACATTATAAAATGTGTTTAAAATTATTTCGTCCTCCTCATTTTGGGGGAATAATTTAGACTGAATTGATATTGGTTCTTTAAATGTTTATACAACTCAGAATCATCTGGGCTTTATTGTGACAAGGAACTTATTTCTGATTCAGTTATTGATATGTTTGAGTTTTCTATGTTTTTATCTTAAGCTTTCACGGTAGGGTGTGTGTGTGTGTGTGTCTCTCTGTGTGTGTGTGTGTGTGTGTGTGTGTGTGTGTGTGTGTGTATCCAGGAATCTGTCCATTTCTCTGAGTTTATCAAATCATTGGCATATGTTTACCTGTACTCATTGTTAGTGAAATTTTATTTTGATGGATTCATATCTGTTGCCATTTATTTATTTAAATCTTCTCTCTTTTCATCTTAGATAGAAAACATAATAGTTTGCATGTTTTCATTTATCTTTCCAAATAGTTCCCTGCAGTTTTTATGGGTATATTATAAATTTTGTCTTTTTATCATTAATTTCTTCCCCATGCTGTATTATATTTTGTGGCTAGTTTTATGTTTATTTTATTTTTTTGCCTTTGCAGTTTTGTGAGATGAAGAAAAAAAGTTGTTCACTTTAGGTGTTTCTCCTTCCCCTGATCCACTGGATAGGACTCACCCACCCATGGTACAGGGACCTGTGCAGAAGAGGGGACAGAAAGATTTTAACAGCCAGAGTTGGTACATGAACATAAGGAAACAGAGGTTTCAGGTCACTGGGAACGTGCTCATTGAACTTGCAACAGTGGTTACAACATGTATAATACCCAGGAAGACTCAGTAGGACAAAAACCCAGCATAGATAGAGAAATGGACAGAAGATCGTAACCATAACCAAATAACTATTGGTAACTGATGGTTGCTGGATGAGGGAGAGCGATCTTCTTTAAGGGAGAGAACATAGATAGGCTGACTAGACACCAGTGGATGAACTTGCACCGAGAGACACCTGGATCCAAATACTTGACCGGATGGGACTTAACATGTATGAAGGAATGCATGAAATCCAGTGAGGAGGACTATGGTGGGCATGGATGGGGACGGGTTTAATTTGATTAAGATCTCTATGAAATGCACAAAAATTCAATAAAATATTAGAAAACTATTTTTAATATTTTATTTGTATTTTTATGTGTATGTGTGTAGTGCCTGCATGTGCGTAAGTACACCCCTGTGCCCCCAGAGGCCAGAGAAAGGTGTTGGATCCCCTGGAATTGGAGTTACAGACAGTTGTTAGCTGCCATGTGGATACTGGGGAATGGAACTCAGGTTCTCTGTAAGAGCAGTCAGTGTTTTTAACTGCTGAGCCATCTCTCCAGCCTCCCCAATAAAAACTATTTTATATTTTCAAAAATTCATTTCTTCCAGTCTTTAAGGCATGACCTGTGGCCTATCAAACTTTTTCCCTGAATGTCCTGGGCTGATGAAATAAGGCTGTGCACTTTTGTGCTTCATGAACGATCTCTGGGGTCTCGACAGTCTAGATGCAATTTAACTCTACCTGCTCCTTTTGTGTCTGAATGATCTCTCCGTTGCTGAAAATGGGCTGCTCACAATCCCTATGACTATTCTATCAATGAGCATATTCCTTTACGATGAAGTTCATTAATATTGCTCTAAACATTTGATGCATTTGTATTTATAGTGGCTATTTCCACACATTGAAATGATACCCTTATCGCTGGGTATTGACCCTTCTTATTTCTCTTTGATGGTTTTGAATTAAAGATTGATATCTCCCATAATTTCATCTACTCCTACTATCTTTGGACTTTATTTTCTGCATCATGTTCCATCCTTCACTTTTGTTGTAAGTGTATTAGAGATGTTTCTAGCAAGCCACATATAGTGAGTTTCCTTTTGACAATGCTGGAGCATTCTGGTTACCTGTGTATAGTTAGCCTTATAGCACTGAATTTTATACCTCACATTGGTTCTTGGTTTTACTCTATATGTTGCTCTCAATGTGAAGAACTCTCTTAAATATGACTGGTCAGCTCATTTTAATGGCGATACACACTCTCAGCCATTATTTATCTAGGAGTACTAACAAGCCCTCATTCCATGACAGCTTTGTGGGCACAGTATTCTCATTGTTTTCCTTTGCTACTATGAAAGCCCAGACCACTACTCTCTCCTACCCTGCAATATTTCTTCTGGAAATCTGCTGCCAGGTAAATTAGAAAAGCATTATGCCCTGGTGTGTTGCTTTTCTCCTCTTTCAGCCATAAGAATCCCCTCGTTCTCTTTGTTTTTGTGTGATGATGTACTATACATGTATCTGGACGTCAGAGGTCAACCTCTGGTATCTTTCCTCCAGGGCTGCCTTGTATTGAGACAGAGTCTCTCTTTGGCTTTGAGCTTCTCTATGGATTAGGCTTCAGCAGGTCAGTCTATGGGTGCCAGTCTGGTAGCAGTGGCTGTGGGACCTTTGTAGCTTGTTTTAGTTTACACTGGGTTTCAAGTCCAACTCCTAGACTTAACTAAGGAAGCATTTTTCTTCACCCGACCAGGAAGATCTTATTTTATTTCTGCATGATCATAGAAACTCTAAAAAAAATAGTTGTGATATTTTACTTTCATGTCTCTTAAAAATGATCTCATTCATCACTGTATTCCTATTTCCATTTATTATTCAAGGCAAATGCACAAGAATTAGGTTTTTATAACGAATTGAATGACTTTGAGTAACACTGATCCTTTATGAACTTAAAGTGATAGATTTATGGCAAATCGAATATAGCTGCTTTTGTTAGTGGTAGGACCATTTACTTCTTGCACAGATTAGTTTTCGGGGGCCTCTGGGTTGATACATTTTTATGAATAAATATACTGTCATTATTTGAAAATTCCATTAATGGATGTTTTATTAAGTGTCACCCCATTTAGGTTAGAATAACCATCAGCAGTGTAGACTGTAATGGAATTCATATTAACTGATGAGACAGATGAAGGAGCTCAGTCTTGACTGTCAGCTGTGGAGATATTTGATCAGGAAAACAGGAATTACTATCAGGTAATGTTCTAGGCTTAAAATTTCATCAAGATCACATGAAGTAGTCACCATCTTTATCAACATCGACCTGAAGTGGCAACGGTTATCATTCTTCATGTCCATTTTTATATTTCTATCTCACATTAGTAATATTAATTATTAAGAAAAGTAATTCCCAGTAAGTCTGGTCTGTTTAAATATAGAACTGTAATAATTTTCATTTACTAAATATAAATATACCTGGGAGAATTATTTTACTTGATTCTTCCATATCACTGTGGACAACAATTAAATTTCATTTGCCATTAGAGGACACAGGGTTTAGAGTTGTCAACATCTATACAACTCATGGGCAATGGACTGGAGATTGGAATCATGTTGTCTTGTTATACAGCACATAATATAAATGGTTTCACTTGTTAGCATTTCACTTTATTAAAGATTTTTGAGGTATGTTTCATTTGCCTTCATGATAATTCAATTATAATTCTTTAAAAATTTTTTAAAATATTTTATTTTTATTTTATGTGCATGCACATATTGCCTGCATATAGGTAGGTGCACCCGTGTCGTGCAATGCCCACGGAGGACAGAAGAGGCTGTCGGATCCCCTGGAACTGGAGTTAGGGATAGTTGTTAGCTGCCATGTGGGTTCTGGGATTAGAACCTGGGTCTTCTGCAAGAACAGTCAGTGTTCTTAACCACTGAGCCATCTCTCCAGCCATATTTTTTTTAATTGATGGCTGGAAAGGTGATTCAGCGCTTCATATATATATATATATATGCACATATGTATGTTATGTATACATATGACACTTAAATTATGTGTACAGATACATGGGGGGGGGCCTATGGGCACATAAATGCAGTTCCCACCAAGGCAAGAAGAGGGCGTTGGTTCCTCTGGAGTTGGAGTACAAAGCAACAGTTAGCTGTCCAAGAAGGGTGCTAGGAACCGAACTTGGGTATTCTGAAAGAGCAGTATGTGCTCTTAAGTACTAAGCCATTGTCCAGCCCTGTTAAATTCTTAAGACATAGACAATATTGAGTACTGTATCATGTATAGAGTATTGTACAGGTGAGCCAGCCATACTGATAAGCACAATGAATTTCATAATTATTCTAACTATACCTACCATGAAAAGATTGTCGTAGAACACACAGGAAGATTTTTTTATTCAAATAATATTCCTGGATATTTACAAAAAAAGCCGTTTTTTACCATATGTCCTGATAATAAATCCTTCTGCCTTTAAAGAGTTTAATCATAAATGATACCAACTCAATTTCAGACAAGGAAACATAAGCTTAACATTCCAACTTCATCTTTCTGTACTGTACACTGTAGATAAAAATTTTACTGTTCTGTAGTTCTACATTGTTTTCCTTTGAATCAATATTAAAAGCACAAGTAAAGTATATGGTAAAACTGCGTATTCTTCGAAGATGCGTGCCTCTCTCTCTCTCTTCTCCCCCCCCGGGTGTGTGTGTGTGTGTGTGTGTGTGTGTGTGTGTGTGTTAATCTATTTGCTATGATCAGCGACCCTTCGCTAAGCTAACAAATAGCATCACACAGACAAATGTAGTGTGTTTTATTCAGCTCATTACTTTCTTAATCTCACGAGTATTTACTCTATACCTAAAAGTGTTTCCGAGCTATGCTAATTGTTAGAACTATGCATTAGATAGATGACTAATATTCCCAAGTACTCATAGATTTTGTGATTAACAGTAGAAGACAGGTTTAAAAGCTTGGCTTTCATTTTTGAATTAATAATATATTTGTTTTCAATAGGTTCTTATACGAGGCCTAATACTGATTGACTTGTGGAAGAATGCATTTAAGATTTAGAAATTTGTTTAAGAAATTATATAGGGTTAATAATATGTGTTGTTAATTACTTTGATTGGATTACATTACTAAAGAATTCTTTATAAATTAAGATTATTTAATCAGAATATCTTTTTACAGTTTTTAGAATAAGGTAACATTTATTTTAATATTGGTAGCACAAAAGAATGATAACAATTGAATGTAGATCACTCCTTTACCATCTTCATATACACCATAATCCTGTGTAACAATTTCAATTTTATGTAAAGATGATTACTATATAGAAAAGGAGCAAATATTTTTTTCATTTATATCTTCAAATGAACCATAGTGCTTACCACCATTTTAGAACGATTTTAATATGTGCTTAAGAATTGTCACTGTGCAATTAAATGCTTGTGTTATTATTGTTAAAATAACAACTTAATGTATTATGAGTACTTCATTGCAACCTAATTATTTTGGGAAAGTCATTTCAGTGATGCCTTAGGGTTCTGAAAATGTGACCAAAGATTCTTGAAGTATATGG
>NW_008355277.1:230450-252211 GCF_000622305.1 Nannospalax galili
GATGAATACCTTGATATAATATGGTGATGATCTGAAGTGAGAATCTTAGAAGTCAAACTGTAGTATTTTAAAGCATATTCATGTGTCAACAACACATTTTAAGGCAAAGGATACATTTGTTTTAAACTATTATTTTCTTACATGTAACTATAATTTTTTTGGAAAATAGTTCTTATTTCCTTTTGTATTTTTCATACATGGGTTTTATCCTTGATATAATATGGTGATGATCTGAAGTGAGAATCTTAGAAGTCAAACTGTAGTATTTTAAAGCATATTCATGTGTCAACAACACATTTTAAGGCAAAGGATACATTTGTTTTAAACTATTATTTTCTTACATGTAACTATAATTTTTTTGGAAAATAGTTCTTATTTCCTTTTGTATTTTTCATACATGGGTTTTATTGGTTAAAACATCTAAATTATTCAGCAATATTTATTAAGCATATTCATCAGGCATCACACTTCAAAATCTGACATTGAAGACTGGAAAATTTTACAAGTAAGAATTAGAATAATAATTGGCTAGGAATTAAATTTTAACTTGACTCAAAAAGTAATCAAACCTTCAGATTCATTAAAGCAGGCCCATTCTGGTTAATGTGATTTTTATCAATTAAGAAATCATCAAGGAGTAGCTAAATGAAATAAAGGAAATCCAGCACCCTACCTTTCCAAATTAATTGTAATCTCTAATCATACTCTGTTCATGTCACTGGGCACAGATTCTGGGCTCCGCTCTGTATCCATGTATACTCTGTCATGTTACTCATTCATCATCTGATGCTGTCTTTCCTGTGTTATTATGCTGATATAGGATATATCCCAATTTCACAAATGTGTTTGAGTTTGTGTGAATGTGTGTGGGATAGAACTCATACCTCAATACAATGTCTATGCTAAACAGATTCCCATCTATGAAGGAAAGCACCCTACCATTTACTGTAATGAGTATGAACAGCACCTGGTAAAGTTAAATATATAGAAATCTGGACTAGGTCACTATTGCAATTTTATCAGGCTGTCATTACATGTGAGCCCCAGTGAGGTTAAAAAGTAGTGCTCAACCTTTGACTTATCTTCATATAGGCAAAATAGGTAAAAGAAAGGAGCCAGGGGCTCCTCCCAAGCCCATGTGGCCCCTGAGGAACAGATCCTCAAAAGACCTTAAGACTAAAAATAAATTGGTTTATCTCATCCAACTCTATGGCCTTAAACACCCAAAAGGAAAGTATAACCAAAGATTAAAGTTCTTAAGAGTCCATATGCATAGATAAAGGCTACATAACAAACAACAATGCCAGACAAGGCGATACCTTCTTTTGAGTTGTTGGCCAGGGTGAACAAAGGGACTCCCAGATAGTAACCCAGCATAGAACTGGGAAAATGAACAGCAGACCCCAATCTTATCTAAAGGAATATTGACAACTGATTGCTGCTAGATGAGGAACAGCTGGCCCTCCTAAACAAAGACCTCTAGATAGGCTGACTAGATTCACCAGAAGGGCAAGTAGTCAGGAATGGCTGGGGGTGACCACATCACAGCAGAGAGTAACAGGGATATAAGAGTATAAGGGCTCTAGTGGGGTGAGGGAGGCTATGGGAGGGTGCTATCTGGGAAGTGGGTACAAAAATAAATGAGTAAATTTTAAAAAAAAGTAGTGCTCATTTCTACTGTACATCTTATTGAACAGGGATCTAACTTGTTATAGTTAATAAAGACTGAGGAGTTAGGTTTTAAGCTGAATTAAGGATAACATCTTAATGTTACTACTTTGAGTGTTGGGCAATTTGTACTGGATAGTTAATAGTGCTCAAGACACCGCCTTTGGTGTTTGGGGTGTGTGTGCTTAGCAGAGAAAGATCAGGAGCTGCTGCTTCTACAGAAAGTAGCTAAGCAAGCCTGAAGATTTTACAGAAATGGATTAAGACCTGGCAAGTGTGTGCGCTCATCAGTGATTCTAACCAGAGAGTTTCACCAAAGGGCTATAAACCAAATAACGGCTTACAATGGAGTTAGAGTCTTTTCCAATGCTGCTTTCAGTGATTCATAAATGTCAGCACGTGCTGACAATGGGGTAGGAGCTTCCAGATTGCTTTGTTTGTGACTGAGGTGGATCCCAGGACTTCATGCATGCTAAGCAGATGCTCTATAACTGAACTATATCCCCACACTCATCTTGTTCTCATCATGAGAAGCAGGCTATGGGCAGTAGTCTGGAGCAGTCAATGGTATTTTGTTAGTGAGAAGGACAAATCTGTTCATATTTAGTGATTGTTTATCATTCTGGAACTTGGAAGTACTTTTGTAAGAAAGGAGTTGAAACACGTTTGTCCTTGAGTAGTTAGTTATCAAGTGTGTGCACAATGCCGTGAAAGAGAAACACATGAGCTGATGGAACATTTTTAAAAGCCCAAGGCTAGTCTGAGAAGGAGGATGCTTTCTCTGTAGCATCTTTTATACTGAGACGTGAAGGAGAGAGGGCTTTCTATCCTGGTTGAACCTGGAGCTACCTGGGAGTTTTTAAAGCAATAATAACCTGGACCTCACCACACATATTCTAACTTAATTCCCCTTGGGGGCCTACTTCATCACTAAGACGGTTCAGGCCACATCAGTGACCTAATGCTCAACCAAGGTTGAGAAACACACATGGTTCTTGCAAGGGATAACACTGTGGGAAAGCTAAGATCTGAAAAGGGCTAGTCTGATTATATAATTTATAATATCCCAGAGTTGAGTAAAGATCAGGGAAGGTGGAAGAAAAGGGTCCTTTCTGGGCACCACAGGAAGCCAAAAAACAGAGACGAAGTTGTTCTAGACAGAAGGAAAGGAGCCCATAATGGGAAGGGGAAAGGTGTTTCCTTTGATAGAATGATCCCTTCATTGTTCAGAGTGTGTGCTATGGTATTATAGTATAGTGGGTGTAGTAGTAATCAATCAGCAAGTGCAAGATTGCTACAAGGAATGACCTTACTACTGCTCATGAAAAGTGCTTTAAAAGTTTAACTCGTACAAATAATGCCTAGTAATGGCAAGAGACTCAGAAAATTATTGTTCCTTTAAAACTATGTACGTGGCTTATAAAACAGCTCTTTCAAAACTAATTATGTGTCAGGGAGTTGGTTCAGTGAGCACGGACACTCACTGTGCAAACCTGCTCACCTGAGTTCAATCCCAGTGCCACAGTGGAAAGACAGAACTCATTCCGAAAGATGCCCTCTGATCGTCACACCTGCACTGTCATACCTGTGCACCTGCACACACAAACACACACACACACACACACACACACACACACACAACTCTGAATAAGTTTTTAATTGTGTAGCTATGGGATCTCAACTACATTTGTACCCATAACAGAGATGTAATCAAACAAGTCTTAAATGAGGAAAGTTTGGGTGAGGACGGGGTTTTTAAAGTTTCACTCACAACCTCTATTGCAGTAGTTTCTTTGAACTATGCATTTTCCAGGGTAAATAGGTGTGAACAAAATAAGCCACTATTATTCACACTTCCTATGTCTATGCAGATTTCAGAGGCAGAGAGAACACGAGGCTACAAAGGATGTAAACTGGGAGGGATGTGTAGGGAGCGGGATATAAAAAAGGCATGCTATTTAAGTTTCAATACAATGATGACCAACAAGGATTCAATAAATGAAATCCTCTCTAGAGATCTGAAAATTCATGAATATAAAGAAATAAACTTCCCACTCAGGCCAGTATTTGTGTTTTTAAGTGACAGTATGTAGATCACTTATACTTAGTAACAGATTTCTTAGAACTGGAACGATGAACTCACTGCTCAGCCAGCACACTCATTATGTTCAGCTCTTAGAAAACCCTAAGTTTTTGTTTGATCACCTTTCCTGCTCCTACACCCCCAAAATGCTGGGGAGAAAACTGATGCCACCCAGTTTCAGAGGTAGCCCTACTTTACTGAACCTCAATATCTACCCTGATATTTCATGGGTCTACGAAGAGGGGATGGTCCATCGGCACCTGCCACTGTTGCTTGCTTTCAGAGTTCTGTTCAGGGACAGCCAAATGACTTTGACTCTGAAAACAGCTGTATCAGAGAGGTGCTTGCCAATGTGTGAATGCAGAGCTTTGAATTTCAGTTGCCATTTGGACAGCATTCAGACAGCGATCTAAGAATGAAGTCAGTTTTCAGAAAGAAACCACAGAGGTGGGAAATGGAACCTGGTGACACCCTCGATTTAAAATCCTTTTAGGCTTTGCACTTTCCAGCTGTAGAAGGCAATATAGCCTCTTCATTATCTAAGGTGTTTTAGATG
Organism: Nannospalax galili; assembly: GCF_000622305.1. Classification (NCBI taxonomy): domain Eukaryota; kingdom Metazoa; phylum Chordata; class Mammalia; order Rodentia; family Spalacidae; genus Nannospalax; species Nannospalax galili. The sequence continues at coordinate 234,758 of NW_008355277.1, forward strand.
GGTTTGTCTGACACTTGTAACAAGAGTAACAAAAAGAGCCTGATGATCCCCAAGCAATCTAAAGACAGAAATAGAATCCTTGATTATGACAGTTTTTTTTTTCCAAAATTACCCCTCTCTACTGGCTGTCATGCCCTAGAGGTTAATATCCTTGTGCAATCTAGCCATACTTCGAATTTTCACCAAACCATTTAATGCATATTCTTCATCACTAAAATTCCACCGCATGATTATTGTTTTTTGAGTAAGATATAACATTGTTGAAAGGCCGCCTACCAGACTTCCACATTTCCTGGTGTTACTTTTTGTTGTTTTAACTTAATTGTTCTCCAGAGTCACTCTTGGATGCTAGAAAAAACAGGACTGAATGGTAAACTTCTTTTTGGAAACGGACCTAAACTTCTCCCAAGCATAGAGAACAGTTCACACCTTGTGATGGCTAACTCCTATTGCCGAATTGTCAGGATGCAGAATCCCCTTGGAGAAAAGCCTCTGGGAAGTTCTGGCAGGTATTTTCTAGAATAAGCTGCATTAACTGGAAAGGCCCACCTCAAAGTGGCCAGCACTAGTCCATGGGGTGGGTGGCAGGGTACATGCAAAGGAAGCTAGCTGAGCACAAACATCCTTAACTCCGGTTCCTGGCTGCGGATGCAATGTGACAGGTCCCTCTTCAAGCTCCTGCTTCCCCGACTCCTCACCATCTTGGACCGCACCCTTGAGAAAAAGACCAAAATGAACCTTTCCTTCCTTTGTTTCCTTTTGCCAGGATTTTGTCACAGTGATGAGGAAAGTAATTTATGCTCCCTGCAAACTACAGTGCTGAGGCTGCCCCACGATTGGCACCAGCACACGGTGACAGCAAAACCAACTTCTTACCAAGCCCTCTACGAACCAGAAAAGAGGCAACAACTCGGGTTGTTTTCTGTGCTCAGTGATATGTGATGAGTGCCTTCTCCTAATTCCCTCTTCTATACAATCTCCAAGCTTAACTCTGGAACATGGACTCGGGGCAGTGAGCCTTCCTTCTGTTCTTTCAATGTGGCCACATTCACTTTCCTCTCTTCCACTGTTATTTCCTTGACCAGTATATGGAACAGGTGCCCAAGCCTTTCCTCCTCAGACTCCCAGACAAAGGCCTTTGCCCTAGAACTCTAGTAATTTCATTTATTCTCAACTCAAATTCAGAGTATTTAGGATAGACTGTTCTCATCCAAGCTGATTATACTACATTTAGGAAGGGGATGTTTGGAGACAGGGTTTGAGAATACATTGAGAAAGGGATACAAGTTTTTAGTAAGATAAGAGGTGAAGTTTTGAGTGATTTCTTGTATGTCGTGGTGACTCTGGTTAACAATGTAACATTTGTGCTCTTGAAAATAGCAAAAAAAATGAATGTAAAATGTTTTCTCTACAAAAAAAAAAGCTAGGTGAAGAGAAACTTGTTTTTTTTAATTATTTTTCTTTTCAGTTTACCATAAAATAGTCTTATGGGGCTCAAAAATTTTTTTCCTATTTTTCTATAAGAAATATTTTCAGTGTAAATTGAAAAAGATTTACTTTGTAAACAATAAACTGAAAGTTTCAACAACTTTTAAAAAAGAAAACTTTAATAGAAATGCACTGTGTATTTTAAAAGTACCAAGGGAGCAGATTTTGAATAGTCTAACATAAACACACACACACACACACACACACAGACACACGCACACACATGCACACATGCACACATGCACATACATACACTTACAGATAATGAATGAGGGGATTAAATCACTCTGCAGTGTAGCTATCTGGAGAAACATCAGAATATATGCTGTGAATATTATTAAATAAATATCCAATCAGGCCACTGTTTTGAACCAAATTTCTATAAGTGTGCTCTAATAGACCAGACTTTTTTAAAACTTTGAAATAGAGTCACCATGCCAAGTGACTCAATTAAACCAAATTATTATCGGGAAGTCAGGAGGTGGAGATGCAAATCTCAGAAACATGCCAACAGAAACGACTCCGAGCCAGTGCTGCTGTAGCCTTTACAGAAGTTTTGATGAAGTCTGATATTAACCAATCAGGCATTTTTCCATATTGTGTTTATTTTCATCTTATAAGGAAATTAACTTCGAAATGATCAACCCGGTTTTTGTTGTTTATTTCTTCATTAGCTCTTTAGTACCTACAAAACCAGCATCCTCTTCTCAGCCTGACAGAAGACTATTCTAATGGTTAGAATAGAATCAGTGCTGAATTGATATTAAATTCTAAGACAGAAGTCAAATTAGTTTCTTTATAGCAAATTGTTCAGTTAAGTTCTTTATAGCCAAGCTGTTGTTGCAAGCTGTTCTCTACCTCCTCAAACCCCATGGATCTACAGACCTGCATTCCCCCCCTACCCACACACACATAGAGATAATAAAAATACCCCGCCCATTTCCCTAGTTCTGTGTTGGGATTTTGTCTGAGTTTGTGTGGGTCTTGTGCATGCTGACACCATTGCTCTAAGTTCATATGAGCACATTCCTAGGCATCTGAAGGACTCTGGTCATGCACCACCCCTGGCCCTTGCAATCTTTCCATCCCCTCTTCTGCAATGGTCCCTGAGCCCTGGATGGGTGTGGTTTAATATGGGAGTCCTATCCAGGGACATGCATTGTGAAGTCTCTTATTCTCTACAATTTTGTCTGTTGTGGCTTTCTGTGTTAATTGCCCTCTGCTGCACAAGGAAGCTTTGCAACCTTAGCTCAGCAACTATTCGCAGCTGATCACTGCTGGGTGAGATAGTTGATCTTCTTCAAGTAAGTTATGGTAGACCTGCTGAACAGGTTCCAGAGGATGAACTCACAAGGAGGACTTCTGGGTAAACAAACTTAACTTGATGGGCCTAGATGTGTTTGAAAGAATGTGTGAAGTTCTGTGGGAGGGAGATGGGGGGAGTGCAGAGAGGAGAAGTGACCTAAATTTGATTACGATGCATTATATGAAATGCACAAAACTTCAATAAAAATAAACAGTGAAAAAAGAAATATTAAAATATATTTGAGGAATGTTAATAAAAGACAAATATATAAGAAAGATAAAGCATTAGTCAAAATGTAGTTATAGTGAAATGGAGTTCCTCTGCTTAAGAAAATTAGAATAGTTTACCAAATGCTATTTGATCTCACGATATATAACTACGTAACAGACATAAAAATATGTCTCAGTATTCTTACGATTTATCCCACGTGCACTTTTTCTTCAACACTTTGCATCAATTTTATAATCACTGAAGAGTTCCCAGAGGATCCCTCAGATTTCCTGGTATCCTGGACCCCTCATTTTGGGGAGGAATTAACTTACTATCAACATTACTATCCACTGTGCCAAATACCAGTCAAACTTAGAAAAGGCCAAAGTATTTCCAAGATTTTTATTATGTTAAAAAGAGTTTGCCAAGATTGTTTAAAAGTGAAAGCCACCACCTGTGAACACATTGTTCTCCTGAATGGTAAAGACATTAGGCAAACACTGTGGGAAGTCTGTGTTCGCATTAAAGTACAGCTTCCCCCATGCATACAGGGCTCAGCTGAAATGGATTCTCAAGCAATCTAGCAAGGTATAGCTTTGTGCTGCACAGAGCTTTGTGAGGACTAGGGACGATTCTCCCCAGATGGACCAGTGCATTCATTGTTCATCTGCAGCTAACCAAAGAGAGATCAGGGAATCACAGCTCAGTGGTGATGCCTCAGAGTGACAGTCTCTCATCATCCCTGGATCTGTGCTGAAACCTTCCTAGTCTTTGTAATACTCTTTCTTGGAGACTGAACATAAAATATCTTCTTTTATGTGAAAAGAACCTAAAGAGACTTTCAACTATGGTGCACAGATCACAGTAGTATGGTATCCAGCAGCCTTGACATCTGTGCAGGCCACTGCATCTCTGGTGGTTTCCCTGACACCATGGGAGATGTGGTGTTATCCTATCTTCCTCTATGTGAGAAGACCTAGCAAAAAGCAGTTTTTGCAATGTTAAAAAAAAATCTCACTGTGCATTAAAAAAATGATAGCAGCTTTAGAAAATTACAACTCTATGTGAAATCATTATTAATACTATAATACTTACAGTACTATAATAAGTACTATAGACTTACAGTACTATAATAAGAAATTTAAAATGTAAAGTGTAGAATGATTGGGGATGACACCCAAGGTCGACCCTGATCCCTCCACACCCATGTCCATACCCATGTCCACACACAGGTACACACAGGAGCACACACTCATACATATACACACCACACATACACACAAAACAATTGCTATGATTATGTTCAATGTCAAAAGAAAAAAAAATCAAACTTCTCAACTTAAACACCCAGATATTCTATGAAGTTCAATCATGGGCAGGTAATTACTTCATACATAACTTGTTTGCTAGCAGACTATCACTTTTCTTTACAATCATGAGTCCAAACTAGTAAGAAGCCACTTAATTAGTGATCAATAAATCTGTATTTCAATATTTTCTATATAGTGCAATCATGATTATTAGCAAACTAATTTCTAAAATTGTTTTTGTTTTGTTTTTGCTTATTCTGTAGAACACAACCTCAGACATAAAGGCCATACTCTAGCAACACTGACTACTTAGAAATTTTGACTATTGTTGAGTTGACAGCTTCATATAATCACACAAAAAGAAAGGAAAGCTGTGAGCAGTGGTGCTGTGTACACCTATAACCCCAGTGCTTGGGTTTGGAGAGAGGTACAAGGACCCACGAGGCTTTCTGGCCAGGTAGTCTAGCTGAGTCCATGAGCTCCAGGTTCAGTGAGAGACCCTGTATCAAAAACTAAGGTGGAGGGCCAGCAAGGTGACTCAGACAGTAAAGGCACCTGTTGCCAAGCCTGACAAACTAAGTCCCTGGGTTAAAGGAGAAAACTGGTTCCTCCATGTTCACCTCTGACAGTCACACAAATGCTGTAGTATGCATGCATCAACATACATACCCACATACTCACACTCAAGCAGATTAGTAAAAATGTAATAAATTAAAAAAATATTGAAGAATGATTGAGTAAGACGCTCAAGGTGGATCTCTGCTCTCCACATACATCTGCACATACATCTCATGTATACACTGCATAAATATACAAAATTAATGATCACACAAATCACTTATTTTCATAAAATACTTTTTAATACTTATCTGGGAAATGAAAATATATTCTTAAATTCTGTCTTAAGACCTTCTTAAAAACATTAAAGCACATGAAGACACAAACACAATATTTCCAGAGTCCCTGAGTCAATAAATTAGCATTATGCCTTTGAATGTTCATAGTATCATGTAAGAAAGCCAAGTAGTTTTGGAAGAAAATCACAAATAAACTCCCTAAAAGCACATGTAGGTGTTTAACCTTTGTCCTAAAGTAGAGGAAAGGGAATAATGAGCTGTTGACAGCAGATCACGTTTTAAACTGCAGCTTACCAAGTTTACAATGGAGTGGCAGTCCCCAGCCTCTAAAAGCCAAAGCCCCTTTAGCTGTATTTTCTCCTTTCCCGCTTCATTTTCATCTGTCGGCACCTCTTCATGATGTGAGTCTAACCTGTTTTGTCTAGCATCTTCCAATATCAGATAATTATTCTCTTGAAAAATCCGAAGTTAGGTGACTGAAAACTGCATACAGTGTCTCCAGGCGATGGCTTGTGTGGCTTGTGCAGGGACAGGTGAAATTAATTCACTGCCTTAAACTAAAAAGAAAATCTATGTGGAGATTCTATGAAGTTGGCCAACTGATTAAAACCTGGTTTCAGAGAGTTAGAATGTCATAGACCCAGAACCCAAATTATTGTGGGTTATCTTTACACCCCTTTGCAGCCATTTATGGCCTATTTCTGTGCTTACTACCTTCAGTTAACTCCAAAATCTAATATTATCAGACAGTATCTAAAACCTTTAGCCCAGATTTTCTCACTTTAATGAATTTGATGAATACTTAATTTATGGACTTCTTTAGAGGCTATAAAGCCTTTACTTAGGACCAGGCCTTTCAGGGTAAACTGAGTCCACATTCCCAGACTATGAAAACTCACATTTAACTCGGCAAACTCTCATTTCCTTTGAGATGAGAGCTGTAGTTTACATCAATGGGGACATGTTTTGCAGGCTTTTCAAGGGATTCTGAGCATAAACTTATTTTTCCTGGAACTACTCATTACCTCCATACTTGTTATCTCATTGGGACATAAAGTTCACACTTAGCCGATCACTGCACACTCATATCTAGGGTACATGTTGTTTTACAGAAGTATTTGAAAATTTTAATGACAGTTTTTATACCCATAATTGGTGATCAAAAAGCAGGGTGGTTTCCTTATTATTTCAGAGAGAGAGATGTGTGTGTGTGTGTGTGTGAGAGAGAGAGAGAGAGAGAGAGAGAGAGAGAGAGAGAGAGAGAGAGAGAGAGAGATGTGATAAATATTTTGTAGCAAAATTTTTTTCCTTAAGTCCTCCAGGAATGTCAAATGGAGGCAGGTCATTTTCAAGCCACAGATGCCCCCATTCCTCATGTGAGTTGTGTTGGCCCACATTCATCCCTTTCTCTTTAAATAATTGCTATAATTAGTAATGATATCTACTCTGAGAACTACTGCCCTAAAGCTAGAGAAATGAGGTCTAAGAAAACCATTAAAATCACGGGATTCATAAATGATGGGAGTCATAAGAAGTTACTATTCAAGGAACTTGACTGGACCTTTGTACCAGTGAAAAATGGAACTGGATTATGAAGCAGAAAAGCATAGTTTACATACATAAAAGTATTGTGGGTACTGGAGAGATGGCTCAGCAGTTACGTTCACTGACTGTTCTTGCAGAAGACTCGGGTTGCAATCCCAACACCAACATGGAGGCTAACAACCATCAGTAACGTCAGTTCCAGGGAATTAAACTCCCTCTTCTCTGCATGTATCTCCCAGGTGACTGGTCCCTCCAAGAGGTGGGGCCTGCAGCGGAGGATGGATTACTGAGGGGCTGCTGGGAGCCATCTTGGGATGGAAGCCCTGAGCCACCAGAAACGTGTGCCTATGGGCGTGGGGAACGTGGAGCAGTCAGGGGTACTCAAGGACAGAATGGTCTGGCACTTATGGACCTGGGATAAGACCACTGGCCCCTGAGGCGTGGGCAAAAGCTAGTGGTGACTGGTGACTATGGGTGTGGTGCAGGAGAGATCTGATATGGCTGGCTCTGGGCTCCTGCTCACAGAGCTGTGCTGAAGCTAAGTCTGGGCACATTGTGATCATTTCTTGGTGTCACTCCCGTCTCCCCCACCCAAGATAATAATAAATGCACATAAAGATATGTTATATGGTTTGCCTGATAGCGCAAGAGAGCAAGAGAGAACTCTGGTGACAGCATGACACAGGTGAACTTACATACATGCAGGCATAATACTCATACACATAAAATAAAAATAAATTAAAAAATAAATATTGTGGGAAGAAAAATTCTGAGCAGTGTTGAAAATTAAAAATTCTTTATTTCTAGCCTACTTAATATTCTGGAGTTCTCTTTAGGACAGACTCCATACGGCCAGCTACTGACCACGAGGCTGCAAGCATGTGGCCAGATCTCAGCTTGCCTCCAGCTTTGTCTCAATTACACTGGCAACCTTTGACTTCATGAAATAAACAGCGGTGGACTTCTGGACTTCACACTATTTTTAATGACCTCCCACAGACGTTTTATTTTTCAGATTTCAGCCTCTTCCTTTAGTAAGGTTTTTTAAAACAATCTCCTTTCCCTTCCTGTTTCTTTACCAGCTCATCTTCCTATTGATCTTTTTTCCCCCTTTTATTGAGATTGGAGCTCACTATGTAGTCCAAGCAAGCCTCCTACAACTCCTGGCCTCAAGGGGCCCTCCTGCCTCAGCCTCTAGAGCAGTTGAGATTATAGGAGTTTAACACTATTTTCTTAGGTTTCACTGAATCTTATGTTATTGTAGCACTTACCACACTCCTTTGAATTTTTTTTAATTGATATACTTCACCATTTGGAAAAAGTTATCCATGTGGGATCCATGTTGTATCATTTAAAGATCTTGCAAGATTACTCTGGGACCTGAATCATATCTAGTCATTTCAACTCACATGGCTGAGATGGAACTCAGGAAGTCTTTCTTAAAGACTTTGGATATTCTAATATACAAATGTGACTGAAAATCACTAGAAAAGGTAACAAATTCTAAGTATCTGTATCGACAAATGGCCCTGGTAATCGAGTAGCACTTAGCAAGTATATGAGTGACTAGACTTGAGTGTGCTTGCATTTGAATATTGCATAGGGAGAGTTCCAATTACTGCACATTTATAAATTGTTTGAAAGATTAGAAAGGAGTTTTGGTTTTATTTTATCCTTTCTTTGAGTATATATTGGACAGAATGGGAACTTTAAATACATGAAATTGTTGCTAAATAGGAACAAACTCATTTCAAGTTGAGATGTAAAATCCTAGCCACCCCCCAAAAAAAAATCATTAAAGCTCCTTTCTAAACAGAAAAGATCAATTGTTTTTTAAATTATTATTTTGGCCACAAAAATACTGACTACATCATTTTTAAGAAAAGAATTTATTTTTAATATATGTATGCAGTTGCACACATACACTATATAAGAATATACACACAGAAACAAGGAATACACATGCATATACACACACACACACACACACACACACACACATATACCTTTAGACATTTTTCCATTTTCCATATTCTTAAAGGTCTATTTCCTTTTTATTTATGTGTGCATGTGTACAACTATAGGTGGGTATATAAAGGTGAGTGCAGGCAGTTGCAGAGTTTAAAAAACTTATCAGGTCCCCTGAAGTTTAGAGTAACTGCCAGTTATGAGCACCTGATGTGGATCCTGAGAATGGAACTCTAGTCCTCTGCAGGAGCAGCAAGTGCTCTTAATAGCTGAGCCACCTCTCCAGTCTGCTTCTATGTTCCAAGACAAGATGATTTCTATTTGCTCATAACAAACTTACAGAACTTCTCTTGCTGGGTCTTGGTACTTGAACATAGTATTTTCTATAAATCAGAGTATACCATTCAATAATTAATATCATCTTTCATGACATATTGATTATATTCTGCTCAGTCTCATCTGGCACATCAATGAAAACACTAATTTGACTTGACATGTCAATTGGGAAAATTATTGAACCAGAACCTCTGATATCTAACTTCTGTTCCTCACAACCACAGATATAAAGAACCACAATTTTCAATCAATACCATATATAAAAGCTATAAAATGAGATTCATTATAGTTATTAATATATTTTATTGATACATGTAATTGATATTCAAGTACATAGTAAATGTCAGACACTGTTTGGGGCATGGGGATAAAAAAATAAAGGAAAAATACTAAAAGAAATTCCTCTATTCATAGAAAGTATAATCTAGGCTCAAAACAGGTTAGCAAAGTAACAGTAAAGAACAGCAATGGAGCCACAGCAATGAAGATGAAATTTAAACAGGCCACAAGAGTAGAGAATAGAATGTCTTATTTTGTTGAGAATCAAACACGGAAAAATATAGTAAAAAACTTTTGAATTTGTATCCAACTATGAGCATTCACAGAACTATGAAAAGCTTAGAGGAGGAAAGTAAAAAGGAAGTGGCAGGAACAGAACAGAGAGTACGAGATCCGGAAGACAAGGCTGACAAGGTTGAGGACATGGACCACTCAGTCAAGGAAAACGTTGACTCAAAAATAGCCTAGGAAAAGAATATGCAAGATCTCTGGGATGCTGTAAAGAGACCAAATCTATGAACCACAGGCACAGAAAGAGGAAAAGAAACCAGGTCAAAGTCACAGAAAATATGTTTAATAAAATCATAAAAGAAAATCTCCCAAATATAGGGAAGAGGTATCCATCAAGAACACCAAGCAGAGAGGACTGGAAAAGAAACACACTACATTATATAACATGAAAAGAAACACACTACATTATATAACATGCAAAACAGTAAACATACAGAACAAAGACGTTGAAATCTGTGAGAAAGACCAAGTCGCATCCATCAGAATAACAGCTGACTTTTCAGTGGAGACTATGAAGGCCAGGAGGGCACAGACCAATGCTCTACACATTGTGAAAGGATACATTTTCCAGTCCAGATTACTATAGCTGGAAAAATTATCAGCTGTAGTCAAAGGAGAAAGAAAACTGTCCATGAAAAACATTAAGGAAGTCATATCCAGGAGACTGGCACTACAGAGAACACGTGATGGAATACTTCCATCTGAAGAGATGATTAAACTCTGTAAAGGAGTACACAGAAAGAACATGTTATTCCACAACAGTTTACCAAAAGACATCTAAGAAAACACCATGACAACACCAGTTATCTCAGTATTAACTGTCTCAACTCTCCAGTAAAAAGACACAGAATAACTCACTGGAGTAGAATACAGAATCTATCAGTTTGCTCTCTCCAAGAAACATACCTCATCATCAATGACTGACAGCAGTTTGGGGAAATGGGGGGGAAAAAGTATTCTAAGCAAACAGAACTAAGAAACAAGCAGGTGCAACTATTTTAATAGCTGACAAAATCAATTTCAAACTAAAATTAGATGATACAGGAAAGGTCAGTTGATACTCATTAAAGGAAAATTCACCAAGCAGATTTTACAATCCTAAAAATCTATGTACCACACACAGGGGTACCCAATTTCATAAAAGATGTGCTATTTGACCTGCACATGTACTCCAACACAGTGCTGGTTGATGACTTCACTTCCCCACAGGCACCAATACACAGGTCATTCAGACAAAAATCAAAAAGGGAAACTGTGGAGTTAAATGACACCATAAATTCAATGAACTTAACAGACATCTACAGAACATTCACCGAATACCAAATAATACACTTTCTTCTAAGCAGTGCTTGGAAATTTCTCCAGATTGACTACATATCAGGACACAAAGCAAGTCTCCACAAGTTTAGGAAAATTGAATATCATCCTGTATTTTTTCTGAACACAAATAAATAAAGATAGATAACATTAATACATGGAAACTATACACACATTACTGCATGAAATTGGATCAAGGGAGAAATCAAGGACAACTTAAAAAAATTCCTCAACTGACTGAAAATGAAGACAGAACATGCCAGAATCTATGGGACACAGTGAAGGAAGTCCTAACAGGAAAATTCATAGCATACACTCCTATACCAGAAAATAGAAGTGTCTCATATAAAGAAAGTAACAACACACTTGAAAGTCTCGGGAAACTGAAAACAAGCCAAACCTAGAAAGAGTAGACAGGAAGACACAAAATAAAGGTTGAAATTCATGAAAAAAAAATAGGGAATTATAACAATTGAAAAAAACAAAGAGTTAGCTCTTTGAAAACATTAATTAGATTGCCAAACTTTAGCCAAATTAACAAATAGAGAAGACCCACATAAATAAATTCACAGATGAAAAGGGAATGATTCCAATAGATACTGAGAATAGTCAACAAACATTAAGGACATACTTCAAAATACATATTCAACTAAACTATAAAATTTGAAAGAAACACATTTGTAGAAATATATTGCCTACCATAGTTAAATCAAAATGGCATAATCTTAACAAACCAATGAAAACCAATGAGATAGATGCAGTAATTAGACATGTCCCAACTCAAAAGTGCCCAGGACCAGATGAATACAGTGAAGAATTCTATCTGAACTTCAAAGAACTAATATCGCTCAAATTATTCCATAAATAGAAAATGAATGAACACTCCCAAACTCTTTATGAAGCCAGTATTATTCTAATAGCAAAACCAGAGAAAATTTAACAACAACAAAAATCATAGGTCAATCTCTCTGATGAACAAAGATGCAAAAATTGTCAATAGACTATCTGACAATGCAGGAGTACATCAAGATGATGATCCTCCACGATCAAACTGATTTCATCCCAGAGATGCGGGAATGTTTCAACATATGTAAACCAGTAATTGAAAGTGGACCCAGTGTGTAATTCCTGGAGAGTCCAGAAGTGGGCATCAGATCCTCTGGATCTTGAGTTACAGCTGTTTGTTGGCTGCCATCTCAGTGCTGGAAATCAGACCCGCAAGAGCAGCCAATGTCCATAGCTTCTAAACCATCTTTGCAGTCCCAACTTGGCCACCTTTTGTAATTTCTTTATTTTCTTCCCTCCCCTCATGCATGACATATTCTTTATTTGAAATTTATTTATTTTGATTTTATATGTATGACTGTTCTGTCTAAGCATATATCTCGACACATGGTAGGAGAGGGTGTCAGATCCCCTTCAACTGGAGCTGTGAATGGTTGTTAGCTGCCATGTGGGTAATGGAAATTGAACCTGGGTCCTCTGCAAGAGTCACCGGTGCTCTTAACTGCTGAGCCATCTCTCCACCCCCATCATATTTTTCTTGTTGAGAAGTAACTATTCTGATGTAGAGAGTATGTATCACAATCCTTGCACATCTCAAAAGCTAATAATGGAAGGATAAATTCATTGCGGTGGGTCTACAGATTTATCTTTTTTACTTATTGTTTTATCCATTCAGCCTTATGATTTTAAACACATTTACACAGTCAATTGCTTTTAAACTCTATTCATTGTAAATCACAATTACAGAGAACATTTTTTCTTATTTATTCTGGGGTGATGCTTAATTTACGAGTACCAGGCAAAGTTTGCCACATAGAGATGTGAACTATATATTCAAAGTCTTGTGATGAGTGTGGCAGTGACCGTATGTTATCCCAGCAATCAAGAGGCAGTGGCATCTCTACCATCTGGGCGCCTCCATTTTCAACTCAGCCTCACCTTCACAGCTTTGAAATGGCCTCCTTTATGCAATGACTCCCCTGTTATGTGGTGCTTGGCCTCACGGACTCTCTGAAACAGTGGAGGAAGAATACATGACCCTTCACTCTTGCATCCTTCACACCTCTAAAGCCAGCACCATGTGAACAACCCTGCCAAGTTCAGTTGCCAACTTGGGATGGACCTTGGTTTTCTTCCTCCACATAACCAACTTTCCCCCCTCTCCCAGGATCAGAAAACGCCTTACAACTTTTGCTTTTACAAGTTGAAAGCTTAGCGATGTGGGCTCTTGACCTGAGGGTATGCCTTCCATGGTTCAAGTGCAAATCTTGAGATGTCTCTAAACCGCATTTTATTTCTTTCTACCTCACTCTCCTACTGGCTCTTTTTCAGTATAAGTCTCAATAACATTCATCATTAATAGCCTGGCCACAGATTCAACATTAGGCTGACTTGAAATTTCCTCCACCAAACAAATTAGTCCATTACATTTTAATTTAGCCTCAAGTAAACAAACTCTTAGGCTGTGGGGGAACCAAAGTCAGATGCTTTGCAAAAATATCCCAGATGCTATTTAAATTCTTAGTTCCCCTGGAACTACATTGTTCTCAGCACTACTTTCTTCCAGGCTACTGAAAGAATGACCTTTTAACCTCTGCTTACATCATTCAACCACTTTTCTAGAACAAACTTCCAAAGTGTTCTACACTCTTCCAAAATACAACATGATCAGGTTCTTCACAGTGAAAACCTGCTCTCTGGCATCAGCTTCTGTAATAACTATGTTTTCATTGTTGTGATAAAGCAGTGTGACATCATAACTTATAGAAGAAAGAGTTTATTTGGCTTCCAGTTCCAGAGGGAGAGGAGTCTGCCGAGCAGACAGGGCAGCAGAAGCTGCTGGAGCAGAGGGCTGAGCGCTCATATCTTTGAACCGGGACAAAAGCATAAAGACTGAAGGGGGTAAGGCCTCCACTCTCAAAGCCTGATCCCAGTGATGTGCTTCCTCCAGCAAGGCACCCAATACTAAAGCTCTTCACACAGTTCCACCAACTGGGGCCAAGTAGTCAAACACTTGGAGCCTATCCTGGGACATTTATTCCACCACCACATTTACCCATAGCTGCAAGATGGGATCCCCCTTTCAGTTAATCTTTCACATGCTATATATTTTAGAATATTTTGAGTCCACATGCAATTAGGGTAGATCCACACACAGCTTACTAGGAAATACATTTGGGAATGATTGGAATTTCAGGGGAGAGTCCAATGCACCCCCCCCACCTCTTCATAAGTTGAAGACTGTATGTCAACAGTCTCTGTGTTGAGGGTCTCTCGCCAACAGTTGCATCTGCTCTGAAGAAGCTGGTGGTTGTTATGCTGGGAACAGAACGCTCCGAAGCCAGGAAACTCACCACCCTCACTGTCAAAGGAGAAGCTGCACGTCCAGCAGAATCTCAGCTGACAGATGATTTTCATATTCTACAAAGAGGAGGCACATGTCTATTGTTTTACGTCCTCAACACTTGGGGACTGGTTATCACAGCAGCATGTAGTAACTGATACATTGGTCTCTGGAACAAAAGGTATTTATGATTGGAACGCGAAGCCAACGTTCCTTTTCTGCAGCCTCACTGTCACTGGTGCTGCACTCATACATCAGAGGATGAGAGCCGTTGCAGCCCACAGCCTTGTTCCCTTCTCGTTATTGGAACACGAAGCCAGCGTTCCTTTTCTGCAGCCTCACTGTCACTGGTGCTGCACATCAGAGGATGAGAGCCGTTGCAGCCCACAGCCTTGTTCCCTTCTCGTTCTCCCCTGGGGACTTCGCAGACGTGGATCTTACATGCATCCATGACATCAGTGATAGTGGATCACTTTCACCCTTTCAAGCCAGGAAAATATTCTGATCCTGTACATAACACATGTACTGTAGATTAAATGTGATTAGACTTTTAAGAGCTTTCTTAGAGATGCGTAATTCCTTTTGAAATAATTTTCACTGAGCCCCCACTAGCTGCACAAAGTGCTCTGCCGGCAGCTGCCTCCTCCTGTGGCTGTCCAGTCTCTTCAGTGATCTCATGAATGTTTTTCTTTTCCACTCTTTGAACTTAGCTCTTTTTTCTCTTTGTGATCAACAATAGAATACAGCAGAAGTAATGACGTGTCTTTAGATTTGTAAACCTTAAAATGTGTTGCAATGTCCACATTTGCCAGCTTAGAATGTTGCTTTCGGCCACTGTACAGGGCTAGCGTCACTCTGTGCAGAGCAGGAGACCAGGCACCGTTCACACGCTTCAATTCTCACTGTCCCTGTTTGACTATGTTCTCAGACTTACAATCTCTGATAAAAATGTCAGACATACCTATCCTACTGTAACATGATATTTCCATTTTTTCTTTTCAGACTGGTTTCGGGCTGAGCTCTCCACGTTCTCATCCACGATGAAAACCCAAGTTAAACATCTGAGCTTGTTTCCTGCTCTGTGACCAATCACTCCTCAAAGCCTCCAACATTTATTAATGCACCAATTACCTTATTTTCGTCTTCCAGAGATTGGTGGTGACAGCTGGTGCTGCAGCTACACACCAAGACAAAGGGTCTGCTTTCCTTCTTATTTTTAACCCCATTTTTCTTTTCAGACTGGTTTCCGGCTGAGCTCTCCACGTTCTCATCCACGATGAAAACCCAAGTTAACATCCGAGCTTGTTTCCTGCTCTGTGACCAATCACTCCTCAAAGCCTCCAACATGTATTAATGCACCAATTACCTTATTTTCGTCTTCCAGAGATTGGTGGTGACAGCTGGTGCTGCAGCTACACACCAAGACAAAGGGTCTGCTTTCCTTCTTATTTTTAACCCCAACAATCAGACATGCAATTTCCTTATTATTCTGCCCTGTATTAGATTTTGCCAAGAGAGATAACGTAGAGCTTAAAGGCAACCAATACTAGAGCTTGAGATTCAGATGTACCTGTTGTCAAAGGCTTTGTGATTATCTATCATCCATCTACCATCTATCTATCTACCATCTATCAATCTATCTATCCATCATCTATCTATCCATTATCTATCTATCTATCTATCTATCATCTATCTATCATCTAATCTATCATCTAATCTATCAATCATTTATCATCTATCTATCTATCTATCTATCTTTCTATCTATCTATCTATCATCTGTCTATCATCTATCTATCTAGCCATCATCTATCATCATCTATCCATCTATCTACCTATCATCTTTCTATCCATCTTCTATCTACCATCTATCTATCCATCTATCCATCCATCTATCATCTATCTATCTATCACCCAT
Organism: Nannospalax galili; assembly: GCF_000622305.1. Classification (NCBI taxonomy): domain Eukaryota; kingdom Metazoa; phylum Chordata; class Mammalia; order Rodentia; family Spalacidae; genus Nannospalax; species Nannospalax galili. The sequence goes on from NW_008355277.1 coordinate 250,931, forward strand.
CTTCTATCATCTATATCTTCTTTCTGTCATCATCTATGTATATCTATTTATTAATGGTGCGGGGGATGAAACACAGGGCCTTATATGTAATAGGCAAGTGGGTTGGAGAGACATCTCTGTTGCTAAGAGCACATATTTCAGAGGACTTGTGTCTGATTCTTAGTACCCACGGTAGCAGTTTACAACTTCCTGTAACTCCAGTTTCAGGGCAACCCATGACTCTGGTCTCTGTGGATACCTGTACTTGCATGCAAAAACCCACATGTAGATAAACATGTAGACTTACACATTCAAACAAAGTACACTGGGCAGTGCTTTACCATGGTTATGTGCTTTGAATGTGTCAAACTAAATCTAAAAAAAAATTTTAATATTATCTACAAGGTAAAATAAACGTGAAAATGTGAAATTACAAAGAGATGTGCTGAGAATAGCACATTTTTTCTGACTTTCAAACTAGACCTCTGACTATTGATCACCAATACAACAAAATTAGCATGTGTCAAATTCTACTGTGTTATTTTCAGTATATTGAAAAGGATTTCTTGACCTGCTTTCTAGAGGACATATTTTCTTTTATTCATTTTGGTTTGTGTATGGGAGGAGGGGTGATGGAGTTTGAACCTGGGGTCTTTGCACATGTCAGGCAAACATTCTCCCACTAAACTATATCACCAAACTTTGATTTCTAAAGAATGTTTTGTGAAAAAAGTAAGCATTTTGGTAATTTTATACTTTTGGATCTTATTGATATTTAAAACCAAACTGAGGAAATAACAGGCATACTATTTGCTCTAAAGTTATCCATTTCAGAGGTGATGCACCGTAAGCTTCATGAGACCGATAAAGGGAAATTTATGATACTTTAAAGCTTTTGATATTCAATGTGTAAGTTGATGTTGTTTATGTTAATAAAATACGGAGGTGTCATGAAATGAAGAAATTGATGAGTATTCATACTTTCTGTGATTAAGACCATGGTAAATGCCAGCCAGTTTCAAATGAATCACGACAGGGAAGCAAATACAAAGTGGCGGTCAAAGGCAGCAGCCAGCTTTCGGGGCACCCAGGGAGACGCCGTCCTTGCACCTCTATGGAGCATGTCTTGTCTTCCTTTTAGATTTTTCATTGGTAGCCATCTAGTTTTGTAGTCAAACATTTAGACATTCTGGTCCGTAGCCTCTAATTATAAACTTAACTCTACGTGTTCTCCTGCAGGTTTATTTGTATCTTTATCGTTTGTTCTTGGCAGATGCTATGACGCTGGAGGACCAGTTTTTT
>NW_008355277.1:252231-260588 GCF_000622305.1 Nannospalax galili
TTTTTTTTTTTCTTTATAGAAAAATCTAAATGGGGACTAAAGAAAAAATTGTGGAATAATCTAAGTTTCAGTGTATGAAGGGGAAATCTATCTGTGAAAACTGTGCATAGAGTGTGTGAAAGAACTCTCTAGAAATTTGTTTCAGTTCCTTACATTTTTTTTCAGAAATAGACCCTGTCATGTGAACATGAACATACACCACCACACAAAGTAATGTGTTTTGATACTCACAACGTGTCACTCACACGGGGGATGCCTCTACTTATGGAAGACACATGTTACTCTTGTTCTACTAATCAGATATTTAAATGTCAAGGTTTCCTTTTAATGTCTCTGAATATGAAAGTTAGAATGAAAAAATCACTCCTTAAGAGTATAAAATGAAGCTGGGCATGGTGGTGCATGACTTTAATCCCAGCACTTGAAAGGCAAAGGCAAGTAGATCTCTGTGGGTTTAAGACCAGTCTGGTATACAGTTAGACTATACAGATTATACAGACTGTCTCTGGAGTTTTTTATGCTGGCTCTTTATAGCAATGTGAAAACCAGCTAACACAGTAATGCTCGATGTCACAGGACCTAAGACTCTGTAGATGAATGCTATCATGACCTTTCCACAGTAAGAATGAGACATTTGAAATAAAAGCATCTAAAGGTACACAATGGAGAGAACAGTATTTGAGAATTATCCTCAATAAACTCATCAATCTTGAATTCCAGTCACACTTTCTCCGTAGTGGTCAAGCTGATATTACAATGGCAAGTCTGTGGGCTGTTGATGATAAATCTCCACACACAAAGGAGCCATAACCATCAGCTCCTATCCTGGATGCTTCCTTCAAGACAAGAGCATGACATGCTCGCCACCTTCCTTCAGATTAGTTTTAAACTTTATGTATATATGTGTATATGTGTTCATCTGTATGCAGATATACATGTGTAGAGGTGTACATGAACATTTATGTGCAAATTCATGTAAATGCCAGAGGTCAAAATCAGGTGTTGTTCCTTAGGCAGTGTTCACTTTACTTTGTGAGACTGAGTCTCTCACTGAAATTAGAGGTTCTGGGTTCAAGTTGAGTAGCTACAAAGAATCCCAGGATTCATCTGTCTCCACCTCCCCAGGGTTGGGATTAAAGCCTGCAACAGCACCCAACCCACCACAGTGCCCAATCAGGCATAATCAACATACTTTAAAAACACCCAATGAAGATTAAGTTCTTACCATTACTCTGAATTGATTGATAAAGGAGGACTTAGGAATATTAAAATGGGAAGAAAATAAAAATTAATTAGCTTTCTGGCCACCCAATTTGCCATCTTGGTCTTTTTAAAGTATTTTGATTTTATCAAAATCCCTTGAATAATTACATTGTAAAAGTCAAGTTTCAAAGGTCTGTTGCAAACTTATGTCAGAAGAAAACAGGTATTCACAAAACCGTACTTCAAGAGAAGAGATGGTATTTCTGTGTCAAACCCATTGTTCTTCATCTCAGTGTTGTGGCAATAGACACTTGGACCCTTGCTTTTTGTCTCTTTTAAAATATATTTATTAATTCTTTGAGATTTTCATACAGGCATACGACCTATTTTGACCACATTGTCCTCCATGTCTCCCCTAACTCTTCCCAGAGCCAAGCCCCATTTTCTCTAACCCCAACACCCTCCCCCCACCCCCACCCTGTTTTTGTCCCTCTGTCTCCTTTTTTTTGTTTGTTTGTTTCCCCATCTGGCCTGGAACTCACTATGTTAACCAGGCTGGCCTCAGTGTCACAGAGACCCACCTGCTTCTGCCTCTGTTGTACTAGAATTAAAGTTGTGCTCCACCAATTAAGCCCCCCCCCAAAAAAATACAGTGAGTGCCTCCTGTGTGAGCAGCAGGTGGAGCCATTCACTGGAGTTGGTCAGCCTGCCAGGAACCTTTAAAGAAAACCTTCTCTCCTAGCCATCAACCTTCAATATTTCCTCTTTTGTCTGAAACGCTTTGCCTGTGAGATGTGGAGTGGGGAATTAGTGTTCTTAATTCATCAATTTTGCCCTCAAATCCCAAAATTCTTTAAACGTCTTTCTCCCCTTCACAGCTGTTCTTCTGTGTGTTGACAGAAGAAATTTTCTTCTTTAACATGCTGAAAAATGTGTTTACAACTAAGACCGGCTAATCTTATGTTCTCCACATCTTCTCTACGCTGCACAAATAAACTTGTGGACTGGATTCAGAATTTCAGGTGAGCACTCTTTCTGTCCACCTGATAGTATATTTAATCATGCCATGCTAATTTATATCATATAAAATGATCTCTCAACACTAGGAAGAAATAATGGAGGAAAAAATTATGCTGTTTCAGCCTTTGCAATTTCAAGGCCAAACTCCATTTATCGTGTCTATCGTTAGGCAAAGCTGTAATTAAGGTTTTTTATTTTCCTGTTTCATTTTTTAAAAGGTTTCAAATCATTTAAACTTCATGAAAAGTTGTCATTAAATTTTCCAGTTTGATGCCGTCAATATAGCAGTTCACCTTAGAGTGATTACCAATGATCTGAAGGTGGTCGGAGGAGGCAGCAGTTGAGAGGCTGAATGCCCGGGCAAGCCGGAAAAACAGTAACTGTTCTGTGGCGGTTATTTGTCCCCTAACTGTGCCTCAAATTTCAGGTGATTAAATTCTTAAAATGCATTTCAGAATTGGGCAAGTCAATCTTGTCAGGTCATTTTAAACCTTTAGAAGCATAATACCATACAACATTTTGATATCTTTGATTATACTGTATCAAAAATGATCACTTTTTTCCAGTATATAAACAGCCCAAGTGTAAGATGAGCCCCACCTTTGCATATTACAAGGGGATTGTCTCATGCACTTGTTATCTGCAAAGCCAGGAAATCTATTTGTCACTAAGCAACATTCAGAAACAACCCCCCCTTTCTATTATCATGCAAAACACTTCCAGGTCCAGAAAGGCATACAGAGAAAATCATTCCTCTGGTGAGATATTTTGACACACAAAAAAAATCTTTCCTCCTCAAAGATGAAAAGCACCTTGTCATGCACTGCTAGTTTCTGCCTTTCTGTCAGTGCAGAGAGAAGCCAACTCCCTCTGTGATGCCACAGGACAGCGACTGACACGTAGGTTCGGCCCACAAGTGGTATCATAGTGCTCCACTGGATGTGAGGCGATGTACACAGGACATGGTGAGTTTTAATTGTGACCATTAATCTTCTTTACAACTGATGAAAGGACATTTTGTCGTTTCCCTTTGGTTGTCGGTGTCCGTGGACACCATCCTTCTATGGCCCTCTCTGGTTTGTATGTGGCATTAAAGCATTGTGGTCTTCGACATTCACAGGGCATAAGTCAATTTGAAGGGTTGTACACTTATTAAACATTAAAAGGAAGGATTTTGTCAGAATTCTGTGATTGTGATGAAAACTCATAACTAATAAGCTGGGCTTTGCCCTGTGAAGGTTCAAGAGACTGATGTGAAATTGTTCAAAGGAAATGATTTTCTTAGAACTAAAATCCTGGTTACAAACATACAAGAAAAGTTCCCACAGAGGGCATCGGGAAACACAGATCACTATTGCTCCTAAGCAAGCCATCTGTAACACCAACGCTGTCAGTTACCCCCCATGCATGGCACAGAAGGACCCAGAGTCTCATGAAGAGAGTCTGCGAATGATGAAGTTGGATGGGATGGAGGGACCCCCAAACTTTCCTCTGACAGCTCCAACTTCAGGATTCTCTTGCTGAAACTTTCTGTAACCCTCTGAAAGAAAAGACTTTCTAAGGAAAATAGTCCTGATAAAATCCCCAAGGAGATGTGAAGAAGGCCTGGCTTCACTGTTTCATTGTTATCTGCTGGTCTGTCATTTTTATTTCAAACACATTCTGCTATATTTTATTACCTGTGCTTTAAAAAAATAAACAGTATGGACTGGAGAGATGGCTCAGAGGTTAAGAGCCCTGGTTGTGCTTGCAAAAGAAATGGGTTTGAAAACCAGCACCTATATGGTGGCTAACAACTGACCTTATCTCCAGTTCCAGGAAATCTCAAGCCCTTTTCTGTCCTCTGATGGCATTACATGACACGGGTGCACTTATACTCACATTGGATGTACACTTATACATAAAAATAATAAATAAATAAATAAATAATAACACTTTGTTCCTCAAATGGCTTCATGGAGGGTGTGTATGTGTCATAGCCTTTCGGAAGCAACAAGAATTAGAAATAATTTCATTCTTTTAAAAATTATTTTTTTATTTAAATTTATCTTAGGTGAATGCATTTTGCCTGCACGTATGTAAGTATAGCATGTGTATTCAATGCCTGCAGAGGTCAGAGAGCATGTCAGATTCCCTCGAATTAGTGAGTGTTAAGGATGGCTCTTAGCCCCCGTGATGCTGGGATCTGAACTTGTGTACTCAGGAAGATCAGCCAGCGTTCTTAACCACTGAGCCATATCTCTAGCCCCCAAAATCGCATTCTTAAGAAGCTAATATTTTTCCATAGTAAATATCATCCAGCTAGAAACATCATCAGTACTAAACCAAGTAATACCAATTTCTGAATGCAGAACGACACTGGCAGGAATCCCTGGATTGCAAAGGGATGAACTGTGAGGTCACTTACGTGTTCCCTGCTTTAGTGTTGCTCACGATTCAGTTCAGTGTGGCTGCATAGACTGTCTGGAAAGTCGAACACGGGCTAGAGGCAAGTTTGTGCTTCACCAATTTCTAAAACCATGACTTTGAAAACCATTATTATTACAAAACATTGAGTCTCCTTCCTTGAATACTTATGTGAGAGGTGAAAAGACATATGCTATTCTCTATTAAGTCCACAGAAGTAGCTTACAAGAAAGATATTGATGTCACACTCTCAAGGTGCAAAGGGGAACTGGAGGACAGCTTGTTAGAAATCTGATGTAACATCGAAACTCCAGATGAAGCCAGGCCGGCTGACACTGTACCTAAGGCTCTTTTTTCCATTCTACTTCATTTAAATTTCCACCTGTTTCTCTAAAGCAAATGCGGTATCTCCCAAATAGTGGCTCTGCCCTCACTTTTACTCCAAGTCCATCGTTCATCAGCTTCCAGACTAATCTACTGAAGATGTATAAGCCACTGCATCACACTGCCACCCAGAACCCGCAATAAAACTTTTTGTTTTTAAATTTTGTGTGCATGTATGAATGTGTACTGTAAGCATGTGTGTGGACAGGTGCACAAGCACGTGTGTACATGTGGGTGTTAAATGGTGATGTCGGGTATGCTTCACTATTGCTCTTTACCTTATCCTTTGAGACAGGATCTCTTATTGAACCCAGAGCTCACTGACTGGCTACACTGACTGGCCTATAAGCTCCAGGGATCCACCAGACTCCTTCCCTCCAGGGCTATGCATACAGATGTCAGTGGCCACACCCAGCTTTTACTTGATTCAGGGGATCTGAAATCAGGCCCTCTTACTTGTAGGACACAAACTTTACTTACTGAGCCATTTCCCCAGTTCCAACCTGTAGGCTCTAAAAGCAGACATTTTGCTGGGTTTAAATGCATGCCTCTCCCCTGACTCACTCACCCCCACAGACCTGTCACTCTACAGTTCTTCCGTATTTTCTGTTTTGCAGAAACTTCAGCATTGCCGAGAATTTCATCACAGTGACAAAGATTGTTCCCTCAAAATGGACAGTTATGTTTAAAACTGAGTCAAACTTTTCTCAAATTCGTTATACTCATAGATTAAATATGCTATTGATGATATCAACTATCACATGATGCTGATCCTGCACCTGTCCTCCGAACTTAAGTGATGGAAAGAAGGCTAGGTTCTACCACGGTCAGTTCTCAGAGATGTCAGCTGTTTCCTCCCATCAAATTTCAGTGGGGAGTCTAGCGTTCCCTTTAGCAAGGAATGGAGGCTTCTCTGATAATGCTAAACAATACTGAGTGTGCTTCAGTGAGGAAAATATGCTAAATATATGTTAGATAAGCTTGAGAAATTAGCATTTTATGCTAATCCTATAACCATCTGAGTATGAGAGTGAAAAGAATAATTTATTAGCGTTGTGAACTGTGATATTCCAGGATGTTAACACTGCATATTGATATTTTTGAGCTTTCCAAATAAGCAATTTAATTTAGTTAAATCATCTAATTAAAAAATAAATACAATTAGCACATTAATTGAAATCTTAATTCACAAAAGTTTTTTTTTTTACTAATAACGCATCACTCATAAATCTCATCCAAGCTTATTTCATTTCCCACCCTTGTGTTATATTTACATCACACTCGATATACTTGACCCTGTACAAAAATTCATGATACATTTTGGTAAGCATGATCAAATGGGAATCTGCAGACTTTTCTCTTTGTTCAAATCATTTTATAATTACTATTCCATTTAATTTTTCAGACACGAGAAAAGGGACTTTTCCTTTGTTTTACGAAGAAAGAGTACAGCAGAGTCGAAGCTAGCCACAAAGTACCACAGCAAGTGATGGTTGCAGAGCTGTCATCGTGACTATAGATGATCAGTCCATCTTTAAAATGTGATGCAAACTATCACAGTTCTGTGTTATCTGTCCTTGCCCCCGCGATCTAGCGCTTGACCATGAGGTTTTCTTTGGCCTATAAAATATGATCAAGACTGATAAAATTAGGCTAATTCCTAGGAAACGTTTTAGGAAATAGTTCTTTGGCTACTGTCCTTCTACCTGTTCCAATGGCTGAGGGACGGTCCTTGGGCACAGTCTTGAAAGACTGGAGAGCTGCTCGGTCTTAATGGAACCCAGTACCTTAGCCCCACACTTTGAATGTGAGTGATGCAAACTCAGCCATTCTAGGTAATAGGCCCCTCATAATTAGGTCCCTCATTTCAGAATGCATGCTAATTACTGTTGGAGGAGAGTATACACTGTCCCCTATACTTAGCAATTTGTGTCATTTCTATACTTACTGCAATTATTGAAAATTTTTTGACCAGTAAATATTTTTTTGCTAAGAGAATTTGGTAGTAATGAGTAATGAAGAATAAATATCTAGGGACAAATTTATCCAACTCCATGGAAGTGTTGTATAACGAAGGATTAAAAAAAAAAAAAAACAGATGGAAGAGATTAAAGAAATCATGAAACCTGAGCTGGTAGCTCATGCCTGTAACCCCAGCACTGGGGCAAGCAGGAGACTCACTATGGATTCAAGGCCAAGCTGGTCTAAATAGAATGTTCCAACCTAGTCTGGGCTACAGAGAGAGGTCCTGTCTCAAGAAAACAAATGGAAAATTAAATTATATAGAACAAAATTTAATTAAAAACATTCTACACAAAACCACAAAACAATCTCCAGATGCAATGTGATCTTTATCAAGATTATAGCACATTCTTCTTTTCAGAAATTCCATCCAAAAGTTCATATGGAATCTCAAATTTTGAAGAGTAAAAACAATCTGGAAAAAATAAAATGAATGAAGGTGGATAGTTGGCTGTTCCTGATTTGAAGATTACTATTCATCCACAGTCAGTGTGACTGGTGTAGACAGCAATTGAGGCAAATAGACAGGAAGCCCAGGAGCACAGTTGCTATGATCAATCAACTTTAGATGGTAGAGCCAAGACTGCCTTAGAGAGGGTACAATGTTTTCAACACATGGACTTAGGGAAGCTGGATACCCAAGGGCCAAGAATGAGGCCCTGGCATTTCACTACAATGCAGTTAACTCAGAAGGTGTAGACTCTGCTTCCTCCAGGCCACCCATTCCCTCTGGCTCTTCCAATCTTCCCTCCTTCCCTTCAGCAATTATCTCTGAGTCTTAGAGGCAGGGGTTTGAACTAGTGTCCTACTCAGGGATGAGCACTCTGTGGCCTCTTCTTCTCTGCACATTGGTCAACTGTGGATTTCAGCATTAATTGTCGTCTGCTGTATCAAGTGTCCAATGCAAGCTCAAACCAGAGAAAATTCCAGCAGAGACATGGGGAAGTGGGTAAGAAATCCTAATCCAACCTAAGGAACTTTGGGAAATTGATGGCTGCTGGGAGGGGGAGAGACAGTGTCTTACAGGGATGGGATTTGGTGGACCCAGTATGGATGGACCCACATCGATGGACATTTGTGGACACAAATCAGACTCTGTAGATCATATTCTATACAAGAGAATACACTGAATTGGGAGGGGCAGCACAGGAACGTGTGGACAGGGAGGGTATCTAAATACCTTCAAACTATATGGTACAAAGTGCCCCCGCAAATTTCAACAAAAAATTAAATTAAAAGCCTAAGTGTAACAGATAAAACTATAACCCTTTGGAAGAGCAGATGTGGATAAATCTTTTTTATGTCAGATTCTTCCTTTACAT
>NW_008355277.1:260709-298600 GCF_000622305.1 Nannospalax galili
TTTGGTGGACCCAGTATGGATGGACCCACATCGATGGACATTTGTGGACACAAATCAGACTCTGTAGATCATATTCTATACAAGAGAATACACTGAATTGGGAGGGGCAGCACAGGAACGTGTGGACAGGGAGGGTATCTAAATACCTTCAAACTATATGGTACAAAGCGCCCCTGCAAATTTCAACAAAAAATTAAATTAAAAGCCTAAGTGTAACAGATAAAACTATAACCCTTTGGAAGAGCAGATGTGGATAAATCTTTTTTATGTCAGATTCTTCCTTTACATTTTGGATGTGAAACTCAAAGCATAGGCTAAAAAGATAAATGAGAAAAAATTTGAACTAGTTAAAATAAAAAAAGAAAAGCCTTTGTTCATCAAAAGACATTGTCAGGAGAGTGAAAACACAGCACATGTAACTGGAAAAAGTATTTTCAACTTGCATTTCTAATACGAGATTATCCATAATATACAAACAAGCTGTCCCTCAAAGCAAACAAGCAACCTGCTTCAAGAATGGGCAAAAGACATGAATAACTACAGCCCAAAGAATATATAGAAATGGTCAGTAAGCACAAGAAAAGATGCTCAGCTCCATTTATCATCAAAGAAATGTCAATCAAACCAAAGTGAGGCCTCCCATTCATCATCAGGGATAAGAATAAAAGAAATAACAAATGTTGGCTAGAAAGAAAAATATGGACCCATTTGGTTCTTTGGAAAATGTGTAATAATTTGGCTTTCCAGTATGAGGAAATGATCACTGCTTAGGAAGATGGGAATTTAATTAGTCCAATTTAGTCATTATACAAAGTGTACAATGAATAGAACAGAGTAGAAAGCAGAGGAATGCTAAGCCTCGGAGTAACAAATAGGCTTGCTCATGGATGGACACCTGATCTATACCCAAAATGCCCTAACTTAATGAAAAATAATACATTGAAAATTAATCTTGAGGGGATGGAGAGATGGCTCAGTGGTTAAGAGCACTAACTGTTCTTGCAGAAGAACCAGGTTTGAATCCCAGCACCCACATGTCGGCCAACAACCATCTGTAACTCCAGTTCCAAGGGATCTGAAGTCCTCTTCTGACTTCCACGGGCATTGCAGGACATGCACACACTTAACACACATGCAGGCAATACACTCATACACATAAAAATAATAAAAATTAAAAAAATTAATCTTGCTGTGATACTCGGGTATAAGTAAAATGATAAATTCTGAAACATGTCACCTCCAAAAATGTTTCAGAAAGATTATAACTTTGACTATTAAAAATAAACTTTCCAAACTTTAGATTCACTTTAAATAGTAATTGGAATTATTGTACACTGATGGTAGATAGGCATTGTGGAAAATAATGTGATAGTTACTCAACATGTGAACATAGAAATATTAAACTATTCAGAATTCCATTAAAAGGTATATGTGTAAGAGAAAAGGAAACAAAGCTCTAATAGGTGCATACTATTATCTACAGATGCACTATTCACAACAGCCAGGAGATAAGAAAAATCCATATGGCCTTCAGAGGATGAATGCATGAACAAAATGTGACTACATATTTATATATACACAATTATGAACAGTATCAGCCTTTAATACAAATACAACTTTGGGACATGATGTCATATTGAAGAAATTTGAAGAAACTGCATTAAATGAAGTAAGTGGCTACCTTGGATTAATTACTAGTGAATTCTAGATTGTTCTGCTTATATAAGGCACAGAGAATAGACACATTCAGAGGGGCATAAGACAGAACAGAAGAGAGAAGGTGCGAAGGCCCAGAGGAGGTGGGACTGTTTAATAGACAGGGGCTAGGAGACAGAGTGTTTAGTAGACAGTTTGGTAGTCAAAGAGCCTCGTAAACAGGGTTTATCAGGCAGAAGATTTATTATGCAGAGGGTTTAGTAGAGAGCTGTTTAGTAGACATAGAGCTTCTGTTCGGAATGCAGAAATGCCTGGAAATAGCGAGGGTTATACACAACATGAGGACAAACAGTGCCACTGGACTGCATGTGTGAAATGATCAAAGTGGTTAGTTTTATGTTCGGTTCACATGCTTATTATACTGTACATGGAAGATAAGAGCATTAATCCGTGATGTATCAGTATCATACCATGGGTCTACTAGTTGTCTATTGCATATAGAATTATGTCCCAGATGGCACACTGGGATACCAATAATCTTATCTGATTACCACAGTGGTGCGAGTAGAGTAAAAAAGATTTCTGAAATGAATTCTAGAAAGTTCCTATGTCCTTAGGATTCAGGGTAATTCTTGTGGGTTCTCAGATGAAAGGTAGGCAAAAGACTATTAAAAGTCACTATTTGTAGAGATACTCTAAGTGTGTATTAATGTACTTATGACAAAATATGGATGATGACTTTTCCAAGGGAAATGAGGGAACCAGAGCAAAGGTCATATTTCCAGACATTTTGTGCAGAGTTGGATCCTGGCGATAAAACCCAGGGCCTTGTGCATGTGGGACAAAATTCTAGGACTGGGTTACATCTCTGGCCCTACATTTATGATTTTTATTTTGAGGCAGAGTCTTGCTAACTTTTCAGGCTAGCTTTGAACTCATTTCTGCACCCCAGGAACACTTGAACCTGCAATTATATTTGAGCTTCCATGTGGCTGCAAAGGGCCCTGTACCATCCGGGCGAACACTGCTTGTTGTTAACTAGCAAAGAACAACCTGAGTTCTGTCAGTGGCTACCGTTCTGTGGAATGCACAACTCCTGACTGAGAAATAGGCATGTTTGATGTGGGACATGTCTGAATCCTTGAGGCTGCAGCACGTTTTCTCTTACTGCTCGTAGTAAAATTAGAGAAGAGGACGTGGAAATGGAATTTATAAACCAAAAGGAAACACAACATAGAGAGTTATAAAATTCTAATCCTGGCCATACTGACATAATGGAAGTGTCTTAGAGAACATTGAGGTTGTGATCAAACCATCCTCGAAAAATGATATTGGTGTGGGTGCATAAAATCCAAAGTCAATCATTGACATGGATAAGTGGTCTTAATGACATTTTAGAGAGTTTAGGGACTGCCTTTCCCGTCATGCCCAAGGTGCCAAGCTGCATGGTAGAGCACCATTGGAAGAGGGGCTTTTGGCCTTTCCGGTGCAGTTCCAAAGGCCCAAGCACATAATCAGTGCAAAGAGGCCTGGAGCTACCAACTGTGGTTAGGCTGAGCACAACCTAGAAGATTCTTAAGCACATTTATGGGCGTATATGTGTGGGCGTTTCCAGTAGTTACCTACCAGAGGGAGAAGTCCTACCCTGAATGTAGGGTTGCTATCTAACGGGCCTGAGGTGGATGGAATAACACCAGAATAAAGCCCTAGTACAGGCCTCCCGCCCTCTCTGCATCCTTTCTGCCCTGAGGTGAACAGCTTGGCACCATGATAGGCTGTCACCTCAGGCCCAAAGCGATGCTTCCAGACAATCATGATCTAAATCCCCTGAAGCTGTAAGCTAACAAGCGGACATCTTCCTTTTAAATTGTTCCTCTTATGTATTTCACGGCAGAGGAAAGTCTGACTAATCCAGGAGGGGAGTCGTGCCTGCACGTTGCCACTGTCACTGCTCTGTTCAGTGCTAAATACTTTGGGAAAATGGCTGCCTCCACCTGTAGTCCAAAGGCTATCCCAGAGACTCTTTGGCCCAGGCAGAAAATGGCTCAGGGATTGGAGTACCTTCGGAGAGCTTCCTCCAGAGTGATAACGGAAGGATCTACAGAGGCAGGCCCAACCCCCCTACCCCGCATGGAACTCTAGTCTGGAGATCTATGGACTTGCAGTTCCAAACCTTGAGAGATGCTGCAGGGGCTACCAGCGGCAGAGCTCGGAGGAGAGGAGCCGCTCCCTGGAGGCCAGAGAGCTGCACAGTCCAGCCTGCCTGTAAGGTGGGTCCTGAGTAAGGATATAATGCTGCTGCCCTGTCAGGATATAGACATTCTTGGGTTGGTTCCCCTTTTATGTCCTATTTCTTTCAGAATAGGGATATCCCTCCCGTGCTAGTTACACCCTTGTAGCTTGAAAGTGCATAACATATTTCAACAGGATCATAGCTGGAGGAACAGTTCCCGGAAAATAACACCCGCAGCCTCACCCATGTCTGATTTAATGACGGATAGCTCATTGAAATTTAGAATTTTAAAACAGTGGAGTGCACTTAGACTTTGGAAGTAACCTGCAGTGAGTAGTAAGGTATGGACTGGTCGGGGTGGGTAGATTGGTGGGGGGGGAATGATTGGTGGGGGAGGGATTGGTGGGGTGGGGCAGGAGTACATCACTGTGCTCACGGTTGGTGCATCCCTGCAAATTCCTATGTGTGAAACTGAAGCTGCCCTTGACGGTCCTAAAAGGACTTTGTCCTCCTAAGTGGAGTTAAGACATCTTACACAGTGGCTGGCTGAAGCCCGTTCTGCCCTTTGCAGCATTTAGAGGGGACTGCCTATGAGGAAGAACCCCTCATCAGGCACATAATTGATTAGAGCATTAGGCTGGGGCTCTCTAGTCTTCAGAAATGCTAGAGACAATTATCTGTTACTTACAAATTTTTGGCCTAAGGTGTTTTGCTATAGCATCTCCAAGCAACAGGTTTTAGATACGTGGTTACACTCCACATTTACTAGCCAAAGGCCTGAAAGTAAGGGGAGTTAAAGGACTTTATCACAATGACACAGTTCCAGTGTCAGAGAGTCTGGAACATAATCCTCAGCAGGTCCTTGTATCATGTCAAATAAACCACCATCACCGGTTCCAGTACCAGAATCCTGAGCATTTTCAAGGGCATAACTCATTTTGTTGGGCTATTATTTTTCAAGGATGTTATGCATACTAGCATATTTCATCATTACAGCTCTGTAAATTCATGTTAATTCAGTTTTTATAGATATAGTGAGGCTTAATACTTGTTATCACATAAGACCAGACAGGAAACCCAGCACAAGGCCACACTGAAGTCACCGAGAGCTCTGTTCACAGTGGCCAGGCTCATATGTGAGTTTTTATATTTTGCTGGGGATTCTATTTCCCTAGTCACTGTCATTGCCAATGCTGTGTCACTTGTGTTGTATGGATCTCTCTCTCTCTCTCTCTCTCTCTCTCTCTCTCTCTCTGTGTTTCAAGCTTGCAAAAGTGTTTTGCAATCCTATTAATCTGCAGTTGAGAAGACAATAGCTCATTATCAGCTATGTCAACTGGCATTTGTTCACCAGCTAGTTCATTTGCTGACATCTCTTGGGTCCCGGGTACACACAGGTGGCTGTACTGAGTAAGGGAAGAAAGAAAAGGAGAATAAAGGAGCAGCAAAGGGGAGTTAGGAAGAGAGGAGCAGAGTCTAGCACTGAGTCCAAATGGCACTTCCACCTTGGCTACTTAAAACCCCTGGGTCACATTCTTTAAGATTGTGAGTTGTATAAGTTCTTCTTAAATTAAATTAGGGTCAGTGAGAAGGCACCATAGTTAAAGACTCTTGCCACCAAGCCTGATGACCTGGTTTTACCTGGAATCCACGTGGCGGCATGGACAGTGGCACTTGTGCATACATACACAAAACAGGAAAGTAAATGCAATAAAAATTAAACTAAAATTCTAACTGTGGAAATAGTGACAAGGGTGTGGCTCGGTGATACAGCGAGTGCCTGGGGTGCACAGGGACCTTAGTTTGATCAGCTCTGGGCTTAGCAGAAAACAGAAATTTAGATTATTGTTTCCTTTGACTGTACCTGACACTCCTGAACTTTCCTATTATCCACGTGTGTTCCTCACTGATAGAAATGTGATCCTTTCATTCTTCAAAAGGTTGAGGTAAGATAGTCTTTAAAAATAGAAGCTTAATTTCATACCAAATAAAGAATCTAATTATGACCTGAATCAAATCCTGCCAAATAGGAGGACTCATTTACTTCAATAGTAATTCCATTAATAATACTGACTAAATAGAATTCTATTTTCTTCCTTGTGTTCTCATGAACATTTATCAAATGTGATTCAATTTTTATACATAAAAAAGCACTATTCTATTTGCTAAATCCTAATTATCCTGGAACATATCCTAAGAAGGTTATTAAAACCAAGGACAGTTTTCTTCTTGAAAATAGTATCATTTTCTGGTTCATTGTAAATAATCAAAATATTTGTTAGTGACGTTGAGAAAAGCTGTGGGAGGAGGGGCTATCAATCAATATCTTCCTTATAAATACCTAAAAGTGTAGGATTAGATGCATAATGCTGACTGAGCGGCCGTAAACCTGCTGCATGGAGAAGCTCTCCCTCTGTCCACCTCTTAGTTTTCTCACAGCAAATCAGAGATCAGGGTTTGCAGCATTCCTGAGTAAAGACTGCCCATCACACAGTCGCTGCCTAGCAACACTGGCCCCAATGATTAGTTTGACACAAGCTCAAGTATGATTTTCTTAGTTTTAGAAATACATTTGTTTTAAATCATTTCCCAGAAGAGCAACCCTTGAAAGTTAGAATCTAATTTCTTTGGATGGAGGGAGGAGTTTTATTTAATGTGCAGAAAATACATCTTGATAGGAATCATAGGGAGAGTGTATCGGAGGCTGCTGGAGCCCTGTGGAGAAAGACACAGTGAGGGCCTGTGATTCTCCAGAGAAACGGCTCCAGAGGGGAAAGGCACCTGCTGTCAAGCCTCAGTTCGAAACCCTGATACTACATGGTACATACAAGGAGAGAATAGACTCCCGAATGCTGCCTTCTGAACTCCATGCATGCACTGTGGGATATGCACATGTGTATGCATACCCATACAAAAAAACACAAAAATTTCATAAAAAAATAAACAAAGGCCTGTGTCAGGAGTCACTGCCTAAACAGTGACAGAGGTAATATGAGAGGGTCTTGTATCTCTCACATCACAGGACTCAGACACTGGGAAACTCCACTCTGAAGTTACTGAAGGAAGCTACTGTTCACAGTTTTGCTTATGTTTCTAAAAATTGTGGGTGCAAAAATAATCACAGGCCACCTTGTAACCTGTCTCAGTGATTAAGCTCCACAGATCTGTCCTTTGCAAGTCTAGGACAGGTTCTGAGTGTCTGTGGCCGCATGATCAAACATCCACTGCAGTAGGGCCTTGTAACTGAAATTATCCCCACATTTGTTAATTAATTAATTAATTAATTAATTTTTAACTTTTTTTGGTCTTATCTGAAACTGGTCTCAGGAAGATGTGCTAGAGCACACTGTAATTCTGCTATGCCTTGGGCACTGACCTAGTTGGATGTAAGCATTGGGAAAGTCACTCCAGTGTCTGCCACATGAAGCATCTGTCCTATAGGTGAGGCATGCAGTGGACAAACAACAGATGTGAACTGATACTGACACATACTGAGAAAAGAATGCCATGTCAACATGGATGGGGAACAGGGATGGTGCTAGTTAATGGAAAACAGAGAGAGAAGATTATCTAAGGAGCCAGACTGTCGCAATAGATTTAAATGGAATCAGGGGCAAGTTGTAGAAATACATGGAGCTGGAGCCATTCTAGGCTCCATTTCACACAGTAAGTGTTAAAGCTCTGAGTTCGGGTACTCTTGACTGCTGATGGATGAACAGTGAGACAAGAAGAAAGGAGGGCCAGATAGGCAGGAATCACCAGGGCCGAGAAGGTTGACGTTATTTTGAGTGATTTTTTTTCCTCTGAGATGAACAGACTAGCTAAGATCAATGCAGGAGACTAGTTAGAATGTGTCTATTCAGTCAGTCTAGTCAGGTGCTAGATGGTGGTCTGGACCTCAATAAAGAGGAGGGAAAAGCCACCCTGTGATGAATCATGTTCAAGCCATGCTAGTGAAATTTACTTATTCACTTGAGTATCAGATGAGAGAAAAAGAGGAATCACTGATGCTACATTTTAAAAATATTGTAGGATACAGGGTCTGGGAAAATTGCTTTGCATGTAAGCTTCCTCTAGTTGTTTTCTTAAGAGCTCTAAAATGTTCTGAAATCCTTCATTTCCACTTTGATCTGGCCTTCAGGGATTTCTCCCCAAACCTTAGAACTCTGCTGTTAAAATGAGACTGTATTTGATGACCATCTCCAATGAAAATACATTGGAAGACTGTAAGAAAGTTGAATGCTGACTTACAGCCTATCGCTATATCACAGGCTTCACTAGTGAACTAGTGAACTTGAACTCTCTCACATCTGTCCAAGCATGCTTGTGGGCATTTAGGAACATGTACAACTATCAAAATGAGCATTTACTAAACTGAAGGGATATAACAGTGGAGTATTGGAAAGCCTAATTAACCAACTGTCCTTAAGAAACACAAAGTTATCTTTGGAACTCAGAATATATAGGAATTAATTTTGAACTAACCAGGAACCTCCCTGGTGACTAGCTTTCACAGTGTTGTAAGTTGCTACGCAGGTTGTTGGAGAAGAAAAGATGCTGATGTTCTTACCCTATACCTTGTATACTGCAATGCTGACCAGTCAGGAATGTTGTGCCCAATGGTGTAATAGTGGCGAGAAGGTCATTGGGGTCGGAAACAGGTGGGGAAAAGAAACACTAAGAGAGGTAATACACGATTCCCTTTATTGACTTCTGAAAATGTACCATTATCACTAAAATGTAGTATAAATAAAACATAGTTTAGCATATGAACTCTCATGATCTTTTGGCCTGACAGAATATAATTTATCAAACATACCAAACTCTACATCTTCAGTGAGCAAACAGTCAAGGATCATATTTATTGCATACTATGCTTCAAATACCATATCTGAAATAGTTATTTATGGGTTGGAGAGATGGCTCAGCAGTTAAGAGCACTGGATGCTCTTGCAGAGGACCTGTGTTCAATTCCTAGCACACACATGGTTGCTAACAACTATCCATAACTCGAGTTCCAGGGGATCTGACCCCCACTTCTGACCTCTGGAGGGGTAGTATACAACATAGGTGCACTTATATACATGCAGGAAATACACTCGTACACATAAAAATAAAATATTAAAAATAAATTAATAAAATATTTATAAGAATAGCTCCATTATTGCAGTGACAGAGTCCAATAATTTATTCAGACTGATGATGTGATCAAGTGCAGTTAACACATGGGTAATTGAACGAGGTAAATATAATCTAAAGTTAAAGATAAAGGGTAAAAAAAATCAAGACAGAGGAAAAAACAGCCATATTCCCCAATGACAGATTTCCCTGGCCTCCCTGGTAGAAGGGAGTTATATCTGGTACTTGAGGCTTTCCTTTTTGGATATAGCCGTAAATATACAAAGTTAGGTGTGGCCATGATTTTATTTCTCTAAATTAGAAAAAATGATGTAATTGCTAGGGTTGGTCAGTAAAATATATGCACAAAATCTCCAGTCACCTCTACTAGCTTCCCTAAGAAATAGCTTAGGATTAACATAACTTGAATTTGATTTTAGGGATACAGTAAAACGGTCACATACAATTCTTTGTTTTATAAAGATTTTATATTCTACAAACTTTAAGGCATAAATGAAGTAATTATTCATATATCTGAAAAAATAATGAAGGATTTGTTTTTCACAGTGTGATTAATATGTAGTCAAGTGATGGAGTTGACAAGGTGCCTTGTGGCTTCCCTGGTACCATCCAACTGGTTAGAAATATGAGCAAATGTATTAGTGGAGAGAAACATTCAGATTGGTCTCACATGTTCCACTTGTTTCCATGGGTTTCAATGCCTGACAAATCGTCTTTGAGTATACCAAAGACATGACCTTAGCTGCCAGGTGCTGTAAGATGGCAGATAAGAAATAAATTATAGGAAATTCCCATCTCAGAACTCAGAATATCTGTAGAGCAGGAGAGAGGCTGAGATGGCCCTGCCTGGTCCTCAAAGGATCGAACTGTCTCTGTGGGTTTTTTTTTTTTTTTTTTTTTTTTTTTTTTTTTTTTTAAAAAAAAAAAAAAAAAAAAAAAAGAGGACGATACTCAAACGCACAAGCTCCACCTGCCTCTGTCTTCCAGATGCCGGGAGTAAAGTTGTGCACCACCATGCCAGGCCATGATCTCCGTGCTTTATAGAGTCAAGAATACCCAGCATGAGGGGGATCATGGGCTGACACTTGGCCGCTAAGGATAAGAAGAAAGCTGACATGGGGGTCAAGATGGCTCAACCCCAAGATATGCCCACAGAATAGGACTTCCTCTTCTCAATCCATAGAAGCCCCACCAACTTCCAGAAGATACCCCAGGAAGTGGGGAAGATCACAGCACTGCACGCCCTTGGGAAGCAGAGTAAACACTGCACGACTGTGGAAAGCAGAGGGGAGCAAGCTGCATGGAGCATGTTTAATTCTTCTTCCTCATTTTCTCTGTCCTCTCCTTAGGACGAGACGCTCCAAATCAACAGGCGATCACTTGGAAAAAAATAAAATAATCTATAGTTCGGCTTATCTGACTTGTCATTAAGTTTCTGCTTCCTATACAAGTTATTGTTGCTATTACGTAAATGAAGAGACATCAGAAACAAATATATGTACTATATGTAATACACACAAGAGAAGGGAAGAAACAGTAAAACCCATTTCAGCTGTGTCGATACTCTCCAATTCCTGCCTGCACATTAGACAATTCAGAGAATGAAATTCTTCAGCTAGGACAGCCATCCCCTGTTGACAGCATTTGTCTCCTGACCTCCCTTTCTGTGCTGCAAGGTCACTCCATGTGTGTTTTAGGAAGCAGGTATGCTGGCAACATGACAGGCTTCTCCAGAGATTCCTCAGCCCGCCCAGTGTCCCTACAGAATCACAAGCTCTCACACACACACCTGACATACTGAAGGAGTTTGAACTCTCCCCTTCACTGAGTAGTAGGAACAGCATGTGTCTGTCTGCCCTGAGCAAGGCACTTGTCCTTCCCTATTAATGGCACTTGTCCCCTCAATATCATCCATTTTGGATTTCAATTTCTCAGGCAGGAGCAGAGTCCATATGGCAGATGAGTAATAGAAATGTTATAACCCTGCACTACATCCCAATCTGGTGAAAGCCTGGGCAGGAATTGTAACTGTATTTTCAGATTCAACTTGATTTGAGTGCAAAGGTTTCTTGGAAGATGCTTCAGCATTTGGCAGGAGGATAAAAATGATGGCTGTCAACTTTTGGCATTTTTCAACTCCAGTGGGAATCTTGGTAACAGTGAACTCCATATTTTCAAATGTGATTTACACAGTAATTCATTGGAGAAGAGGTGATATTGCTTCCAGACTGCAGAACCAGTCCTGAGAGACACATAGGTGAACTGGAGCCCAAACAGGTATGATTTTATGTGTCTTTATCTTTACTTATTTATACCATAAGTTTTTGCTTTGAGAAAGGGTCTCACTATGTAGCCCTAAAAGACTTGGAACTTAATTTTGTAGACCACTCCGGGCTTGAACGCACAGAAGCCTCTTGCCTCTGCCTTCTGAGTCCTGGGATTAAAGGCGAGCACCATGCCTGGCTTATACCATAATTTAATTCATAAAATACTGATGCTCAGCTACTTTACATATAACCTATAAAAAACCTTAAATGTAGGAATAAGCATTTTAAAGTTAAAGGAAAATGAGTTCTAAATATAGAAAGTTGGTAGGACTGTGTTGCACTAAAACTAGATTGCTTTTTTTTTTTGGACTAATATGAATTCATCAGCCCTATCCCCTAGCCTGCCCAAGGCTGCTGAAACCTGGAGCTCATAATACATGACTCAGATACAAGGATCCAAAAGGGTGGAAGGAGCAGAGATCCAGGGCTAAGAGTAGTATTTTCAGCACCATTGTTATGGTCCAAACTCATATTTTCTAAAGAATTATTGACAGAGATCATCTATCAGAGCAAGGTTGCTGTGAGTCTTATAAAACCTGCTAGAAATGCACCGGGCAGAAACAGAGCAGCGGTATTAAACTGACCTCAGCTGGAAGAGACTAGTGGTAGAAGTGTTGGTGTTTGAACCCATAGAACCCAGATCAAACCATAACCTCTGCCTATGGGTGAGACCCCGAACACAGGAATCTCAGGACTCTGACATATGGAATGCCGCAAGATTAGAGGTTGGCCAGATCAAAAAGGCTGGCTGTGTTCCCTGTTCTAAGAAAGGCATCTTAACTTCTCTGTCCTGAGAAAGTAAACATCTTGATCAATACACCACAGATACACACAACAACCCTGAGTGAGGTCTAAGCATCCTGCTTTGTAACAGCCTTAGATTACACCAGCTAAAAGTTACTGCTCCTGTTTTTCATCTAATTATGTTCTGATGCTTTGTGGGCAACTGCAAAACCATGACTGCTAGTTGCTTTTCTGTGTAAAAACTTGTTGGACTTCTAATAAAGTGGACTTGTTGCGAGAGACAGGAGCCCCCAGAGTTTAGCTCTGTGCCACCCATCTCACCTCCCGCCAAGCCTCTTGTGCCAGGTGCTCCAGAAGGTCCCTGCAGAGCAGCAAGAAGTATAGGCCAGGGGCTGAGGGAGGAACTGCACCTGACCACCTAGAATAAATATATTTATCTTGGTACCACCACTGTAGGGAAATTGGGAGCTGAGCGACAGACGGGCATAAAGAATGCTAACAAGTATGATGAGAAGAAAACGTCTCACATAATATATGCCAGGCATGTTTAAGACCGTCTGCACATGTAACTGCCATCAAATACTATCTCTAGGCACCTTCCTTTCCTCCTGGTTCCCACTTCATACACATAAGATGCAAAACTAACGTAATAAAGGAGGAATCCAAACCTGCACACAATGGATAAAGGGAAGAAATTAAAAACACCCTTTCCTTTTATAGGACACCTGGAATAGACTCTTCCTAAAATGAAAAATAATTTTAGTTAATAAATATTTATTATACAAGACGAAATATCTCCATTACTGTTTAGAATAAGGTTTGTTTTCAAACAGCATCGCTTGGACTCTTTCTTGCTGTTCCGTGATGAAGTCTTTTTCTAGTTTTAGGATATTACAAATAATTGCTATGGTGATTCTTATTCATTCTTTTTTGTGCATATTTTTGGTCATGGGGAACTATGCAGGGTAGAGTGGCTAGTGTGTGTACTTAGTTTTATGGGAAATTGAAGGCACTTTTCCTGAACTCATTGGAATACTGTGTGCTCCCAGCAATAATAAATGAGAGAACTCTGATATCTACTGGCCTTTGCCAGCATTTGATACCATTAGTTTTTTTTAACTTAAATCTTAGGGAACTTGGTAATGATATGTGTGTAGACACGCCTCTGTGTGTACACGTTTGTGTGTGTTTACCAAACTTTGTCTTCTTTTATATAACAATTTTTGAAATGTGAAAGTCAAATGCTGGTGATGACAATGCATGCTGATGACACACCATAAATTACAGTTAGAGGGGTTCAGGTATTAAAAACAAACACTCATGTTTACTGCTAACACCATAAATTACAGTTAGAGGGGTTCAGGTATTAAAAAAAAACACTCATGTTTACTGCTAACACCATAAATTACAGTTAGAGGGGTTCAGGTATTAAAAAAAAACACTCATGTTTACTGCTAACACCATAAATTACAGTTAGAGGGGTTCAGGTATTAAAAACAAACACTCATGTTTACTGCTAGGAGACAGCCAACAATCAGAGCACAGAGCCCAAACCTTAAAGGACACAGGTTAGCATACACTTTGGACATGACGTATTATTTCACATTAGTTTCTCCAACTTCCTTCCATCTTCATTCTAACCCTCTATTCAGACATGCTCCGTGAACACTCTGACCTGTGAAAATCTGTGCGAATAAAATGAAATCATTTTGCATGAGGAGATTTCCTTTCTGGTATTGGTGAGGCCAGGCTGAGGATGTTTCTGCATTATTCTAGAATGCTAGTTTCCGGAATTGAGATGCTTCCTTACTTTATCATGTACCTATCCAACTACCCATCTGGCAGTCCTATAATACATACCACTGTACCTTGCGTGATGCTAATATTCATATTATCTGGACAGGATCTAGAATCCCCCAAATGACCTTCCTTGGGTAAACTTTTGAGAGGTTGCTGGACTAATTTAACGGAGGTGGGAAATCCACCTTAGCTATGAGCAGCAACCTTTCATGAGCTGCGAGACTGGGTAGGGCAGAAAGTGGGCTGAGTGCTGGGCAGCACCGTCTACCTCCTGACTGTGGAAGAAACAGGACCACATGCTGGCAGGGCCAGCCTCTTCTGACTTTCCTACCATGATGGATGGTACCCTCAAACTATGAGTCAAAATAGTTATTTCTCGTTGACTTTGTCAGGGTATTTTAACCACATCAACAAAAGTAACGAATACCTCCTCTCTTTAATTAAAGTAATCACAAGTCTTCCTAATGACTTTAACTCTAGCAGCCGGTTTCACAAGTAAACAGACTTCCATTTCTTTCTATCTCCAGATGGCCTCATCCAGACCTGCTGCCATTCCAAGTGTTCAATTCCCTCAAATGATCCATTACACCATGGTGCATCGAAAATAAATAAAGGTTAAAAGATCATAGAAACAGGACCATATGCCCAAACATGTTGTGTGCACCTTGGCAATGGTACTATAAGGACTGAGTTAGATTACATCTTGCTTGCCAAAAAAACTGGATCAAAACTAAAGAGAAAAGATGATAGTGTCAAGTGGGCCAGGGAAGCAAGCAGCAGTGCCCTTAAAGGCTGTAGGGAGAAGATCAGCCAGTCAATCACCCCTGTGCCTGCCCTGCCCCCAAATGGCAGAAAAACAAACCCACAGAATGACTGTGCAGGGAGTAGGGATCTTGAAAGCTTTGTGTTCCTGTCATTCACATTCACCCTAGGCTATCCATAGGGATTTGTCCCTGGATCACCTCCTTGCTACACACACATTCAAGGATGCCCTAGTTGCTTATAGAAAATGGCCAATATTTACATCTAATCTGTTCACAGCCCCTCATCAAACTTTTCAAGATTATTTATAAAACCTAATCTAATCTATATGTAAATAATTGTTATGCAATATTGCTTAGGAAATCAAAATTATTTTTACTTTTCTAAGCTTTGCTATGTATTGAACACAGGGTCTCAGGAACGCTAGGCAAACATTTTTTTTCCAAGCTATATTGTTCCATGTCTCTTTGGGTCCATGGATGTGGAACTGATGACTTCATAGACTGTGTGCTAAATTCCATGAGGAAGCTGCCTGTTCAGGTTTTTCTTGAGTGCTTCTTAACACTGAACACTTAACACTTAACATTTGTATTCAGAAATCCGAAAAAGACATCTCTGTTCCTTTTCTCTGCTAGCTTTCCACCGTCCAGTGACACCTTTTGTACACTGGTTAGACTTGCTTACTAGAATGTAAATGTGTAAATTGTGTCACAGCAAAAATGATTTATGTTTGCTAATTCGCACTACTCCCCTGCTGGTAAGGCTCCGGCAGGTAGCAGTCTCATTTTGTGTATTAGTATCGATCTATGGAATGCATGTTTGAAAAATGAATACTGGATTTCTACTCAGGGCCTGCTAGGTCTCCTGAAGAGGAGTTATTTATATCAGCACCTGATGTGAGGACCTTCAGTCGCACACTATCATACATTTTCAGGCTGGGTCTCTCGCTGACTCTGGAAATCATCAGTTTGGGTAAGTTGATTGACCACTGAGCTCCAGGTGTCTGAATGTCCTGCTTCCCTAGGCTGAATTACAGCCTTACCACTGTAACCAGCTTTTTACGTGGGAGCTGGGGATCTGAACTTGGGTCTTCATGCTTGTATAATAGGCATTTTACTGCCTGAGTCATGGGTCCAGCTGTTCACCACACTCGTGAAGTAACATGCACAACTTCCATAACTTAGATTCACTCACAGAGTGATGTTAAACAAAGTTTGCATTATTTGGAGGAGGAATAATGGAGTTGATAAATCAGAGCTCCACTGATTAGAACATGTCTGCCTTTCTCTTCCCCCAACGTATGTAAGGAAGATCCAGAGCTCCCCTGACTGAGAACTACTCACATCTTCATCAAACATAGCTAGGGAAACTATGGTGGGATTGTCACTTAGCTACAAGAAAATGCAAATTAATAAACATAACACCTACCACTTACCTAGTTGCATATCTTCTTAACCTCTTTTCCTCTCATTTATCAAAGGACAAAATGGATTGATCTAGATAAGAACCATGGAAAAGGAGATTGCGACACTCATTTACCTAAGAATAAGGTATATATTTTCTACTTAAGAATATACAAACGCTTTACCCAGCTATCACTTTGCATGAGCCTTGCTTGTTTCTCTGTGTACGATTGATAGTCTACTTCCTAACTGCGTTCATTTTCAATGAATAGAGACTGAGCCTTGAGACCCATGAGACAGCTTCTTTTCTTCATTTGAAAGTATGCAGTGCATACTGAACCTTGTTTCTCATGGGTTCCCTCATGAAGATGGCATATTTGTGCTGTGAGAGAAAAATAAAAGCAACGAAAATCCCAGATTTAACTCTGGTCACCTGACCAGGCCATTGCAATAGCTCAGTGACACAGCTCAGAGATAGGACAGGTTTGTGATTGAACTTAAAATGTTGAAACACAAGGACAATTTGAAGTCCTTATGGCCAGGAAGCCAGAAACATCATAATTCTGGCAGATATGGGAACTGCGTCATTCACACATTTAAATCTAACAAAGAGGAGTGTACATAACAGAGGCCTAGAACATAGTAATCACTCAAGGACTCTAATCCAGTCAGAGTTTGGAACAAGGTAACAATATTGGACTGAGCTCACAAAATACCACAGATGTGTGGCTTAAAAAACAAATACTTATTTCTCACCGCTCCAAAGTATACAGCCACGGGACAACCACATTCTGAATCTGCACTTCTCTTTCTGATTCAGGCACCTTCAGCAAAAGCCTCACATTCACAGAGTCTGGGTCTCTTTCCTTCTTTTTTTAAGAAGAGCGTTAACATCATCATGAGGCGCATACCTAGTGTCCTAAACTACCCATAGTCACCTCCCTGAAACTAAATGCTGTTAGACTAGTAAACAGGTTTTTACACTAAGAACTTGGGGAGGAAAAACATTCAATCCACAGCATCTATCTTTCATCAAAAAGTACAATTTTCCTTACTTCATAAAGGATAGAAGACCATGAGTAGCAGTTACAGAAACAAAATTTCTGGTTACTCTCAAGTCTGTGCCAAATAAAGCAAAGTAGAAACATAAATAAAGTATCTTACAAAATCGTGATGGTTTGAAGTGTTTTGGTGAATTCCAAGGGTCAAGCAAACGTATCTCTCTCATCACATTTAAAAGTATCTTGCTTTTTAAATACGAGGATTCCGGGATAAATCTACTATGCAAAAATTATTGCTGCTCCTTTGAAGGGGATACATGATTCCCTAAGAAAGTTACATGTAAATAATCATTTTCTATCACTCCAATGTGGCTTATCTATAATAAATGTCATATCATGTAAGAAGAGCATCCTGAGTAAGAAAGACATATTCAGCATAAATAAGACAGTTCAAAACTTCAATGTAACAAAAATATGCTGGGAAACAAATATTTATAAAACATATGTGAAGATTTGAAAGCTGCGATTTGGAGATGACTAATATATCCTTTATCTGTTCCAATGCTGGCAATAATATTATGTTTACCGAAATACTCTTCTAAGAGTGCAGTCTTAGAAGGTGGCTAGTTTTAGTTGTTCCAAAATTACCCATAGCATCTGTAGTTTGTAGCTACCCAAAAAAAAAAAAGAAAAAAGAAAAAGAAAAAAAAGAAAAATACAGAACTGGAGAAAATCAATCTTATCCACCTGGAATCCCGTAAGTTCTATTATGATTTATTCATATTTTATGTTATAAAGTCACCCAGAAACAAATATTTTTAGAGTTATTTATCAACACTATAATACTTTCATTAAAGTGTTCTCTAAAATCATAGAAAGTCATTTCCTTCCTAGAAGCTCATCTTGGGACCCTCTTGATCCCTTAGGTAAGTCCCATACAAAAAATAAATTAACCCCATTTTTTTAAGGAAGCTGCTTATTCACCAGGACCACCAAAGCCCAACTGTACTTACAGAGTGCTAGAAGAACTAAATGTATGTGTGTGTGTGTGTGTGTGTGTGTGTGTGTGTGTGTATGTATGTATGCAGCACATGTGTGAGGGCTCCCACAGAGACCAGAAGAAGGCATTAGAGCTCCTAGAGCTGGAATTACAAACAGTTGTGACCCTCCTGACATAGGTGCTAGAAACTCAACTTAGGTCTTCTAAGAGCAGCAAGTACTCTTAACCTCTGGGTCATCTCTCCAGCCCCAGCATCATAGGTTTTCAAACCCACAACAATCCTGTGAGTTCTCTTAGAAACCTCTAACAACGTGCTTTTAGGGCTACGTGGTAAAAGGAAATTCAGGGCCAGGAGTCCCCTATTTTAATGGACCAGCCTGGGAGAAGCATGTGTGTTGGGAAATGAACTCAGAGCCTCACACATACTAAACACATGCTTGGCACTGGGCTTGTTTCCAAGAGATGGACTTGCTGTTTTAGCTGTTTTGTTTTTGAACTTTCATTTGTTTAAAGTACGGGACCCAGGCATAATGGTGCATGCCATCAAACCCAGGTCTTCCGCAAGCGCAGTCAACACACTGCACTGCTGAGCCATTTCTGCAGCCCCTACAGCAGCATCTTGTCCTCTCCCCTTAAAGTACCACTACATTTTATTCTTTTTTAAATTTTTTGACAGTCAAACCCAGGTCTTCCGCAAGCGCAGTCAACACACTGCACTTCTGAGCCATCTCTGCAGCCCCTACAGCAGCATCTTGCCCTCTCCCCTTAAAGTACCACTACATTTTATTCTTTTTTAAATTTTTTGACAGATTCTAGTCTCACAGTTAATAGTCCAGGCTTGCTTGTAATTTTCTAGGTAGCCCAGATTGACATTTTATCCAGTGATCCTCCTGCCTTAGACTCCCTGAGTGCTGAATTACAGGGTTAAGCCATCACACCTGACTCAAGACTGCTTAATCAGGCAGGCCTCTTAAATGCATCCCCACGTTTTCTCTATTTAAACCCAAAGCTCAGAGCAATATTCCAAAGAGGAACTTGGTTTCTGTGGTTCCCTTATCTGCTCACCTTACCAGTGAACTTTGATTCAATCTCTTTTTCAGCTTTTCAGGATTCCTTGGGATGTGTGGCCAAGCCCAACCTGTCATGGCAACAGTATCCAGGGTTTATCCTAAAACCCTGGTTATAACTTGAACTAAAAATCTGAAGGAAAGTCAGGTCATAAAAAATAGTGCCATTATAGAAGACATGAAGTGTTGAGAGGTAAGATTTTTAATTTGATAAATTTATTTAATATTATTTTTTATTTATAATTATTTTATGTGTATGCATGTATTACTTGCATGTAGATAAGCTCACGGATGTCATGCAATGCCTGTGGAGAACAGAAGAGGCTGTCGGATCCCCTGGAACTGGAGTTACGGACAATTGTTAGCTGCCAGGTGGGTGCTGGAATTTGAAACTGGGTCTTCTCCAAGAACAACCAGTGTTCTTAATCACTGAGCCATCTCTACCGCCCCTTAACACTGATTTTAATGATTAGAATATTTTTCCAACTGTTTCCTCCAGACTAACATTTTTATTGAAGCTAGAGATTTGGGGGGTAATAACATTGTGGAAGCACGACCAGAACTTTCTCTTCTCTATTCAAAATGGGGACTCAAATTAGCTTTGGGTAGGATACTCATGTGTGCATACATGATTTTTCTTTAATGTTAAGTTCTCTCAAGTCAGGTGTCCCATGTCACAGATGCAGCCTAGTTTTGGTCATCAGTACACAGCTGTAGCACAGCAGGCACTCCATATCTGCTAGTTCTAGCTACTTAGCTTCAGCAACCTTGGAATTGCAAAGGGGACATTGTTATTAATGAGTACTATGCAGTGAAGCCTGTGGTGGTTCATCTGTCCAGACCCTGTGTAGACATTTCTTTCTCATCATTTCTCCACAAACAATACTGCCTAGAGACTATTTGTATGACATCTACATTGTATCAGATCTTACAAGTAACACAGAGGTGATTTAAAGTATAGATTAGGAGATGGCAAGATGGCTCAGCAGGTAAAGGCATTTGTCAGCAAACTGATGACCTGAGTCCAATCCTTGGAATCACATGGTGGAAGGAGAGAACTGACTCCCACAAGAAAGCTGTCCTCTGACCTCTCCGTGCACACCATGGTGTGCATACGCACACACATGCAAAAGACACAAATGAATGAATAAATTGTAATGAACTACATGTAGGGTTTTTTATATGCTGTATGAAGACAGTTTGTATTCTCCATGGCAGAGAGGAAATTGTCTACCAAGCTTTGTAGTTTTCTGAAGGAAAACCATGTGTTTTACTCCACAAAAATAAAAAAAAAAAAAGAAAACCACTAGCAGCTTCAAATAGGTCAATATACTTTAATGTCATGTTGTGGGAGGGGATATTATAAACGTCTAGCTTCATTAACGATTCCCACATACAGCATTAGATGAGTGTTTGCTTGTCCGACAGAGGTGTTCCTGGAGGGTTCTCACTGATGCACATCTGGTGGTAGTTCCAACGATAAGACATAAACTTTAAAACATAAATTTTAAGATCTAGAAGTTGATATAAATCATACATACAAATGGTAAAAGCACTAGGGAGAAAATAGCAGCCCCCGAAATACAAATGTAAAAATTCACTGTGGTAAAATATAGGAGAGATGGCTTATTAAATATTCAAGAAAAATATTTCTTGAACTGGTCTTGAAACTGCTGTAAATATGGCAGTTATGCCTCAAACATTTTTTTTTCACTTCGAATAAGCATTTCTTGATCCCAACACAATTAAGATGCTTTTCCTAAACACTCACTCCAACTGTCTGGTAAGGGTCTTTGTAAGAGGACAGGATAACTGTTGTACAGTAACTAGGTGAACTGAGTGTCCTGTGAGGAGTAACTTAGTCACCCCTTAAGAGGGGATATAATTATTTTGATCCTCTAACACGAAGAGGAAGGCAGAACAATTACAGCCTTTTGAGAGTAAAGGGAAAGGCACCCATCTGAGAGGAAATTGTTGCTGACTTGGGTGCACCATCAAGCAGGTGGAGCTTGGGCAGGATTTCAGGCTTGGATTTCCTCCCTGTTCATTAATCAAGTGCAGTGAATATTCTGACTGGCAGGTTGAGAGGCTCACAAAACCACAGTAATTCAGCAGTTTAATAAGGACAAGAGACGTGAAGAAGGAAAGACGAAAAGGAGAAAATGTGGATGATTTATCGCAAGTTCGAAGGCCCCTTATCTTGGGATTTTATTGAGACACACTTCACACCTTATAAAACACCTAAACAAAAAAATTCGGTGTATGGCAAGATGGGATTGTTCCAAAGCTTCAAGTCTCTGAAGAATGATGTTAGGGTATAGACAATGGCCCAGCTACAGGAGACTGAGCAGCAGCAGGCGGTCCAGAGTTATGGTGTTTTCTTAAAAGGCCCATTTCTGCGGGGGCAGCACCAGGTTGACCTACACATACTCACAGTGATCCACAGACACAGAGGCACCAACGCCCAGGGAGACTCACGCTCTTCACTGAGTTGTGACTATTTCCTGAGAGGTCTCTGTGGGTGAGTGCACAGCTGCTGCTTCTCCTTCGTTTGGTGCAGTGAGGTAACCCCTGTGAGCGCAAGTTTCTGCATCTGTGGAGCCCTAGGAGGCCAAGACCTTCTGGGCCCAGAATAGACTGGCTTTTATGGGGGTGTAAAGAAAGGGCTCCCCAAACCATGTATATGCTCTTAAAAACTAGCTCACAATTTTTATACAACTTCAAAATTATTTCAATTTTCTTCCTGTTTGATCATCAACTTAGCAGAATTATTGTTTTGCCCCAGGACCTATGTGGCAAGCTAATGAGCTATATTTAAAACAGAGAGTCAATATTTAGGCAATAGTCACAGGCAGATAACCTAATATCAAGCAAAATCATTTGAAAATTATATTTATAGCATCATAGCTAGGCCCAATGACTTGATGCCTTTAAAGCGCAACAAAACTTAAAGTGAATTTAAGCCAGTGTGTGAGGGATGTCTGTGAACTTCGCTTCTCATCATTTCTCTAATATTCCATTTGTGTGTTGATGCATATGATTAATCTTTTATGCATGTTTTATTTTAAATGCATGGAGTATTGCAGTCTGTAACTAGTTCATTTTACATTTTATTATTTGTAAAACTTTTTAAAATTTTTTATTATTTTTATTTTATGTGTATGAGTGTATTGCCTGCATGCATGTAGGTAAGTGCACCCATGTCATGCAATGCCTGTGGAGGTCAGAAGAGGCTGTCGGATCCCCTGGGACTGGAGTTACAGACAGTTGTTAGCTGCCATGTGGGTGCTGGGATTCAAACCCAGGTCTTCTGCAAGAACAACCAGTTTTCTTAACCACTGAGCCATGTCTCCAGCCCCCCATTTTATTTTTATTCTCTGTGTATTGCCTGAATGTATGTAAGTGCACATATGTTGCTCAATTCCTGTGGAGGTCAGAAAAGGGCATCAGATTCCCTCAAACTGGAGTTATGGATGGTTGTTATCCACCAGGTGGTTGCTGGGAATCAAATCCAGGTCCTCCGCAAGAGCAGCTAGTGCTCTTAACTGATGAGCTTCAATGTTTTTTTTTGTTTGTTTTTGTTTTAGTTTTTGTTTTCTGGGGTTTGTTTGTTTTTAGATAGGGCCCTGTGGCCCCAAACTATTTCAGTTTTAATAGGATTATTTCAAAAGGGCTGGAATAAAGCAGGAGAAAAGGAAACATTCTTTAAAGTTTTTCTGAGAATTAAATTAGATATGTATTAACAGAAATATAGATACTTCTTTTTTGAGCAGAGCCATTGAAAATCTGTTATCAGAATACTATTCATTTTTAAGAGATTTATTTGTATTATTTTTAATTATGTGTATGTGTGGGTGTGTTCACACAAGTTAAGTTGCCAGCAGAGAACAGAGGCAAATGATCACCATGGGGCTGGAGCTATACAGGGGGTTGCAAGCCATTTGAAATGGGGGCTGGAAACTGAACACAGGTCCTTTGAAAGAACAGAAAGTACTCTTAACCATAGAGCCATCTCTCCACTCCTACCGTATAATTCATGTGGTAGTTTATGAGAAAGAAAGACACACACCTTCAAGGTGGGTCACTTTGGTTGTGTGCCTAGGTACGCGTCTCCTCTTTGCTCCATGTTCCTTCCTTGTAAAACCTGTAGTAACACTGTGTTCACTGCATTGTGTCAAGTTTAATTATTGAGAAAATGACTCCATCCATCAGAGTACTAAGAGGGTATGGATGTGTTTGCTTATGCTGTCTGTGAGGTACTTATGGAAGAGGTAAATGTCCCAGTGGGGTAACTGGGAGGACAGGATTCAGGAGAAGACACACTGCTAATAGGTCAGCAGGTTGGGTTTGTGGCGAAGAGATGACATCTTCAACAAGTGCACAATTGATTTGGCAGACAATACTGAGTGCCATAAATGAGCCATATTAGCCCAATTTTTCATGTAATTCCTAGAGCAGAACATTATTTGAAATGCCAAGTACCATGCAAGCATGTCAGTCTGTCTGTATGTACATATGTATACTTTGGAATAATTTGTGCTCCTGCTCCACAGGAGCCTTAGACTTACCCACCAAGAATCAAACACTTGGCACCCAGAAATGAACTAGATAATAGCTTACTTGTGGGCCTCAGTAAAATACTCCATATACCAGAGGCTTGGCAGTCTACCATGTTTCTGTTCTATCACATGCCATTCAGATGTAAGGAGTTATGCATTTTAAACCTGTTATCTACCCATCAAAAAGTCCAGGAATGTCTGGTCTTTTACAGGCACTGTTAGAAATATACTATGGTCTGGAGGAAGAAACTATTAGCTAAGTGGAAAGTGAACATGTACCTCTGATTTCCATTTATCCATCAAACACTCTTGGGTTTAAAAACAATCTATTATGTTATGTGTATGAGTGCTTGTATATCTGTAAGTGCACCAGGGGCATGAAAGGCCCACTGAGGCCAGCAGGGAGTGTTGGGTTTCTCTGAAATTGTTAGCCAGCATGTGGGTGCTGGGAACTGAACCTTGGTTCTCTACAAGAGCTTCCAGTGTTCTTACTCACCAAGCCATCTCTCCAGTCCAGCTTTTCTTAATATTTGAGAACTCTAGACCAACATTTCATGTGACATTGCAAATGTCATGGATGTATGTATGTATGTGAAGTCATGTATTTTCAAAGTCATTTCCTCCCTTGTCTGTGAGCATTCAACAGTACTGCAATGCCCAAACTTTTACAGTGGTGGCCCTTGATGCTACTGGCACCTTGTATTTAAATCTTATCACTCTCAAGTTACTATATACACATCAATTTTAATAGCAAAGTTATTTCATATCTGGCTATATTCCAATATGTATAATTTATTTTGTTCCATTAAATAAAAGTGCTCCTACTTCTGTTTCTCCAGGATAAATAGGATGAAAAAGTTCCACCATAATTTTTTTCAGAAGATTCATTTCTTAGTTTAGTGGCAGTAAACAACTTATAAATTCTTTCACATGAGGGTTTTGTTTTTAAAGAAAATGAAACAACTTGCAGTATAGTTATTATTCAGGAGAGATTTTGAGTAGGGCCCTTTTGGTATCTTTAATCAAGGCATGAAATAATTTGGGGTCTAAATTTCTTTTTCTGTTCTTTTTATTATAAACTACTGAAAATTCATTTGTCCCCAAATATATTTGGTACAGTATGTTATGAAAACACATTCTAGTTTTCTGGAATACCAAGGTATAAGAAGTAATTATAATTGGACAAAGCCCTCTAACAAGCCCATGAAAGCCTGAGGGGGTGGGGTTTCCCCCAGCTGCAGATCCTCAGCCTCAATCTTAACCAGGAATCTTTAAAGTGGGGGAGATGGAGGCCTTGGGCATTGGTAGTGATAAGCAAAAACTTCTTGAAAAGTTCACAAATTAACTTTATTAGGATTTATTACTATTTGAGGAATCTATAGTTAGTTTCACATTTTAAGTTTATCATTTTTAAATGTTGGATATTCTTTTAAAATTTATTTTTTTTTATTTTTATGTGTATGAGTGTACTGTCTGTATGTACATAAGTGAACCTGTCTCCTGCAATCCTTGCAGAGGTCAGAAGAGGGTGTCGAATTCCCTGGAACTGGAGTTAGGGATGGTTGTTAGCTGCCATGTAGTTGCTGAGAATCAAACTCAGGTCTTCTGAAAGAACAGACAGAGCTCTAAACCACTGAGCCATCTCTCCAGTTCCCAAATTTTGGATATTCTTTTTTTAATGATTAATTTTTATTTTATGCATATGAATGTCTTTCCTGCACATATTTAAGAGGTCCTGTGTCATGCAATGCTGTGGAGGCCAGAAGAGGGTGTTAAATCATCTGGATATGGAGCTTATGGACAGTTGTTAGACAGCATGTGGGTGCTGGGACTTGAACCCAGGTCCTCTGGAAGAACAGCCAGTGCCCTTAACCACTGAACCATCCAGCCCTCAAACGTGGGATATTCTTGTTATTTTATCAACATGGATGTGGTTTAGCCTGTGCATGTGAATGCTTCTCCTGTACCACTCTGCGTATCCTATCTGATCACATGTTTACTCAGCCATTTCACTGTTCTTGTCAGTGTATTATTTGGCTCAGAGCTTTTGATATATGTATTTGAAATTTCTATTTTTGTGGGTAAAAATGGGATTATTAAAAACTGTTGAATACATTTTAATCATTTGAAGCCATGAGCATTGCTTCTTTTGAGAACTTTCTGTCAAATTCCACAACCATTCTTCATTGGGTGGTTTGTTTTCTTGGTCTTTAGAATTTTTTGTACTTCGTATATTCTAGACATTAAATTTTCATATATGTACCTGGCAAGGACTTAATTGCATGCTGTGAGCTGCCTCTTCATTTGATTTAGCAATTTCTTTTGCTGTACAGAAACTTTTCAGCTTCTTGAAATCCCATTTGTCAGCCACTGGTCTTATTTCTTGAGCTACCTGAATCCCATTTAGAAAGTTATTAGTGCCAAACATTAACTCTATTTTATTTTAAGGACATAAGATACTAAAGCATGCTATGGGAAAATTTCCTTATTTATTCAGTTTAAAATAGGCAGTTTCTAGTTGCATGATTTATGCATATACATATGAATGCACATCCTCTGGAACTGGAGTTACAGGAGGTTCTTAGCTACTGACATGAGAGCCAGGCTCTGCACTGCACTGGGGTCCTCTGAAACAGCAGCAAGTGCTTTTAGCCACCGAATCATCTCTCAAGTCCCAAGATTTTAAGTGTTACAGAACAGAGATAGAAGTAGGGCAAGATAAGCTTTTCAGACGATCTCAATCTATTGGCAGAACTTTATATGTAAACCTAAACAGATTTTTACTGTTAGAAATAACCTTGAATATCATGTTCCATCCATTGTTCCCTGGTGCAAGGTATGCTCTACAACGAAGCACTCGGTAAATGTAAGCGTATGGCCAGAAATCATGTTGTCACACAGAGCTGACCTTCTCTCTGACAGTCGGCCTTTTCTATGAGGCTATTCTTGGAATAACAGGGGGCCTACGCTAAATCCTTCTTTTCATGACCGTGCTTTCAAACTGCTAAGAACACACATACTGTCTCTGTCTAAATCTCCTTCTCCCTAGAGCACATGCCCCTAATTTCTCCCATCATTTCCCAGGTGACAAAGATTCATCATCCTCATCTCTCTTTACCCAGCTCTCTGCAGGTGGCTAATGCCTCTCTTCCAGATGGAGCCTGACAAGAACGGACCACGCATAGGTACACCCAGTAGCCTTCATCCGGGACAGGAATTCCTACTGGAACCTCTGTAGCCAAATTTTACTACTACTGACTCTCAGCGATAGAAATGGCCCTTCTAATATTTTTCCACTTTGTTTTTTGAGATGTTTTTGCATTTCCTCTTTATTTTTCTCTCTGAAAATATGGTTCTCATTGGAGACCCTTACCAGCGCTGTTCACACAGCAGGAACGAAAGCTTGAATTTGTTTAGTTCCCATTTATTTTATGCAGTTATCTCACGCATCAAAATAAATATCACTAAATTTAGGCATCAAAATCTCTTTAAAAATGTAGTACTATCTGCTTTTTATATAAGATAACTTATATTTTCATAAAATATAATTTTTAAAGTGATTACCCCAATTTGTTTTAGATTATAGGTAAAAGCCTAGTACTTAACAATTTATCATTATAGTACTGATGTGAGTCTTCCGCCCACCACCCCCTTCCCTGACAGTTGTCTCTGAATATAATTATAAGAAATAGTTTATGGAAAACTACATGTAAAATTACATTCCCTAGGTAGCAATTTTTATAATATTTTAAATTCTATGTAATTTATTTATTTTTAGCAAGCAGAACACTCTCTCCTGGAACTTAAGCCTATCTGAGAAATCTTTTTCTAATACTAATAAATATTTCACAATATGGGGAAGATCAACATTGCAAATAATAGCAACTATCACTGTTTATTTCTAGATATTTTGGACAGCATATGTCATAAAATAGGGCAACATAGTTTGATTCTTCTAAGTAACTGAAAAATTCATTCCAGTCTTTTAATTTTAATTTGTAACTCAATTTAGAGTACTGTAATGATTCCTGTTTAGATGGTAATTATTCTAGGAATTCCTTTATTCATTTTGTTTTGTTTCCATTTTTTGAGGCAGAGTTTCATCTAGCCCAGGCCAACTTTGAAGTCCAGAGCAGCTGAGTCTGGTCTTGGTCTCTTTACCCAAGCATCAAGATTACAGGTGTGCGCCGCCATGCCTGGATGCAGCCATGGGTTTTCACCTAACTTTTTAAGCTTCAGATGAAGAGCACCAGGCTGAAGGCTTGTGTGCTTATTCTCCCTAGCACTCTGGTTTTGCCTCGTGAATAGTATGACAGAGAGAGCAGTTCTTGATCTTCAGGGCAACCATGTGCTTGTACAGCTCCATCTAAGGCTTCTGTTTGTCCTTTTACACTGTTTGCGGTAAAGATAGTCCCCCTTTCTGCTGCTGGAGGAATGTGAGGCAGTGAGAGCTTTGTACAAGTCATTCAGCTTGAACTAGCAGAGTTGGGACTCAGATTCATGCTTTCTGAGGCAAATGCCCCATCATTCTGTATGCGTAGGATGTCTGATTATGAGAGCATGGGTTAGAAATAATATCAAGTGAAATTAAAATGTTAGTTATTTGGATTCACATGTGTCTTGTCTAAACACAAATTTTAGATTAAAAAATTTTTATTATGTTTTTAATTTGTGTGTGCACACATGTGTGCACACATGCTCATGATCACAGGTGTTGGAGTCCCTGGAGCTGCAGTTGCTGGCAGTTATGAATTACCTGGTATGGGTGCTGGGAACTGAATTCAGGTCCTCGCAAGCAATAACAGCACTCACCCTTAACCACTAAGTCATCTCTCCAGCCCCACTCAGATTTTATACTGAGGGAAAATGGTATTTTATTTTCTAATACATATCTATATCTGTTTTAAACCAATACACAAATACTAATTAGTCCATTTAAATAAAAATATTGGAACTTAAATGTGTCTGACTTTTCAGTGGAGTGTAAATCCTTTCACTAAGAAGTCTCTTCAATTATGAGTTGTGATTAAAATCTTATTTTACCTAATTTGAGACTTTAAATTAGAAAAGATGTAACTCATATATTATTGAAGAATCATAATATGTTTAATAACACCTCGAGTGTTCAATGCCTCACTCAGAAAGCCAAAGTTTTGCACAATTGTTTAATCAGGAAGGCCAAATGGGAGAAGAGATGAGGCAGAAGCAAGTGGAGCATTTCACTTAAATTACTGAGAATAAAACTTCTAAGAAAAGCAATAAAGTTATATTCTGCACTCTTGAATATGATCAGGGTGAAGGTATGCAATTACTACTTACTTTCAATAATGATAAACATGATGGCCAAGGCTGTTGGTGCTAATAATGATTAATTTAGATAAAACAACCTTTGCACTTTTTTCTTTTTACCTGTCACATTTGGTCTCAGATGCACTTGAACAAGCTTCTCTTCCTACCCTCTCAACCCACTGAACAAATTCTTAGCAACCCCATGATTCGAGA
This sequence comes from Nannospalax galili, assembly GCF_000622305.1. Lineage (NCBI taxonomy): Eukaryota > Metazoa > Chordata > Mammalia > Rodentia > Spalacidae > Nannospalax > Nannospalax galili. The sequence goes on from NW_008355277.1 coordinate 289,903, forward strand.
ATAAAAGATAGTCAGTTCTAAGTCTTCCTCTCACCGGACCTATAGGACCTCTTGCCAGGACCACTGACTTCTTCTCTCAAACTGTCATTGTGAACCACCCGTATCACCGTCTTTCAGTGTCTCTTAGCCAAGCTTCCTCCTTTTTTTTTTTTTTCTCTGTATCTCTATAACCTGGTGTAGTGCATACAATCAAACCTCCTTTTCCCTGTCTTTATTTAAATTATAAACACGGACTTTTCATTGGTGTAACATTGCCGCACACTTTTCATTCTTATCTTGAATTAGCTCAGTTTTCTTCTAACTTTAAGTCCTCCACAGCTCACGGCATTTTTTAATGCTACCTTGACTGTGTGAGGTCTTCATGGTATAACAGCCTTAATGGAGAGTGAACGCCTCCAATTCACCCCACACCTGCCATCTTCCCAATCTCAGAAGAAATTCCCTCTTTCTAGTTGCCAAGGCAACTCCCATATTCCACTTCCATGGACATAAAGCATTTTATCCTTTTCTTTTCCTTACATGCTGTATCCAATTCATCAGCACATACTGCCAATCTTAATTAAATCATGACTCTCAGCAGTTCAAAATCTTTCCTCTTCATTATGCTGTTTTTTATTGCTATGAATTACATTTTAGTCCTTGTTTACATTTTATATTTTCAGTTCTTATTCCTAATTCATAAGAAACTTAAAATATGACATAAATAAATACTTCGCCTATTTTCTATAATAAAAGTAACACAATTAGAAAAATAAAACAGGCATTACATGAAGAATCCGCTAAGTCATTTTGCAACAGTTTCTCTTCTGTTTGCTACATCAGTAAGAAGCCTATCTTTGGGACAACTCTGACAATAATGGTTACACTCTTCCGTTCTTCATCTAAGGTATAAGAAAATTAATAAAAGTGAACTTTCCCTTAATTAATTTAAAGAAGCTTAAACAATTTTTATACTAACTTAATTAAAATTTTTTGACTGAATCTTATTTCTGAGGAACAAGATACAATAATTTAAGAGGGAGTGATTGAATTTACTAGTTTATATCAATATATGTACATGCACTTTTAATAGAAGGATAACTTCAGTCTAGAAATTGTTACCTCTGGATTAAAATAAGGTTTGAGTGAAGAAATGTCATGTACACTTTTGCCTAAGAAATCCATTTAAAGATTCAGTGTTTTCATAGACCAGAACTTGAGTATATTTGATTATATCTCAGCAAAGGGCACATTACTACCTCAGTCTATAACCCTTCAGTCATTCTCCTTCAGCCATGTAGGGTGGTCATTGAACTCACTAGTAGCTTGCCACCTCAAGAGCCCACATTCCCTTGCATCATCTTCCTGTTTTGACACCTCTGGGTTTTTCCAAGCACCATGGGTGACTGTTTAGCCCAGTGAAAGACAGCTCTAAGAGTCACCTGCTCTGGTCAGCCTTTGATTATTGATACCAGAGTGGAATGATCTCAATAATCTTAAATTCATAAGTTTGGTAATTACAATCACAGAAGAGCTTCTCAGAGCTAAATATGATGAATTTTAGCTGTTGCAAATATAGTAAGACTTTTATCAATTTTGCTTAGAAAAACTTGGTTTTCACCAGTTCTTATACAACTGCACATGACTTAAAAGGAAATATTACTGGGAATGTACTCAGCATACAATATTGCATTACTAATAACCACTTGGCATTGTGATATTTGGGTTGAAGGCTAGAGAGTCATGAAACTCAACCAATACAGAAACAATGTGTATTAGAAATACAGTTAATATCTCCTTAAAAAGGAAATTATTCTCTCATATCTCTATATAGATTTCCACATTGAAGATAATTTTGGCAACTACAGTGGGACTGCACAGATGAGCATGGATAATTCTCCAACTGTCATTCAGTAGTGTGGTTCAGTCTGGGAAAGGTAGCCCATGCCTGTAACCTCAACACTCAGGAGGTAGAGGGAGGAAGATCAGGAATTCAAGGTCATTGTCCACTACATAGTGAATCTAAACTGGGCTTCATGAAACGCTGAGTCAAGGAGAAAAGATTAAACAAATACAAAATGCACAGAGAATTGTGGTTCGCTGTGTTGAGAGCAATGACACATTTGGGGGATGTAGTGTCTAGTGCCAATATTACCTTTTTTTTGGCTTTTAGAGACAAGGTATACATGTAGCCCCAACTGGCCTGGAACTTGTTACAGAGCTCTTCCTGCCTTTGCAACCTGAGTGCTGGGATTAAAGACAAGTGTAACAACCATTATTTTTGAACAAGCAAATTAAAACTGCTTTGTGGTTACTATTAAGCCAATAATTATACAATGTAATACTCCCGAAATTTCTTGAGTCATCCTTATTCAGTATAAATATGTAAGCCATTTATAGAGGTTAAGTTTCCTACTAACCACACATGAAAAGGGAAAACAGTAAAAGCTAGTTTTAACAATATATTGTATCAGTCACTTTTCTGTTGCTTTGATAGAAACACTGACCAAAACAATTTATAAAAGGAAGAGTTTATTTGAGCTCATGGTTCTAGGGGAATTACAGTCCATCATGGCAGAGAGGCATGGCAGCAGAGGTAGCTGGAACAGGAGAAGCTAAGCTCTACATCTTCAAGCAGGAAGAGGAAACAAGAGAGCAACTGGAGATGTAGCAAGGCTTAAGAACTCTCTAAGCCCATCCCTGCGACGTGCTTCCTCCAGGATAGCCACACCTTCTAAGACCTCCCAAAACAGTGCCACCATCTGGAAACAAAATGTCCAAATATGTGGAGCCTATGGGGGACATTTTCATTCAAACCACCACATATATATTACTTCACTTAAAGTTTTTTTTTTCTCATTTTAAGATGAAACCTAGTTGATTATTATGAAAATATTTATCATTGTTTTATGCTAAGGTTTGGAAATCTGTGTTGTATTTTGTTTCTATAACATATCTCAGTTTACACTAACTACATGTAAAGTTCTCAGTGTGGAGCTGTGTCTAACATCTGCCCCATCAGACCACACAACCTGAACTAGTAATATATTACTTACGGAATAGCTCAGTCCAATATATTTTGTCAGCAACTTTTCAGTTGTTACTACATAAAATATTTCTAAGCTGACTGGCACGCCCAGGTCTTTAATATGTTCACTATCTCCTAGTTGCCAATGGGATGCTGTCGGCTCTCAACTCTCAATTCAGAAGAGATTGGTGTTTATTTCCAAAAGCTCAGCTACATTTTTGTATTTTGTTATTAATCTGATAATCATTACAGAACCAGACTCCAGCATTTCTTAGAATTGATTTTAGAGATGTGTATGTGGTAATGGGCAGGAGTTTTCAGATTTCTTAGAGCAAAGGATGCTTTTGGTGACTAAAAGAATTGTTTGTGCTGGCCTTTTTGATTTGTTTTATTGACAGGACTGATTTAGTCTTTGACAGTTAATATTTCATGATAAAAGAACAAATTCACCAATGCAAATATGCAAGTGTATATGAGAGAGAGAGAGAGAGAGAGAGAGAGAGAGCAACCAAGAGAGAGTCAACCAGTTGGTTATTATATTTCTACCCTTAGATTTGAAAGCATAGTTTTACATATATATATTGCACATATGAGTGTATTGCCTGCATGTATGTGAGTACACCCATGTCGTGCAATGTCGCAGAGGACAGAATGGCTGTTGGATCTTCTGGAACTGGAATTAAGGACAGTTGTTAGCTGTCACGTGGGCACTGGGATTCGAACCTGGGTCCTCTACAAGAACAGTCAGTGTTCTTAACTGCCGAGCCATCTCTCCAGCCCCCTAGAGTTTTATTTTACTTCCTAAAATATGGGTTATCATGAGGATAGCAATGTGAAAATCCATTATCATTAACTCTGTTGGGGAATTTAGAGAAGACTAAAGTGGAATCGATGACCTGGGAAGCTCAGGCTACTGAAAGTCTGCTGTACTGGTCTCTGCTATTTCCACTTGCACACATCACTGAAATCCTCCAATGACATGGTCAGCTATGGTGATGTGCAAGGGTAAGCTGGCACTTTCTGTTCCCCAGGTAACGTCTTGGAAAATTCAGTAAATACTGTTCCATATGTAGGCCTAATATTGGGTATCTTTTAAAAAAGACATTTGTTTTTATTTTCCTTCTGAGTGCTCTGTCTGCATGGACATAAGTGCACCATGTGTATGTAGTGCCCGTGGAGACCAGAAGAGGCATCAAATCCCTGGGAACTGGAGTTACTAATGATCCTTAACTGCTGTGTGGGTGCTGGGAACTGAACCTGGGTTCTCCCCAAGAGAAGCCCATGTTTATAATCACAGAGTCATCACTCCAAACCTACTATTAGATATCTTAAATATCAAAATAATATAAAAAGTTATATTCAGAATTTAAGTACAAATGCTTAATTGCTTTAGGTTTTCAGCTATTTGAAATGAATAGATAATAGGAAGAATTGGCCAGTGTTGACACTCTGTAGACCATGTTTGTAATGTCTTGATCACAGTAAGCCTTACAGAATTCCACCATTCTAAGAAAAAAAGACAGCTCTTACCAAGGAATTTCAAATCTTCATTGTTTTTGTATTCCCTGATATCTAGTTCATCTTTTATTCAAGCATCACTACAAAATTCACCAAATCATGTATCATCACAAACCTCTTACTGGAAGAACTGTGTTTTATTTCCTTCACCATCTTTGAAATATGAGAAGCAAACTAGGTAAGACTGAAGATTTAAAGGTCAACTTGTTTATACTAGTACTAAAATAAAAGCATGAAACTTCATTTAATGAGACAGTCATGACAAGAGAATATACCTGGGTAAACACAGAGGTGGTATATATAATTTAAAAACTACCAGAGCAGTTCTGTGGATAACTTATTATGCCTTCCATAATTGAACTGATCACTGAGGTCATGAAATAGTACATACTGCTAAATTGCAATGCACAAAAGGTACATATTTTAATTGTCTTTTCTAAAGAAAAAGAAATGCAACTGTCCAAAACTTTCTCTTTTAGGAACCCGAGGTCGTGTTCTTTTAAAGTGAACTAAGGCAGAGGACTGACAGTACAAAATAACTTGCAATTTAATCTTTGATACTAATAGTCTAATCAATTCATATACATTTACTGTATAGTTTCCAGACTTCTCAATCTTGATTTCTTGTTCCTGGGGATTATTAGACTGTTATTTGAAGTTAAAGTAACATCTGTAGACTTATAATTGTCAGTTTTGCTCTTTACGTTTGAAACACCTCTCTGCTAACCACTTTCAAATCATAGTACACAAAGAAGAAAATGTAAGTTGAGTCAATAATTAGTAATGAAGTTAATTTCTGTATGTATTAGAAACACCTGCCTTGGCAGCAGTGAATACAGTCTTTAGGAAGGACTTAGATATTTCTCTCTAAATATTAAGGTCAGACTACATACAGGGCAACACAGGAGGCACAGATTTCTATAAGATTTAGCAATAAATATACAAAAACTGCAGAAAAGTGAATGCAGAGGAACAAATATTGTTAGCTATTATGTTTTTTTTTCCTTTTTGTTACAGTAAGAGAGCCCTCTGATAGAAACAATATCATTTGATAGTGACAGAATGAGAAGAGAAAACTGGGGATATAATGCCAGACCGGGCTGAAATGACAGATTAGGAAGGGAGCGCACACTGCATATTTAGGGATGATGAGATGAGAGGAATAAATGCAGTTACTTTCCTTATGATTCATTCTTGTATCGGTTGGCCACTGAGCATGACGAACCACCTTAAACCGTGATGACTGAACAGAGCATAGACTCATCACATGTTCACATCAAAGAACTGACGGCCATGTCACGAAGGCCGCCCTGGCTGGCATGCCTCCCCGGAGCCTTCCTCCTCAGTCTACCTGGCCGTGCCTCCCAAGTGCCCTGCTGCTCACCACCACGCCTCTCAAGGTCTCGCCTCTGTCCTGCCACAATCATGTTGTTTCGTTTTATCTTCCAAAGCCAAGCCGATGACAGGAAGCACATTTTAGCCCTTAACTCAGAACACCTAGAAAGTGCCAGATAATGGGGGACGGGGGGGGGGGGAGTGGCAGAACTGAAGACCACGTCTTGAGTGTATAACTGAATGTGAAAATACAAATTCTGAATGGCAGATCTGTACACATGTGATCAGCAGTCTCAACGTCTACTCTCAAATTGTAGGCAAAAGAGCTAACAAAAGTTTGGACAAGGTATATTAAAATGTGATTAAAGTTTTTAATAACATTTGTCATTTTGTGTTTCTTGCTTAAAACTATCTTGCTCTGCATTGACCTATCAAGAATGCTCTCAATTCTTTGGCTCTAACGTTTAAATTATCTTTTCATTGAGGCTTTAAATCTCCAGTTATTTTTCCTTATTTTGTTTTTGGAAAGTACACTGAGTATAATTCTATTTAGTTTTATGGACAAGTTTTCACTTAGAACGTTGAGGGAGAATACACTCCTGCTCCTAGACCAGTCAGCCACATCCTCTCACTAAATCAAGTTTACAAAGAGATAAATAAAAAGTCATCTTCGCTCCCTACTTGCTTCCTGAGGCCCGCTTAGGACTCTACCCTGTGTAACACATGTTCTTAATTATGCTACATTAACTTTGCAGTTACAGGGAAACAAACCAGATGTAGGAAGTTTAAGACCAATGAAAACAGTCTTCCCACCTACATACATGTTATGTCTTTTTGCTTTACTGACTGTCCTTGGGTTTTTAAATATATTTATTTTGTGTGTTGAGTATTTTTAGTCATCCTACTTTGTCAAGGTATTTCATACAAAGAGATATTTCAATATGAAGTGCTCTGCAATTGTTAAAATTCCTGAAAAAAAAAAAAAAAAAAACATCAGGAAAGGCACGGGCTGGATTTACTGTCAGCTCTCAGAGTTGGAACTGAATGAAGTTCGATAACCCCAGCAGTGACCACACCTTCAGGCACTGGGCATTTGCTCCAAAGACAGCATCAGAGGCCACTGCAGTAGAAAGGTGTGAGGTTTCCGCTCCATCTCTCCCAGGCCTGTCTCCTGTTCAGTGGCACCTAGTCCTCTGTACTGTGGCCAGGTCTAAAAGGAAATGAACTTGCTGGATTCCCAGGTGCTCTAATTTCCCGGAAAGCAAAGGAACTGGAATTTGTTGCTAAGTGTCAACCCCCAAGCTAGAACAGTATTACACAATCAGTTAGTTCAATAATGAATGAGGCCCATTTTGAAACGCCATCTTCTAATTATTTGTGGCAGACAGGATTGGATGTTAGCATTTTTCTTTGTTAATATTAAACCCAATGAGAGAGGTTCAGGATGCAGGACTTACTAATGCCAAGAGAAGGCACCATATCTATCTATTTTCTCTCTTCTTCCTTCTGCTCTGACTCCTTTACCACCTCCTCCGTCCCCAGCTTCCTCCCTCCCTCCCTTCTCTCCTCTGCTCCTTCCCCTGCATCTGTCTCTTCCTCTTGGCCTTTTTCTTCTCCTTCCTTCCTTAAAACACTTATCAGAATCTCATTACAGTTCTGTTCTACTTGATGAACATCCTTATTCACAGTAATACTGTTAAACATCATCTCCACACCTAACTTTAAATCATGGCACTATGTAATGCTTCACTGTATGGATATGAGCAGATGTGGGTGTGGTTTTTTTTTTTTCCAACTTCTTACACCACTTCAAAGAATAAGAAAATGATCCACTTACATAGGTGAAGAAAATTTGAGATTCATAAAACTAAGATAAACTGAATTTTCAGAGCTGGACATTTTATAATAGATACTTAGTATTGGGCCAGCCTTACTACCAACTGATCATCACATTTATCATTTATACCTCAACACATGCAGAAAACATGACATTTTTAAGGCAGAGTCCCTATCTTCCAAAACATTATTGTGTCTGGAATTGCTGCTCTGTAAGGTCATGGAGGGAAGAGGTGAGCTATAGACCATCTCCTGACAGAGATAAAGGCCTTGATGTGATGACTTGAAGTTGTTCATGTCCTCTGCAATTCAGGCTGTTTCCATTGTTTTCATGTAAACAGGATTGGATGGAAACTTCCTACCAAAATTGGTTCTGGAAAGAGTAATTTTGGATTTTGCCCTCAAAAGCATCCTACTTCCTCAGCTTTCAAAGGTACCAGAAAGCTATGCACACCAATGTGGACATTTTTTTGTCTTTTTAAAAGACATTTATATATGTGTTTATTTTGTGTGTCCATCTGCATGTCTGTATGTATCTATGTTTACACGTGTGGCTGATGACACAATTCAGCATCACCTGCTTCAAGAAATACTAAGTCTTAGAGTTGTTTAAGCCAAGTGAGAGTTCAATTTGATCATGGAAATAGTCCCTCTGATTTCTCTAACTTCTGCCAAGTGGGTATCCTACCTAAGCAGGTCATCCATCTTGACCAGGGATGGGAAGGAGGATCTTTTCTTATCGGGAAAGAACTTTCAATGTCTGACCCCTACTGACTCAGATCATGCAAAACCACACACTGATGCAATTCCGTCTAATCCCGCCTGTTGTTGGCAACAATTTTGAATTCTTCATTGCTTCCAGGGCCATGGCTTTCATGGCGGGGGGGAAGGAGAGGAGGAGAGAAGAGAGAGAGAGGAAGGAGAGGAGAGAAGAGAGAGTGACAGATAAAGGGGAGAGAGAGAGGGAGAGAGAGAGAGAGAGAGGGAGAGAGAGAGAGAGAG
>NW_008355277.1:298639-305933 GCF_000622305.1 Nannospalax galili
GAGGGACAAATAGGTAACATAATCTAAGATTGAAGCTCTTTGTTTAGCATATGAAAGTTGGTTACTAATAGGAGTGCAAAGCCTAGTATGATTGTTCACATTGTAAACAAGCTAACACAGTATTAAATGATCTCAGAACTTACAATTCCCTTCAGTTACAAGGTTATGTAATACAGGAAGTATTCCCAGAAAAGTTGTTCCCACATGTATGTATGTGGGCACAGGTGTGCCATTCTACATGTGTAGTGAAACAACAGCTTGTGGAAGTCAACTCTCTCCTACCATATGGATTGTGGGAACTGAACTCAGGTCCTCAGGTTTGGCAGCAAGCACCACACTAACTGACATGCTGGGAGACTGATAACTTATGGATGTCTCCCATCATGCTGCAAAAGATTTTTGTTCCATAACACCTAGGGACGCTGTCACATTATCACACCAAGTTTCTTTTCCTTCCTCGTTCCCATAGGTAAATCCACATTCTTAAGAAATCCAACTTGAGAAATAATTAGTTCACAAAGACAGTATCTATGAACAGGCTGACAAATGAAAATATTATCCCCACCTCCACAACTGGCAGAGTTAAACTCTGAATAGGGAACTTGTTTAATTTCATGTGACACAATATTCCTTTCCGACTGATAAGTTATTTATGGAATAAGTTGACTTACCTGAGCATTTTTATATCCTTCATATGATGATTTGCTAATAAAATAGTTCAAATGTAACTATAAGGATCCTCCAAATACGGTTAAAAACAACTCAACTTTTCAAAGCACAAAATAAGGATTCAAGTAATACACTCCTCGAAATAAACTAAGACTTTATTACTTTCTAATACTTCTGTAAGGAACTGCCCCTTCTCCATTCCCAGTAAACAGAATTTGCTCTTTCCCATTGGTCTTGATGCCCTATCTGTGAAAAAATATTATGGGCCCTCCAATTGTTGGGACATTCTGATATTCAGTCATTTAGTTTCAAAACTGAATAATAGATGGTGAACATGTCACAAGTAACAACACCTATTAACATTACATTCACACAACACATACTAGCAACAAGCAAATATGAAGAGTTTTTTTTCCAAATTTCTAGGCAACTTTGAAAACCATTATTGATAAAAAATGAAACCCCCCGACTTTTAACTTTGGAGAATGCAATGCTCCATTTTTCTCAGCTACCTCTCCCCAGATGTATGCACTGGTCCTGAGATTGAGGTTTTCTTTCATGACGTGATGAACAGCCTGCCAATTCTGCAAATCTATAGTCCCAGAGGCCACTCTCTAATGGCAAGAACTCTGTCTCCTGGAACCAAGCCAGTACCTGCTGGAGACAGTTGTGCGAGTTACTGAGGGAACTGTTTCATTCTCAGAGGCTGAACCCAGGACCCCTTTTAATATGGGCTGCCTCTTATGATGGCAAGATTTAGTTGGCTGTGTCAGGATGAACTGTCAATGAGTCCCCTGAATGTTCTTAGTGGTCGCGGTGACAGATGACATGCAAATCTGTGAATGAACTGAGGCTTTATTGAACGTGACACCATTATCCAATCTCATCAGACTCATCAATTCTAAATCACTTATGTCTTTTAGGAATGTTCAGTCCATCTTGTTTGCTTCAATTGTTTCCTAGTCTACCAATGTGCTTGTCAATCACTGGGGTAAAGTGGTAAGGAGAGCAGTGTGACAGAATGAACTCTGCTCTGCTGAGCTGGTTCTGCAGGCTCCCAATTCGGTGACAGGAGCTCTGCATCCTCAACCCTAAACCTCAATTTAATAATAGGTCTACAAAAAGCCTTTCCTCAAAATTAATTGAAGTTCTCTTGAACTCCATGAATTTAATACAATTCATTTGGTAATTGAGAGCTTATACTAGTTCACAGGTGGTGAAGACCTTCACTCCATTTTATTTCTGTTGATTGATAATATGTATAACAACTTTAAATTCCACATTCATTACTAGTCATGTGTAAGTGAACATTAGATCTGAAACCCTCTCATCCCACAACTGCTATGCAGTCTTCTGTTACTCTTCTCTGAATATCACAAGTACCATAAAAACATCTTTCTTACACTGCAAAGTTGAACTAAGGTGTCTAGATACAATTTAAGAGTTTATAGACATCTCAGAAACAGAAAGCTAACATCAAACAATTTGATTTGTTAAGATATTTATATGATAAAGACAAGAAGAAAATACTTAGCATGCAGGAGAGAAGACCTTCCAAGGTGTTTATATTGGGAGACAGATCTAGATTGCTTTTAGTACTTTATCACTATTTTCCATATGCAAACTATTCTGAGAGTGTTCTTGTAATCAGCTCGATGATGACCAAATTTGTCCTAAAATCTTTTCACTATTACAATACAACATTGTGCCAACTATGAGGAAGTCCTTCTTCTTTCCACAATTTGAAGATTCACTGTCAGTGACTTTCTGTCACTTCCCCATTAGTTTTTCTCTGTTTTCTATTTATGGTTTTAATGAGAAAATTCGGTGCTGGAGTGCTGACACAGTAGGTAGTAGTATGCAGTGCTTTTCCCCGGGACCTGAGTTCAATTCTATCACATCAGGAGGTTCACAGCTGCCAGTTCCAGGCAGTCTGACTTCCTCTCCCAGCCACCTAGAGACCCTGTGCTCATGAACACATAACCAGGTTTAAAGAAGAAAGTTCAAAGCTGCTGTATTCAAAAATCTAATTAAAGGATCCCTGAACCAATTAGAGCATTCAATCAAATTGATGAATTGGTATAATTTAACAGATGGAATGAAAGTTTGAAGAAATGTAAAATTTTCTATAAAGACTTGCCAGAATGTTGATGTCACCATAAGAGTAATATTAAACACAAGTAAAGCATCTCACACCACAGTCTACCTTAGACCTCCTCTCAAACTCAGAGTTTGTCATTTCCCTTCTGTTACTCTAATTTTTAGGCTTAAAGAATCTAAAACTATAGAATAGACTGGGGAAAATACTCTGTAATATTTTGAATAAACTGACTTAATGAACCCAACTAATTAGGCTTTTAACAACTTTGAAATCCAACTGATATCATAGATAGCTCATAAACAAGAAGAATGATAAATCATTCTACATGTATATTTAAATGGATATCCACATTGATTACATAAAAAACAGCATAAATATTACAGCTAAGCAGTGCCCAATGGATCTGAGACAGTCTGGAGGTTCCTTAGTCATAATTTTTAAACGTGTTTTAATCATGTATCTTAAGGATGATAGGACACTGATTTTAAGGGTTATTTTGAAATCATACAAAGAACAATTTTACAGTGGACAGGTATAATTAATATTTAGTTGTTTCTGCTGATCATTTTTAGTATAAATAACACAGAACTATTGAACTAGAAGGATGAATCATCTTCACTGCAGAGACATCCAGGCTTGGTGGAATGAAGCTCCCTCACACTTCCTGTGACTCCTGCTCCCTTAGCTTAATCACTGTGTCAAACTGAGGCAAACCCACAGACACAAAATCTAGCAGACACTGGCTAGGGGAATACCAGGAAGCAGGGAGCCGAGCATACACTGTCTTACTGAGTTTAGCAGAGTTTGTACTACCTTTTTCTACCTCCTGTGCTCACATCAAAAAACAAAACAACACACAAAAACCCTTTAAATCTACTTTCGATTGTAATATTTCTGTAATATTCCAGTGTTTGTTTCTACTGACACAAAGTATTTTTAATTCAAATGCAAAGCACCCAATTAATTTGAGTATATGTTAAACTTTAAACTTAGGAATCAGTTCCATGGATGAGGAGCTCCAGAAATGACAAAGATTTCCTGACCCAGGTTCCTTTCAACATCCCTTTCAATTTTCAAGACAATTTAATAAAAAAAAAAAAAGAACTGTACCTGTTCTCTGAAACACGGTCCAAATAACACGCTTCAAAAAGACAGTCGTTCAGTAAAGTAATCCTTATGTGGTATTCATACAAAATGATGCTTAGAAGATCTTGAACTGCCTTAAATAGAGACCTTTGAAACCTGTTAAGAAAGGATTGTGAATGTGATTAAAGATGAATCCTCTGAAATGTCTTCTTTATTTAATCCAAACCTGCTTTTCTTTTTAATAATTTTATATCATAGTTCTACTTAGTTATACCAAAATAATTGTGCATATACATAAATAATTATGCTATCTCTAATTTATTATACTTATTTTACTAAACATTCACGGACCATAATAGGCAAACATTTCATCACATTATACATGTTTTTTCAGACTTCCTTAGTATTTATAATAACTTCATGGCTGGGTATGGTGGCGCACGCCTTTAATCCCAGCACTTGAGAGGCAGAGGCAGGCAGATCTCTGTTAGTTCAAGGGCAACCTGGTCTACATAATGAGTTCCAGGACAATGCAATAACTTGGGCTACAGGGAGACCCTGTCTCAAAAAGACCGAAAAAAAGAAAAAAACAAAACAAAAAACAAAAAAAATCTTCATGTTCTATGGTATCTTTGGTATTTATAAAATTTTTATTTTGTTTTCATTTTATTGAAGGGATTCAAAGCCTGTTACGCAATTGAAAATTTGAAGTATGTTAAGAATTATGTCACTTGCTCTCTAGTAACCTACAGAGCACATGTCTAAGGCTGGATCTATTTTATTTTATTTAAATAAAGTTCACTATTTAGTGAAATACTCCATTTAATGAAATTTGTACTTCTTTATAAAATATGTTGTGTTATATAAAAGTATCAACATCAAAAACAGTGCCTAAGTCCTCATACATAGAACTGTACTAGAACAGAAAATTAAAATATCTGACTTCTGAGTCCAGAATGACTATCAGTCACCAACTGAACTCTTCTGTTAAGACAGGAGCAAATTTAAACCTAAGGTGCACTCTAGTGATAAGATTGGAAAACGCTGTTTAAATAGTGAAGAGTTTTCACCAAAGGCCACTGATCTTTCTGACTCTTTATATTCTTTGGGACCATAGGAAATCTCTTTAAATATAGTGGTAGTATATCAGCAATTCCACATGAGTGCACGTAAGATATTTATAAACCTAACTTGGATTTCTGTTAAGTCCAAATTATAAATGTTCCAGTAGTATATAGTCACTATTTTAAAAAGATTTATTTTTACTTCTGTGTGTGTGTGTGTGTGTGTGTGTTGAGAGAGAGAGAGAGAGAGAGAGAGAGAGAGAGAGAGAGAGAGAGAGAGAGAATATGCAGTGTCAGAGCAAGCCAGAAGCCAGAGGAGAGCAAGTGATCCCTGGGAGCTGGAATGACAGGGGGCTATGAACAACTCTACATCAGTGCTGGGAACCAAACTTGGTTCCTCTGCAAAAGCAGTGAATGCTCTTAAATATTTCTCCAGTCCCAAATTAGTTTTTTAAAATGAACACATGAAGCAATTTCCCTATCGTCAGGCTAAGTCTACAACCACAAAATTGTGTGAACTAACAGATATGAACCTACAGCTACTTCAAGATGAACACAATCTTTTATCTTCCTGGTTTTTTTTTTTTTTTTCTGACAGGGTCTCCCTGTAGCCCCCAGTTGGGTTGGAACTCACGATGTAGACCAAGCTTCCCTTGATCTCACATTTTCCTGCTGCCTCTGCCTCCCCAGTGCTGGGATTAAGTAATGAGCCACCATTCCCAGCAAACCTTATGTTCCTAATGAGGAAAGCTGTTGACATCTTTGGTAGTGAATTTTGAATGGACAGATAGCATTTTCCTCTTTCTACTCTTCCTCTCCCTTCCTCTGTCTCAATTTCTTCTCCCTTCTTCTGTCCTCCTTTCTTTCTTTCCTGAACAAGGTGCTAATTTATAGATTTTTACTCAGTGTCTTAGCAGACACAACATAAAACAAATAATAGGGGTGTGGTGACTTCTTGAAGAACACAAACTTCAACAGGGATAATTCCTTAAGCAGGTACAGGTTTATTTAAGAATTAGGAAACTTGGGCCTTTTTCAGTTTGGACAAGGATTTGGAAGTCCGAATACAGCAAGGGAAGACAGAGCAGGGGTGTCATTATTTTCAAGTCTGCTCCTAACGTTTGCTTCTCAGAAGTAAAGCTTTTCAGCCTTATCTGCTGAATAAGTTCACAGCTGTCTTTAAAGTGGTGCATTTCATGGCTCCATCCTACTATGCAGACCTTAAATTCAATTAGAGAGAGCTGTTGCTTATTCCTATAATATTTGTGCCACCATTGCACCTGGGGGTAGATCTTGCCATGCCGGTGGCCGTAGTTCACAGGATTCACAGCCGGGTAAATTTGGTGATTATCTTTTTCCTTCCAACAGCATGCATTAGCCCCTTCCAGCTCTACATGCACTACCCAGTGGAGATGAGGCTCTGAAGCCAGTACCAGCTTGGTTTTTGTGTGTCTGTTCTACAGTTCATGTTTGTAGTGTCTTTAGCGAGAGGTCTCACCATCAAGTTTTGGTGGTTAACCCACTGCAGGGGCAATACCCGGTGTAGTTTGAGGCTCTATGGGACACCTGGTCAACAGCTACTAGAGAGGGAGTCCATTCTTTCGATCCAAATGAAGTTGCTTTAGGTTTCTGCCACAAAATTAATCTGAGATCGTAAGCAAATAGCTGATCGTCTCTGGCACAGCCCCTGTAACCTCACGGCCACTCCCTCCCTCCTTTGTTCCCTCTACTGGCTCCACGATGTGCCTCGCTCTGCACCGAGAAGCTGAGACAGACGAACTGTGAGAGAAATTCTTTTTCCTTTAAGTTGCTCTCTGAAGTATTTGGTCACAATTGCAAAAAAAAAGTCTAATACATGATATTTAATAAACCTGCATGAATTTTCTACTCTGACATGCTGATGACTAAGACATTAACTAAGCTTGCCATACAAAAGAATCTCAGAAATCATTCTTGAGTTGATATTTAACATGTATCAATTTGCATAGCATCTCTGGTGCCGTATCAGATACTGTTCTTTATGCACAAATGACCTTCTTATTCCGGTCTACCTGAGAATGTTTAACTTGTGTTAAAATTCCTAATCAAACATGAGAACATATGCTGACATATATATTTACTGTGAGTTCTTATTATTTCCACAAAATTACAACTTCTTTTATTAAAAGTATCACCCCACACTAACTGCTTTGTCAGTCTTTACTCATGAATACACATAAGGCTTACACCCTCACAGAAAAAACAGAGGAAGCAGCTGTCTGCAGTAGAGAGAGAGAGAGAGAGAGAGAGAGAGAGAGAGAGCGCTCAAGAAACCAGACCATTAGAGAAGAGGAAAAGATCTTAAGGGAAGGGCGGGGGCAGGAAGGGGGGGCTG
>NW_008355277.1:306392-322344 GCF_000622305.1 Nannospalax galili
TGCAGTAGAGAGAGAGAGAGAGAGAGAGAGAGAGAGAGAGAGCGCTCAAGAAACCAGCCCTGCTAATACCTCCATCCTGGATTCTGGCTCCCAATGTTTGAGGGAAGTTACATTTCTATTGTTTAATCTCTTCAGTTTGTGATATTTTGCTTTTGGCAACCCTAATAAGTAACACAATTAGGGACAAGGAGACTCAGGAAATAGACACAGGGACACCTATATTAAAGGGTACTCTACAAACCTACTTAATAATCAAATACATGTATGACCTGACAGCTTACTAAAGCCCGGCCCCCTCCTCAGCCCTTCTAATAACCACAGGACGGCCCCTGAGCAGTCCCACCATTCTGCCGAGAGGAGATAGTACGGTTCCAAAGCATGAGTTCACACTCAAATGAAATGGTCCAAGCTATACCCCTGAAGAAAGTCCAATTTTCCACTGGCAGAGAATACACCGAGGGTGTCTATACTTTGTGCCAACATGCTCCTATCTATCAGGGCTTCAGCCTGTGATTCTGTAGCAAGTTTACGTCATCAGCACCCCTTCTTCCCTGGAAGGGCATCTGTCTATACACAAGGTCTGCTCTTCCTCTTCTTGTCTACAGCCATCAGGTAGCACCTTTGTCTAAGAAGTTACCAAGTCTTTGTCCTAGTAACCCATAACTTTGCATAAGACTACTGGGTACACCCAACAGAGGAGGATTCTGAGGGACATTCGATAGTAGATATTCCAGAGCTATAGCATACCTTACCACCCTGAAGCTCAATAGGATTATTCTCAAATAGTACTGAGCTACAACAAGTATAATATAAATAGTATTAAATATATTATATCTTCTGTCTTATAGGACCTCTCTCTAAAGTATAGCTATACTTGCTTTATTAATGTATACACAGAGCAGAATGACAATACATGTATGACAACAACCCTAGACAATGGTTATTAGGGTTGGCAGAGCCCACTGTGTGTATGAATATATACACATATATATCTCTCTATAATATCAGCATATATTGTGCATATACATGCATACATATGTGACTATATATACATGAAATGAGCTCATAAAATTACTGATGATAGTTTCAAGATCCAAAGTTTACAGTCCAGGGGAACTGATGTCATATTCTGAATCCAAATACTGGCCAACTATAGATGCAGAAAGAGCTCACATTTCAGTTCATGACATAGCAGGGGGGACTTGAAAGGTGTCATCCGTGAGGAACGAGTCTCTGTGCTGTATTCGGGCATCCCGCCTTTAACGGATCTTATGGGATCCACTTACGTTAAAGAGGACAATCTGCGCTACTTGACCAAGTGATTAGCTTGTTAATCTCACCCAAAAACACCTTCACAGACATGCACAGAATAGTGCTAGACCAAATATTTAGGACCTAGGACCTGTCAGCCAGACACAAAGCGAACGAGCATACATTCTTGTAGCTACATCTTCCTTCAACTATTGCACAAATTCATTTACTGACTACCACAGTCCAGAAGATACGTTCACCTGACTGCCCTCATCTTCATACCTTGCATTCGTTCCTCATTGTTGTCTGCCTAGCGTGTTGTAGTGCATTTATCATTTTCTGTGAGTTAGCATACCCTGAATTCTTTTTAGGTGTATGGGTGTTTTGCCTGTACCTGTGCCATGTAATACCCGTGGATGCCAGAAGAGGGCATCATATCCCCCTGGAACTGGAGTTGCTAAGGCTGCTGGCCAAGTGGGTGCTGAGGTCCAAACCCTGGTCCACTGCAATAGCAGCCAGTGCTTTTAGCTTTAGGGCATCTCTCTAGCCCCTTAACTGCTATTTTAATCTCTCCCTACACAATATCAAATTTCCAGATATCAGATGTGTAAAAATGTCTCCAAATTTATCTCCAGCCCTTTGGATTTCCCCAAGTCAGTAGAAAACGAATACATCTGAGCCTAAAACTAGGAAGTAGCTCTGCTTTCTTCACGATCCCTCCAAAGACAATCCTCACGAAGATCATGTCCTCTCCTGGTTTCCCGGTCAGCGCCTGTGTATGACTCCACCACATTCCCCGCTGAGTAACCCTCAACTCTTAGAGCCCTGATGACGCACTCTTCCTCACCACTCATTTATTTCCCAAATACTACGGACTGGGCCTCCATGTCTGTCTCAGACCTATTTCTCCTCTGTTTCCTCTAACAATATTTAAATGAGCCCTGTTTTGCATTTACCATTGGATTGGCTCTGCTCCATCTATAATTACCTTGTAGATGACAAATCAGCAAAATGGAAAGGGGCTGGATATGGGTGGTTTTATTTATAGGAGTTTTTATTTTATAGCTACACATAAAGAAAATCTACTTTAATGTATCTTTTCTTGACTCTTCATTGTATTCTAGGTATTGTTCAATGTATTGGAAATTCAAGAGTACACAAACCAAGGACCTGGGCCATAAACACTGTGATTCAGGGCAAGGGCAGGACCAGCACACAGCCAATTCTGGCATTGTGTGATGAGTGCACTTAGGTGGCATGGACTCACAGGATGCCTTCCAGGCTAGTACTGAGCCCTCAAAGAAGAATTCTGCAGGAGGCAAATTCTAAATAGAAGAAAAGCAAGGACCAAATTAAGTACAGCCTGCCACCGTTGTATACAGCGAGAAACTGAGTCATGTGGTTAGGGATACTGTTTAATTTGTTCAGTGAGTATTTCAAGTTGTTGGGAAAATAATAAAAATAATTCATGAAATTAATGCTAATTATAAAACTAGTCTCAATATTAGGTTATTAGAACTTAGAAATCACCTTCAAATATATAATTAAAATAAATATATAATATAAATTTGGGCCCATTGTTATTCAATAGGACAAGGATTTTTATTTTCAGAGAGACTATAGCATACAGAAGGCTGTTGAAGGGATAAATATTACCACCTGGAATAGTGCAGTCAAATTCCCTCTTTCTATTGAAACAGGGTATACAGTCTGTCATTTTTGAATGGGCTCCATCGATCTAACACTGAGTATGAGACTGTTCAGATACCCAAACGATGTCAAATGTTTTTATCCATCTTTACAAGGAGAGTCAGATCCTTAACTTTAAATGTTGATTATTTGTAGGAAGTACTCATGATGTGCAGTTTTTAATGACACCAGGTGGACCATCCTGACTCCAGATTAACTACATCCCACCGACAGGATTTCTTACCCACTCTGCCACCGCCTGTCTGGTACCTGCTCAACTGTGGAAAATGACAGCTGGTTCTTCAGGTGGGGAGTGATGGGAGCAGGAGTCAGGAGAAAATGGCTCATTAGCGATGAAATGGAAAAATCTGCAGACTTCCCTGAGGATAAACTGGATGACGTGTCTTTTTCCTAAATTGCTCAACCCAGAGTAAATTGCAAACATATTCACTGTCAAAAGGGTTGGAAATTCCCATGACATGATACCATCCTGTTTATTACATTGGTGTATATTTTGAGGTTTGGATTTTGATATGAATCTCAAAGACTGTAAAAAATGTCTGTAATAATTCAGCTTTCAGAGGATGTCCAAGGATGGTCCCAAGAAAAAAAACACTGAAAGGGGAGCTGGCACACTGGAATTTGCTCGCTTAAAATCTGCATGAAATCCTGCCTTTCTCTTAACTCCTCAGGACTTCTACAGCACACAAAGAAACAGGAAACTAATGGCCACAATAATTTTATCATGCTTGTATTTTCTTCTTTATGTCCTTTCATTTTAGTTACTTAAAACTATTAACACTTCTCTCTTAACTATCTCTCATATCGGTGGTCTTTTAACTGTTTGAGTCTTTGCATTTTAAGATTCTTGAAATATCAATAGAAACAAAGCTTCATATTTGGATTTCTTACACTTTTTGTATTGTATGTGTATTTGTGTGTGCAGTGGTGCACACATTCACATGTAATATGGCCGTCAGATGACAACTGCTGGTGTCATCTCCTGCCCTGTGGGTTCTGGGGACCCAATTCAGGTCTTCAGGTTTGGCAGCAATTGCCTTTGCCTGCTGAACTGTCTTGTGTTTTTGTAAGGGACAGATAGAGGAACAATATCAGGAAATTTAAAATTAGGACTTTTATATGACGTTCATATCCACTAAAGAGTATCAGAGATGGAACTATTCACAGGGCATTTTCTTACACCAAGGCAGTTGTAGAGTATCTCCTAACCATTCTTCAAATTACACGATGTACATGATGCTTAACAAAAGAGTATTTTAACAGATTTATGGGTGGTGCACATGAGAAACCCCAGCACTCGGGAAACAAAAACAGAAGAACAGAAAGTTTGAGGCCAACCTGGTCTACACAGGACAGTCCATGCCAGCCCAGGCTGCCTAGTAATATACTGTCTCAAAAAAGAGAAACAAAGGTCTCATTTCCAAGATACTAATTATAGCAATGCTGAAATCATAGCAAAAGAAACTTAATACCTAAAAATTTAGGAGCCTGTGGCTCTGCTAGCAGTAGGTGGCAGCATTTTTCCCTCAGGTTCACTAGAGCTTGGCCCTGTAGCAATATATTGATACAACAAAAAACCTACAAATAGACTGACAGAGTTCTAAAAATAAACTTTTCTAAAGTGGCTCTCCCCCGTTACCCTCTGGACTTGTTCCACACATGGGGGAATTAATCCCAACCTTCCTCATTGCCTGGTAGCCCTGAGTCCTGCCATTTGTAGCAGTGCCCAGTCACATCGTTAGGTCTGTCCACTGTTAAGAATTCCATTCAACTTCAAGATAAGTGGAACTTTTTGTCCTACAGTCCATCTTGACTTCCTTAGCGATCAGGGTCAGAGAGCTGTCTGCTGTGAATAACCAAGCCAAGGATCGGTTGTCGAAACATTTTATTTCGCAAAACCATGAATTCCCAGACCGACTTTGTTACTGCCATGTGTCACTCTTTTACCACTTGTGAAAAAACTACCTAAAAATACATATTTTATCGCCATAAACCCAATGTCACAAAGTAGAGCTGCTCAGACAGAACTGACAAACCCCTTCACAAAAGGGCAAGCAGGCTGTAGTCAGCCTAACAGACTCATTCTTTCCAGAGAGTTGGAATCTATGAGAGCCAGAGGAGCTGGAGCCAGTGTTCCTCTACTTTGTACCACAGGTATCACAGCTGTTGGCACATCTGGTCTTCTGGTGTGAAGCACAGATGTCAGGCAGGTACTGGAGGTGCAGTCACACCCAGGGAAGGTGGTGGGCACCCGGGGGAGCCACCAGAGCTTATAGTCATTGGGATGCAGCCACAGAGAGCCACACTTCTGTTACCGTGATTCCCTCCAATTGCTCCTAATTGAAGCAGAGGGATTTGCTTAACATCCATGGGATGAAAGGGGATTTCTTGTCTGATAAAAAGTGTAATTTTAAAAGTGAAGACTAATTGAGGTGCTTTGGATATTATGGTTCAGTTTTCTCCAATTCATAAATATATAAACTGTGGGAGAAAATAACTTGAATTAAAATTCATTCTCCAGCCCTGTACCGCAGAGTTCCCTTTAATTGAGAAATGGAGTCTATTTGAAAGAGTTTCCAAATGCAGGAGACATAAAGCATTTAATGTGTATTTTTTGTATCTCTCTGAGTTCTCATGAGAGACAACTGTCCAATATATAAGAGAAACAACAGTATTTTCCAGCCATTAAGAAATGTTAATATAGTTTAGAAAATGTTCAGAGAATTTGATTCTACCTTTTCTTTCCAAAGTCTCCAGTGTGATTTTTGTTTAGTGGCGCAAAATCTAAGGGGCAGGTGGCAGAAGGCACTCTCAGGAGATGGGACACCAGGGATTTGAATATTGATAAACTGGACGGATCAGTGCTAGCATTAACCATCAATCGACTCTCAGATAGTGGTTTTGACAACATCTACAGCAGGATGCCCTTGGCCTTGGAGCAAAGCTTGTAGATATATTTTCTCAGGACATCTGCCGGCATCAGGAAATAAGACTTCTTCTAAAAACTGGATGATCTCTTCAATGTCAATTAATATAACAGATACTGGAGGCTTCCCTTTGCCAGATGCACTTTGCATTTATACACGAGTCCTCTGAGATGTCCAAGCCCGCGTGCTTCTCTCTGCTCCTTGTTCTATCACATCTGCTCTTGCTAAAGTTAGAATCAGTCTTGCAATTAGAAGAAATGAGGTGGGGATGAGGCCTGGCATGAGGCATGAGACCAGAAAGGAGACCACAGAGGGAAAATGAGGAAGGGCGTGGGTTAACAGAACACATGTGACATCAGGAGTGGAAAAGGGACGATCAGAAGCAGAAGGGTGCACAGGACAGGGTGTGATGCGGGGGGACAAAGGGCACCAGGTTGCAGGGGACAGTCAGTGGCTGCAGTCCCCTCTTTAATTATCACCACAGGCTTTCTGAATGTGCTTTCTGGTCCTCTGTGCCTAATCAACATACGCATACAGACACATACCCCTCAACATCACTACCCATAGCTTTTATCTTTCCTGTGCTGTTTTCCTGTACCTTCTTCATCTACCCATGTCTGTGACAGAAGAAAAGTTACAAAATAATAGTAGATCTAAATGTCTCCTTCGGTGGGAAAAAGTGTTTCAGAGAAATCCAAATCAAACTGCACTGACATGGTATCTCACTCATCTGAGGGGCACTGAGAAAACTAATAACCACAAATGTTGGGGAAGAGGCAGATGAAAGAGAACATTTGGACAGGGCCGGAGGGTGTGTAAGCTTGTCCAGCCACATAGAAGTCAGTATAGAAGTTCACCATATCTTAAAACCAGATCTACTGTATGATCCAGGTATGGCATGCCTGGGTAGAGGGCTGAAGGGCTGAAGTCCGTATAGTACAGCTATACTTGCACACTGAGGCATACCGTGGCAGTATTTCCAACAAGTAATTTGCAGAGCCATCCAGATGTCTGCCGGCGGAGGAATGGATAAAGGAGATGCAGTGAGTACACAAGGAAATTTTGAGTAGACACAGGAGAAAAATCACGTTCTTTTCAGGAAAATGAGTGCAAGTAGAGGTAATCACGTTACTCTAATTGAGAATCGGAAAGACTAATAGCATATGTAACATTTTATTTGTGAGTCCTATGACAGTATAGATAACATATATACATATATACGTAAAATCATGTTTGTATATAAGACTTGGAAGTTGAAGGAAACCTGCTAATTGGAAAAAGACACTAATGGGGGGATCAGGATTAGAGGGCAGCATGGTCATGGTAGATGATATGCTTGTATGAAAATGGCCTTTATATAACACCCAGTGCTATGTACAATGAATATACACCAGTTTTCTAAGAAGGTACCCCAAACTAATACATAAATAACATGTCTCATGGGGTAGGTTAATCAGATACACACTTTTTATATAATTATATGTGCACTTTCATGATTTTTTTTAATTTTAAAAATTTATCTGTTTTTATTTCAGGCATATAAGTATTTTGCCTATATGTATGTAAGTGCCTCCACATCATGCAGTGGCCCCTGAGGTCAAAAGAGGGTGCTGGATCCCATGACATTGGGGTGACAGACAATTGTTAGTCACCATGTGGATGCTGGGAAACCAATCTGGGTCTTCTTCAAGAACAAGTGCTCCTCACTGCTGCACTGTCTCTCCAGCCCCCCATGAACTATTTTTAGAGGAGCAAATAAAGATTGTGAAAATATTTCAGTGGCTAAAAGTAATTTATAACACAAGTATGCACACCACACTTAGGCTACCAGGAAAAAGTAGAATTTACGAATTAAATTAACGAGTGCTCAGAAGTTAAGGATCTTCACTTGCTGTGTCTGTTTTGCTCTACAGGGACATGTGTATCTTCCAAACTGTCATTATTTTCTCCCTCAAGTATTTTTTTCAGTACCTGGATCATGAAATCTGCTTATGTAATTCATGTTCACAAAGGCTTGCGTCTCGTATATTCCTAAGCCCTCTGGCAGTGATCAGCATGTAAATCCACTTTCTGTGTTGCTTTTCCAGATCTTGGCTGACCTCACCTCTCTCTCTCACCTGCTGTCTGTCCAGCATGAGCTACTCCTGAAACATGCTTACAAGAGTCAATAATTCCTTAGTCAACAAAACTGAGGGGATGAATAAGACTGAAGTGTCATAAATAATGGTATAGTTTTGCAAATGCTGTATTTAAAATTGCAGTTGTAAGCCATTAGAATACATCCTAGCTTAAGTGTCTTGACTGTTACATTTTTAAAAATTATGTGCCTGTGTCTGTGTGTGTATGTCTGTTGGTTTGTGCATATGAATATAACTGCCCTAGGAGGCCAGAAGATGGCACTGGATTCCCTGGAACTAGAGTTAAGGATGGTGTGAGCTGCCCCCTATGTGGGTCCTGGGAACTGAACTTGGGTGCTGGGATGAACAGCAAGCTATCTTAACTGCTGATCCATCTCTCCTGTCCTAGATCTAGTTTTTAAAAATACCCTTTTAATCATAATATGAAAAACTCTTAAATATTAACTCAATATGAAAAACTCTTAAATAAAGCTTTTAGTGAATCAACTGTTTTTGGTAAAAGAGAAGATGTGAAATGCCTGCTTTGAGGTTCGGTAAACACGGTGCTTCTTATTTAGAGCCTGTGTTCCATGGCAAAACAAATTCAAGCACAAAGGATCCGAGGAAAACTAAATAAATCTGTGTCCTCTATTCAGTAGGTGAGAATTTCGCTGCTGTTTCAATGCTAACACCTTCTTAGCACGTCTTTAGCTTTCTATAGGGTTCTCAACTTTAGAATAAATTAGTGGATGGGTGTGTTGATCTTGAAAATTAAAGGCTTAAATGAAAAGTGCATTAATAAGAACACTTTTGTAATAAAAGAATGAAGATCTATGTGGAGCTACAAATAATTCAAGCTATAAATGGGTGGCAATGATTTACATATTTTGTAATAATTTGCTTTATCCCCTCAATCATGATCTACATTTGTTAAACTATTTGGCTAGAATGACTGTGCCTGATTGTGTGAGTTTATTTGGTTCATATTTGTTTTCTTTTGAGTTAGCTTTTCTTAAATGAACATTAATGGGGCATCATATATATGTATATATTCTTGAACCTTTTGATAAGGTGGTATAATAGAGATACAGGCTAGCCTGTATATAAGACATTAAGGGGGTTGTAAACTCAAGTAGTTCTGGCTGTTCCTTTGCTAATTCCTTCTAAACTTTTTCTACTAAGCACATTATTTTGTCCAGTCTATAGAAAGAACATCTTCATAAAATCTTCTTTCTTTTTAAATAAAAGACCTGTCAATGCTCCATGATTCCAACTGTCACTTAATTGCTTTGGGACATGGAATAAAACAATTTCTCAGAATACCCCCTCCTGCACTATTTATCACTGATAAGTTATGAGAAGAACAGTCAATGATATGCCTTGAAATCTCAGTTAATATTGTTCAATGTTCTAAATATTTCACAATAAGTCGTTGAACTGTGTCTCATAGTAATCCAATGCAGGACAGACACAAGGGAAAGGCTACAGACTTTGTCCCTTGTGTACAATTTGTTACAGGTCCATGTTCTTTAAGAGCTTTTATTTGTTTTGAGACAGGATCTCAGTATGGATCTTCCTGGCTGTCCTGGAACCTCTGTGCAGATGAGGTTGGCCTTGAACTCTCAAAGAGTGATTTCACTGCCTGCCTCTGCCAACCAAGTGCTGGGGTTAAAGAGGTGCATCACCACACACACACCACCACATGACAGTGGCTTCTGAATGAGAAGGAAGAATACTGTCTAGAGGAGAAATTCAAATCACATGGAGATGAAATACCATCTCCTGTGACTCATGTATGGAGTGAAACCCGAAGGTGTTAAAACAATTCCATAAAGAAGTCATGACAGTAACTTCTAACCTCTAAGGTTCAAAGAGGATGTTCGGACACTGAGATGGTTCAGCAGACCATGGTGCTAGCTGCCATCCCGAAGACCTGAGTTTGATTCCCAGTAAATACATGGTAGAAGGAGACAATTCCCACAAGAAGTCCTTTATCCAGCACACCCACACTATGGCACATGTGTACCATGTACCTACTTACCTACCTACACACACAGTAAATCAGTGCAATACATTTTTATAAAGAGGAAATATAATCCATTTATCTTATCAAAAGTCAAGTAAATAGGGCTGAACATACACATTTAATCCCAGATCGGGGCAGTAGAGGCAGGTAGATCTCTCTGAGATCAAGTCCATCCTGGTGTACATAGTTCTAGACCAGCTATAGCTAAAGGAAGACCATGTCTAAAATAACAAAGAAATGACAGATCAAGTAAATAAGTGGTAGAATGAGTTTTCAAAACTGGATACATGTCTTTAATGTGAGTGCTTCAAACTATATCTTTCCTTAAGTATTACTCTGTTGTAATATTTAAGGAAGTAAACATTACACATGCTATTGCTATGAAGTATTTAACTTCCCTTTGGTTTTATTTTATCTATTGGACTGAGGTAAGGTATGTATTCACATTTCACTTTGAATTATTTCCTACATTTCATGTGCGGTATTTCGCTTAAGAGGAACAGTCAGATCACAAGAATAGACATGTAGCCACTTGGCATTTTTCTCCTGTCTAAAACACAGTTTCAGAAAAAATTAAAACAGCCAAGTTTTGTTAAACCTAAGGAGATACAGTTAGGTCAGTGTGAAAACCTGCAGAGAATTTGGCAACTTATGTTTATAGAGAGTTAATAGGCCTGAGAAATAATTTCAGACACAGGTGAGATAAAATTATTTCTTAATCATTCTTTGCTGTTTTTAGGACTATTAGAAAGCTGTACATAACAATATTTTATCTGTCATCTAAGAGTATACTTTGTTTTTGTTTTTGGAACTGAACGTAGCCAAGTCTTGCAGATGCTAGGCAAGCACTTTACCACCAAAGTCCACCCCCAGTCCTTGGCTTTCTTGTAAAGGATCCTTGCTAGGCAGCTCAGGGTGCTCTAGTTCTCCAGGGCCTCTTACCCTCATTTTACATGTTCTTTGTCACCTGGCCAGTCCCTGGAAGATTATGTTTAATACAAAGTTACCACAAGGGAAATGGTCTCGTTTCCTTAAAGGACAATTCCATTGATCTGAAACTCATATTTTAGAATGCTCTATATTTAAGACCTACCCGAGAACAGATTTAAGACTAAGTTATACTTGTTTCTTCTTGCAAACGTCAAAATAAGGATGTTTCATATAAAAACCAAAAATGTCTGAGGACAGTCTTACACCTAAGGACCAAGGTGCCAAATGGCACTGTTAGGAATCTTTAGTTCCTCTCCAGAGAAAAAGAGCCATAAGTTGAGAAGTGACTTTTTAAACCAAGAACATATTGGAAACCCATTTATTCCCAAGGTACTTTGAACAGCTGCACTGTGATTAGTGTAGGATGGACCCCCCCTCCCCCTCCCACTTTCACTCAACATCCAGATAAAGGCTGTTTCTTTATGAGTCATGTTAAAAAACCTTTACATCTCTGAAACAAAAATATTAACAAGGGCACTGTAGGAAAACTAGCACACAGAGAGCAAAAGCCTCCCTTTATATGGAAATAAAATTACTTTACAGGCTGGAGAGAGGGCTCAGCAGTTAAGAGCTCTGGCTGCTCTTGCAGAAGATCTGGTTTTGATTCCCAGCACCAACAAAGTGGCTAACAACCATCCATAACTCCAGTTCCAAAGGATACAATACCAGAGCCCTCTTCTGACCTCTGAGGGCATTGCACTATATGGGTGCATCTATGTACATGCAGGCATTACACTCATACACATAATAAAATATTTCTAAAAATAACTTTACAAATTTAGCAGATTCATTTTATATAAACGATATATTGTGACTCAATTGAGAAAGAATGCTAGTTGTATTTCCTAGAGACTAAGCAGCTTCAACTAGACTAACTGAACACAAAAGGAAAGTATATATTTATCTTAATACAGGCAGAAAAATATTTATAAGCTCCCACAGAGAATGGCCAAGTAAATGGTGATATACTTATACAAATCTTCAGTAGATGATGGGTATGCCCAACAAAATTAATAAATTTCAAAGAGCTTTAAGGAAAATTGACTGATAGAAAAGTGCATAATTTATTATTTCATTTATATTAATTTCTGTAACAGGCAAAAATTCATGTCCACTGATATTATTAGAAAATTGTTAGACATATATTGTTTATATTGAATAAAAGCATTGCAAACAGCCTTTAAAATTCTGAAAATATTTCATATTTTCATTGAGATGGCGGTTACATTGGTGTATGTGCTTTCAAAAATTCATCAAAATGTACACTTACTATAATTTATTTAAATATGTGTAATGTATTTCAATACAAATAAAAATATAAACATGAAAATGTCAACTGTATTGTGAAAAAATATCCAGTGTAACAATTCACACAAATTATGATTTATTCTGTAGCTCGGCATTGAGTGTCATATACAATATTTTGCATCAAGTTTTTCAAGATTTAAATAGTGTCCTGGACAACAGGACTCCATCTTCTCCCTCCTTTATGTTACAGTTGCTGATCTGAGGCTCTAGACAACAAAGTTGCCAGAAGCTTTATTCTTGAAGCAGGATAACTCCCAGATGGCCTGGCCCTCTGCTGACTGCCCACCATGGGAGGGAGGGAACAGAGAGGAGAAAGGGCCTCAGTCTCAGGGGCACAGATAAACCCTGCAGACAAGAACCCAGAATTGAGACACAGCAGGTCTTATTTGTGACTGAGAAGCTTTCCTTTGAAACTCATTGGTTTAGAATTCATAACATTTAAAAGAAATTTCTAATTATTTTGACACACATTACCAAATTGTTTAGATGATTTACTGACCTAGGATTTAGCTGTTCATTATTAATTAGCATCACTGTCCTGCTCTCTAAACACCTTATGTAAACGCACATACATGTGCATTCATAACTTAGAAAGCATAATTGACTGAATTAAACTGCCCTTATTCAAAGTGCTTTGAGCCTAATTTGGAAGATGCATGCATACATCATGAATCACCACATGCAACACTCTTAAAACTTTCTTAATATCTCTTTGTAATTCCCTCCACATCAGCACTGTGTAACTGAGAATCTAGTTTATGCTTTATGGACTGCATTACATTGTCCAGTCATTTATCTAGTGGAATCTTCCACTGCATTCTTTTCTCTTTGCCTAGCACAAAGATTTTGAGGTCAATTTGTGTATTTAGTGTTAATTTCTCATTACATTATGGATGGTATTTCACAAAATAATTGTTATGAATGTGTAAACTGTTGACACTTGGCAATGTTGAATCCTTCAGATATACATGTGCAGGATATATGTCTATTTGTAATTCTGAAGTATAAAGTTAACACATTAAACTCCCAAGTGCGGGGATTAAAGGTGTGTGCCACTACTGTGTGTGGTGGCACATGCCTTTAATCCCCGCACTTGGGAGGTAGAGGCAGGTAGATCTCTGTGAGTTCTGAGGCCATCCTGGTCTACATAGTGAGTTCCAGACCAGCTGGGGCTACAGGGAGACTCTGTCTCTAAAAGACAAAAAAAATTTTTAAAAACTTTGAGAGTTGTTTTGATATTTACTATGTGTATAAAATATTTAAAGAAGTCACTCAACCAATAGCATTAAAGGCTGAGATGTAAAAACACGACTACCAGTTTGACCTTTATGCCTTCGGTTATTTTCTGGGTCTTATTGTGATCATTCAAGCACCAAGCAGGGAGCATCAGTCTGAGTATGTAGAAGCCAGAGTTACAGCTGTGATTGATACAAATAACAGAGGACTTAACCGAAGGATGGCTCCTTGGTAACGTTGGGGCTTCAAAGTTTCAGGTGAAGATTAGAGAAGTTATTAAGGCTGCGTAGGCCAGGGCCTGGGAGGGCCTGAAGAACAGCAGTCATCAGTACTGAGAAACTTTACCAGATGTCTGAGATTTATTAGAAGCTAGGTTCATATACTGAATTAAGAGCCAGGCACAGGAATATGATCTATGCTTTGAGAGCAATCACAGAAGTCTAGTCTGATTCACCCTGCAAACAGAGGTCACAGGAGGCACAGTGTCTGCCTGTGCAAAGTGCGACATTTTTAGAGGTCTGATACATACCCTGGTCATGCTGTTTGAATGGGAATGTCCCCCATAGGAGGAAAATTTGGACATCCTTTTTTTTTGGTCTTTTTGAGACAGAGTCTCCCTGTAGCCCCAGCTGTCCTGGAACTCACTATGTAGAACAGGCTGGCCTTGAACCCACAGAGATCGGTCTGCCTCTGCCTACCAAGTGCTGGGACTACAGGCATGCGCCGCCATGCCCGGATATGTTTGGACATTCTATCCATAGTTTGTGGTGCTGTTTTTTGGAGGCCTTCCTGGAGGAAGCATGTCACTGAGGGAAGGCTTAGAGAGTTCTTATCCTTGCCAGTAGTTTGGAGTGGTAAAGTATAGTATGTGATGGGATTAATAACTTATTGGTGAGTTTTAGAACAAACTAATGGCAGTCAAAGGTAATATTGGAAAATATGAAGAGAAGTTAATATTAAAAAAGAAAAGTGAGAAAAGGAAGAAAAATTAAGAATGAGAGGAACTGGGAAAACAAATCTGCAAGCTGGGCCAACAAACTCAGATAAGTAACAGGAATTTCAAGAGGTCTCAGAGCAAAATCAATACTCAAAGAGAAAGTGGATGGATATTTTCTGGATGCTTACATTACTTGTATTTACTTTGAGGATGTTATTTATTTGTATTTTTAATCTACTTTTAATATGGTACATCAATCTTTTATTTATGTATGTAAAAGATCATAGTTTATTATTATTAATGTCTATCTAGCTGCAGAATTCAAGTCTGAAACATCAATGAAACCTCACATATTTTATAAAAAATCTGAGACTCTCATGTTTTTATGCATTCAAGTGAAATACAACACAGTGTGGTTTGTGAAAAGTTTCCTATCTCTACTATAGATAGTTCATTCCAGTCTTTGGGAAACACTTGTCTTTTACCTACATTGCAAAAACATGACTATTTTTTTTCTAAATTTTCTACTTTAATTTGAACTACTCAACAATCTTACTTGTTGACTTTCTATAAACTATTTGTAAATAGATAGAATAAAGGAAATATTTAATAAAAATGGAGTCAGAAGCTATGATTTACAGTGGGTCCTCAAAGGCAACAGAAGAGAGCGGGAGGCTACAGAGAGAGAATGGCCTGGATGTTCTCCATTATCCTGACAGTAAATTAGCTTTTCATTTGAATGTTACTTTCTTTCAGAAGACTTTGATGCATTTTAAGTTGATGCAGCCGTGCATGTTATTAAAGCCAGGAATCATAAATTATTCCTTAAATCGCGGAGTCTTGGGAAAATAGAAGGCCAATGAATCACAATCCATTTGAATATTGATCTGGTTTCCCTGTAAACCTACCCGGTTCTGGCGTGCATGGCTCCAGCAGGTCTGCTTGCTTTCTAATTTGTTTGAAAATTGCGTGAAAATATTCCCATGGCCCTCTTGTAAAATATGACAGCCTGACATTTTCTTTAATTACAAGACCTGATCTGTTTAATAGCATAAAATTGGCCTCCAATTTGACAGGCCTCCCCTTTAAAATCAATGGTTAGACGCTAGGGCACCAGCTTGGTCATCAAGATCAATATTAGAAAAAAATATAGCTTGTCAAGACCTCTCAGCCTCTTATTGATTCAAATAGGGAGCTGCTCACAGACTGAATAATGGTATTAGAGCTCAGATCCAGCAAACACAGGCTTCTCATATGGAGTTCAGTAGAAGTAGATGGATCAGTTTTAGATGGTACAGTCATAAAAACAGCTATCCAAGATATTGTAACAGAAAGAGCTATGAAATACATTTTAATACACATTAAAATATTTATTACTTGGAAATTTCATGCATGCACATAATGTATCTTGATCACATCCATTTCCAATACTCTCTGCAATTCCCTAGGA
>NW_008355277.1:322407-323015 GCF_000622305.1 Nannospalax galili
TCTCTGCAATTCCCTAGGACTCCCAACAACACTCCCTCCCAGATTCACATACTCTTTAAAAAAATATTTTCAATATGCAAGGAAGTTTTCAAAAGTGTTAATTTTCTACCTGGGTGTGGTGGCACACATTGTAATTCCAGGTGGCAGAGGCAGGTGGATCTCTATTAGACTGAGACCAGTCTGATCTACACAGTTAAGCTCCAGGTTCACTGGGCCTAAAGGTAGAAATGGTCTCACAAAACTAACCAACCAACCAACCAACCAACCAACCTTCCCTAGAATGCTGTGCTGGATAACTTTAGTGTCAACTTGACACACCTGGGCCTGATCTACACAGTTAAGCTCCAGGTTCACTGGGCCTAAAGGGAGAAATGGTCTCACAAAACTAACCAACCAACCAACCAACATTCCCTAGAATGCTGTGCTGGATAACTTTAGTGTCAACTTGACACACCTGGGTTGAGGGAGCCTCAATTGGGGCATTTCTTCTATTGGACTGGCCTGTGGCCATGTCTGAGGGCATCTTCTTGATGAGTGATGTGGGAGGGCCCAGCCCACTGTGGGTTGTCCCACCCCTGGGCAGGTGGGCCTGTGTTGATAAAAAAAGA
>NW_008355277.1:323560-326599 GCF_000622305.1 Nannospalax galili
AAGAAGGCCATTTGGAGCCAGGCGTGGTGGCACACACCTTTAATCCTAGCACTCAGGAGGCAGAGGCAGGCGGGTTTCTGTGAGTTCAAGGCCAGCCTGGTCTACATAGTGAGTTCCAGGACAGCTGGGGCTACAGGGAGACCCTGTCTCAAAAAGACCAAAAATATATTGTTTTTATTTTATGTGCATGAATATATCACCTGCATTTATATAAGTGCAGCCATGTTGTGCGATGCCTGCAGAGGTCAGAAGAGAGTGTCCAATTCCCCTGGAACTGGAATTATGAGTGGTTGTTAGCTACCATGTGGGTGCTGGGAGATGAACCTGGGTCTTCTTCAAGAGCAGCCAGTGCCCTTAACTACTGAGCCATCTCTCCAGCCCACAATTTTATTAAAAAGAGAAAAATTTTAAATAAATTCGTTTAATTTGGATCTTGGAGAATCTATGTCAACCATTCATGTTCTAGAATAACTTGGAAACATGTCACAGTAATGTGAGTTCATTACTCTAGTAAATAATCCACTGTTTACAATTACTAACCACTGTGGTAGGCAATTTTTTTCCTTCACCTCATTTATGCCTCATATGTAAAACAAAATTTACTTTGTACTTACATAACATGATGACCGCATTTTTAGATCTGTGACATCATTTGTTATATGAAGCCACAATAAACCAAAATGCCTAATTCTATATAGGAAAATATTAAGTTAGCATTTGACAAGGTAATTCCTTGTCCTACATGCAAGGAAAATGAATGCCTCATCTCCCTGTACTCCCCATTTTCCTCCTGTGATGTGAAGCTTGTATTCTTTTGCTTGTCTCAAAGACCTAAGGTATGTGTTTTCCCCGTTATTCATTCCATATGCTCTGAAAATTAGTGGCCTTAGATAAAATGTCTATATTTTGAAACAGTATGGAATTTCAACTTTTAAATGACATCCCAGCCTGCCAGATAACTATCAAAGATAAAAAATATCACTCAAAAGAAGTGTAATTTGATAAATTTCTCTTTCCTACTGAAGAAGTCATCATGGGTAAAGCTGCTGAGATTGTTGTGGATTTTTTCAAATTGCCTTTTTACACAGCAAGGAATGTAATTTTTCTTCTTAGTTATATTTTCAGGATTACACAGCAAACCTAGAAGATACTTTAATACAAAATCTCAATGGAGGGAAAAAAAAATCAACCCAGAATTTGATCCCTTATTTTCATAAATTTGAGGCATCAATAACCCAGAAACTTTGTGAAGTCTTAAATTACTTTGGTTTCATTTAATTAAAAATTTACAGACTACCAATTTTCATTATTTTTTAAACTGTAAGGAAACACACTGAAGTTTTGTGTCAGGGAAAATGCTAGGAATAGAGGGAATTTGCTAATCCTGTTCATGTTACAGGCTGATTTATTTATGCATTCACATTTCATCACAAACTCATCGAGAGACAAATCCTCGCTAAGGCAGTGCTCTGGTGACTGTGATCTGTTTGGATTTTGTTGGAAGGTAACAGTTTGCTATAAAAATAATGTGTTTCTTTTCCATTGCAGCCAAGATTCAATCAGTGGAATCAAACTTTTAACACAGTTCATTAAAGTGCTTATTTATGGGTCAATGGGCAGAAGTATGTAAGTCAAACTACAAAATATTAGCTCAGATCTTTGTGCTAATGAGCTGCACACCATAGCTGAGGAACACATATTGCTCTCTCTCTTTCTTACTTGAATAGTATAAGTATATTCACAGTAGAAGTCATGTCTGACACCCACCCCTCCGTTCTATGGGTGACTGGTAGAAGCCTTCTGTACGATATAACAGAGGATTTGAGCCATATTCCAAAAGCATACAAATGTGCCACATTCACAAAACTTGAAATCTGGAAAGATCAAAATCATTATAATCTAAATCGCCTGATGTTAAAACCCTGAATGATCAAACTTCCAAAAGTATAATTATGTAAAAAGTCATTTAAAAATTGCCTAGGAGACACATATTTTTCACACTGACTATGTTTGATAAACATAAAACAGGGACAAAAAACCCTGTAGGCTACTTTACACAATAAAGTCAGCAAAAATAACATATTTTTGTTAGCATATAGTTTCAATTGTGCTTGTGATAATTTCATGGGTTTAATACTTAGGAACAGGGGCTGAGAGATGTCTCAGTGGTTGAGAGTACTAACTACTCTTGCAAAAGACCCAAGTTTGATTCCCAGCATCCACATGGCGGGTAACAACCATCTGTAACTGTAACTCCAGTCCCAGGGGAACTGATGCCTTCTTCTGACTTCTGTGGGCATTGCATGACAGGTGCACTTACACATATGCAAGTAACACAATCATATTAAAAATAAAATAAATATCTATTAATAGAGTAACCGATTTGTAATGAAACAGGACACAAAGAAAATTATGTAAACATACAGTACTACAACTGGCAATTGTGTACTCTCACATTTGTAAATTTGGCCATGTCAGACAACCTGTGTTTGGGGCTATCAATCAGAAGTTCAGCCTGTTCTCCGTCCCATATATACTTGCCTAAGAGCTCAGATCCCCAGAAACGTCCTTCATATATGGACAAATGCAATCCTTCACAAATGGAGGTGCACAAGAAGAACCTTTCCCTATTCAGAGGCAGGTCCTTTGTTTACAATTGCACAAGCCAGGCCAGGGTTTAGGTAATTCACATGTATGGAGTTAAATTTGCAAAGCAAGGCTTGGAACAAGTAACAATGCTCCAAACACCATTTATACCTCCAGTACTGCAAATGTAAATAGACAAACGTGTAACAGACCAAGAATGTTCTACAAAGAAAATGGTGAAAACTGTGCCAGGAGCTAGCTTAGCAGGTCAAGCTGTTTCTTCAGCAAACTCCCTCTGCATCATCATTTCCATCCTTGAAATCCAAGTAGAAGGGGAAGGAGAGAACTAACTCTACAAAGTTGTCTTCTGACCTCCATATGCACAAGTGGAACTTCCCCAGCAGAAAGAAATCACACACACACACATACACGAGAGGGAGGGAGGGAGGGAGG
>NW_008355277.1:326704-334412 GCF_000622305.1 Nannospalax galili
GAGAGAGAAAGAATTTTTTTGAATACTGAGATCTAAGATGGTGGAAAAGTATTATGATGAACATAGAAAACAAAAATGATTAAAAAGGAAATCTGACATGAAAAGCTACCCTAGGGAAGCCTTTATGAGTTTCAGAACAGTTATAATCATTGATGTGTTCTGAAGTTTACATCATGATGAACAGTGACTTTAAGACATGAGTCCTTTTATAGAATACATTCACACATTTTCTTCTTCTGAAATATAAACATACAATATACAAAAATGTAACTATTTCCATCAACATTTTGGCATCTTCTGTAGCATGACTTTGTGTTTGATGGGCATATGGAAACCCATTCAAAATGTACCTGTGCACAGGCACAAATTTGATGAAAAGAAATAGTGATGGAACAACAACCCTATTTCACGAGTTCTAAGATGGAAGGTCCTCAGCAGGCAGAATGTCAGGGCAGACAAATGAACCATTTTGAGACTGACGTTTTCGTTCTGACTGGTGATTCGCTTCCCCAGAGTTCCAAAGTCAGTCTCTCTTATAGTGTTTTCTGCTTCATGGAAATTACAGTTTGAGTAGCTCAGTGTCAGGTTTTTACATCTGATGCTTTAATTTTTAATGTGATTGTGGGGAAATTTAGACTTTTAGAATATCGGACATTGGTGATTTTGATCTTTTGGGATTTGAGTATCTGGGATTACATCATCTGGGGTTGTGTCTTTTGAGATTACGATCTTGACTGATCCTTTCTTAGCAAGAGTGTGACAACACACCACCAACAGCAGCAGCAAACTCCCTCTTCCTACTGGAGTGCACAGAATCTGATTTTAAGTCCCAGCAATAACATAAATAACCGTCAAAAATAAGAGTGATGGTGAGATGGTTGTGGGGTAAATACACTTGCTGCCAAGCCTGACGGCCTATGTTAGATCCCAGAATGCCTGATGAAAGGAGAGACCCAAGTACCAGAAGCTGTTCTCAGATCTCCATGAACACCACAGCCAGTGTGTGAACACACACACACACACAATGCTTTTTAAAAAAAACACTTAAAAACCTCCCAGCATTCACTGAAACCTATTATCAAAGCATGGCTGTTAACCTATTTTCCAAACTCAAGGTCTGAGTTTAAATTTTCATTGAGGGCTGGAGAGATGGCTTAGCAGTTAAGAACACTGGGTGTTCTTGCTGAAGACCCAGGTTTGAATCCCAGCACCCACATGGCAGCTAACAACTGTCTGTTAACTCCAGTTCCAGCAGATCTGACAGCTTCTTCTGTCCTTCGTGGGTGTTGCATGACAAGGGTGCACTTACCTACATGCAGGCAATATATACATAAACATAAAATAAAAATAATAAATTGATTATTAACAAAATTTCATTGAATCTACTGCAGCCAGAATTGTGAAAATATCTTGAAATTGAATTATTCTCCGAATAATTATTTTGGGCATCTATGAATTTTTAGTTTATTTATTTAAAGAAAGGTGTTTGTACCCATAAACCAGATGTCATATATTTAAGTTATTTTGATCAGATTATTTTTCTTACACAGAGTATCAAGGCAATGTTTAATGATGGAAGAGATTGGGGGACATGAGAGAGAGAAGAGATGCAGTTCTGCAACATGTAACTGTTTAAGATAAAATTGGTAGGAGAAGATGCACCACTCATGATAGTTCCTGCAGGGATCTGATTACTGATGGAGACAGAGAGTGAAGGGGTTTTGTGTGAGAAAAGTTAGGGCACTTCCTGGGCAAACTTAACCTACAAAACAACTTTCCTAGACTGAGTTTTTCTTCTTTAAACCTTTTAACATGTTGGGAACAGCTGCCATTTAGCTTTTTAAAAAAAAAAAAACCTTTTTAAAAGTATTTTATTATTTTTATTTTGATGTGCATGAGTGTATTGTCTGCATGTATGTGAGTGCATCTGTGTCCTGCAATGCTGCAGAAGTCAGAAGAGGGCTTCGGATTTCCCTAGAACTGGAGTTAAGGATGGTTTGTAGCTGCCATGTGGGTGCTGGGAATTGAGCCCGGGTCCTCTGCAAGAGCAGTCAGTGCTCTTAACTGCTGAGCCATCTCTCCAGCCATTTAGCTTTTTTAAAAAAGCTATTTTTATTTCATATGTATGAGTGCATTGCCTGCATGTAAGTGCATCTGTGTTATGGGATGCCTACGGAGGTCAGAAGAGGGCGTCAGATCTCCTGGAACTGCAGTTTTGAATGGTTGTTAGCCGCCATGTGGATGCTAGGAATCAAACCTGGGTCCTCTGCAAGAGCAGCCAGTACTCTGAACCATTGAGCCATCTCCCCAGCCAGAGGCTTTAAGTTATGTTATGACATATAAAGTATTAGACATATGAAGAAATAAGGCTTTGTGTGGAGACAGACATTCATATGCAAGAAAGTTCCTAGGATAAAAATTAAGGTTTTGTGTGGCTGGATGGAAAAATTGAACCATTACATATATGTACAACAGTCATCTGTACATATATGTTTATTAGTAACTATGGAATGATTACAGGGCATATGCGCAGAACCTAGAAATGATGAAGGACAACGAAGAACTGTTGTCCTCAACATCAGCCTAGTCGTGAGGTTGTCCTTTCAGAAGGTCGGAGCCACCTCTGCAAATTCTGATACAACCACCAGACAGAATGTGGCTCGCCTCCAGGGCAAGAATCACCAGGGCCAATGACACCCCTCAAGACTCGTAACATCTGAAGTTATAACACTGAAGTTTTCTAACTACAGACAGGAGGAGTCAGCAGGCGTTGGTGTTCTGAGTGAACTTCAGTGATGCTCTTGGATAGCGCACACATTTTTTCCCTTCTGCTTTAATTGCATATGCCATGTCCTATCTTTGGTAGGTCACAAGCTAGATATAATTAACTTGTTCCTTAATCATTTGCTCTAATTTGCATTAAATTGCTTTGAAGATAAATGTATCTCAAATTTGTAATACTAATTAATAATTGTACAGTGATCTCCTGTTTAATGTCATGTGCTCCAATTCTAAGTTTAGCATTCAAGTTGCAGCACTAGGTATTCAGAACATTTTCTAAACAGACTTAAAAGCATCTGATGCTTCGAATGTGATAAGCACACCAGCTTATTTCAGCAAGGTATCCATGGGGACAATTCAGTATTTTTCCAAGATTGTGTATGTGTGTGTGTGTGTGTGTGTGTGTGTGTGAGTTTAACATGAGTGTGTATAGGTTCAGCACATGTGGGTAATCACTGCAGAGGTCAGAAGAGTGTGTTGGATCCCCTGGAAGTAGAGTTATAGATGGTATCAGCAGTCATGTGGGTGCTGGGAACCAAACCCAAGTCATCTGTAAGGGTAAGCAAAGCTCTTAACTGCTGAATCATCTCTCCAGCTTCCTGACAATGCTGGTTCTGTTTGTTGGTTTGTTTTTTAAAGTCTCCCTGTAACTCCAGCTGACCTGGAACATGCTAAGTAAACCAGGATGGCCTCAATCTAATGGAGCTCTGCCTGCCTCTGCTTCCTAAACTCTGGATTAAAGGCATGGAGGACAAGAATGCATTAATTAAAAAATAAATTTTTATCTTAAATCAGTAAGAATCTGAAGGGCGTATGGTAAAAATTGTATAAATAATGCTAGATGCAAAGAGGTAATATGTTTATCACCATAAAAACTAAAATAAACACTGAACGTAACTAGTTACGTACTAGTTGTGGTATCTAGTATGTGACAGATTTTCACACAAACATATAAGTCTATGAATTTGGTGTACTTTGTATCTTGTACACAGGACAAATCAAACACTGCATAACCTGTATTAAAACAAACACTAAGCAAAAACGATGTAGATGAGTAAGCGCTCAAGAATACTCAGTGTTCAATTCCTCTGTCAATTGGCTGTTCTTTAAAACCACACGGCAGTTTCATGTCCAAATCTTAAAGGCCTTCTCAGTATCAAAGGGTTTGAAGTTAACATTTTGTAGGTGCACTTCTCAAATACCGAATTAGCTTTAACTAATCAAAACACATACAATATTCTGTATTATTCATTTAAGATGCATAGTTCAATGTCAAGATGTTCCCAGAGTCAATAAGGGTACCACAAATTTAATTTTAGAAACTTTCACTTTAAAAGGGAATTGTTTATCCTTTACAAACTATTTCTTCCTCTAAATTATTTAATTCTAATTCATTGACATAGAATTTCTTTTGCCTATCTCTGCAGACTCTATTATCATACATTTCTCTCAATAGTTAGTATTTCCTTTTGTTCTTCAAAAATATTTAGCATAGCCAGTTTAAAGTATTTTATTTACCTATTTCAAAATCAATGCCCCCAGCACATTTTGTGTGGTCTGCCTGCTTTTCTTTGCATGTAGCACATATTCTTTGTGTCTGGTGTTTTCTGTTGCTGCTGCTGAAACTAGACTTTCAAACAATATATCGTAACAACTATATTACAATATATGATAATTAGCTTCATTTGTCAACTTGAAACAAACCTAGAGTCACATGGAAAGAGGGATCCTCAACTGAAGAAATATTCCGATCACATTGGACTGTGGCTGTGGCTGTGAGGCTTTTTCTCAACCTTTCATTGATGTAAGAGGGGTCTCTACCTTGGGCAGCATCATTCCTAGGCAGGTGAACCTGGGCTGTATAAAATGAGTAGCTTAGCAAGCTAGGGGATGGAAGCAGTAAGCAGATTCTTGGTTTTTCCTTTAAACTCCTGTCTTGAGTTCCTGCCCTGATTTCCCTCAGTGATGGACTGTGACCTGGGAGTTGTTAGAAGAAACCAACCGTTTGTTCCCAAGTTGCTTTTGGTCATGGTGTTTACATAGCATCAGGAAGCATATCAGCCCACTGTATTTTACCACCCCATACGTCAAAATCTGCTGGGGTATTGTGTGTTTGCTTGCGATTGTCTTTTTTGTTGTTGTTGATATTTCATTGTTTAGCATTTTCCTTGAATTCTTTGCTAACTGTGTTCCCTGCAGTATATAAATCATTATGGAATCTGCTACAATTACCATTTTATCATCAATGTTTTATATTTAGTTTTTTTTAAAAAAAATCTAACTTCAGAGGGTGTACGTACACATGAATCAGTATAATTCCATTCTGAGTCAGAGATTATTCAGAAATCTTCCTGCAGTGACTGTGTGAATCTTTTCCATTGTTTTCTAGTGACATCCATTTACATCAAAGCATTAGTTTTAACCGCTAGCTTGCTGAAGACACCTCTTGTCAGGCAGAAATAACGGCTGGTCCATCTCTGTTCCCACGTCTCCTCTGGGCATACCCACAGGGTCAGGCTGAGTTTCTCAGAGTTCTAAACAGTAGTCTACTTCTCTGTGCTTTCCTTAAATTCTCCAGCTTCTGTAAGCTTTGGCACATTCTAGCCGACGTTACAACCATAAGACATGGAAATGTTGCAACGCCTTGCTGTATTTCACTGTTCCGTAGTCTTCCTCACAGTATCTGAACTTAGTCAAATCAAACACTGACCATTTCCTAAAACTAGAGATTGCCCACAAACTTGCAACTTAAGAAAATGCATCCATACATCAATTGTACTCTGTGGGTACTAATTCTCAGATCTGCAACTGTGGTAAATTCTCTCCCTACTCCACAGTCCTGCTGATTTTTTGGTTAGTATACCAACAGGATGGGAGAAGATGAGATGGAGGATAACTCTAGTTAAAAGCAACACTCAGGAAAACAGCTTCTTCCGGCCATGGTAGAACCACTACACCCATAAATTCAGAGTGGCTGTGATGCATGCATAAAATCAAGCCAGAAAATACACTGAAATGGAAACGGCAGGCACTGACCAAGTCCAACCCTTAGCTGAAAAGCTATTGGCAATTGACAGTTGCTGGGAGATGGAGAGCCAGTTTTCTTCAGGAATATGGCCCCTGAGAGGTTCCAGGAGCTGGTCCTGCACCACACATGTACTTGGCAATGCTAAATGGACTCATAAGGTATAAAGAGGGAGTAGAGGAGGAATTGAAAGGAGAGGACAGAGGGTGCATTTGATTAAAACACATCACATGCATATGTGAAATTCTTAAGGAACATCCACACATTAAAGGTTTAGGAAGATTCAGAAATTTCTGCTAGATAAAGAACCCAATTAGTTGTGTTGTTCAGACTACTTGAGAGAATTCTGAAATGTTTGCTATGCCCCTTGCTTTGAGTGCTTTAGGAGGATACTAAATGCACCGAAGTCCTCATTCCGTCTTCCTGAAATTCAGTGTCAGCATCTGTTATCTCCTACTGTAAACAATTTTCTGGAGCAGTTTTTCTTTTCTGTCTACTTAGCACCTCTTGAAACACTGCATTTGTAGTTCCAGGTCAGTCTCAGTTCCAACATTGCACCTTCTTTGATTCTTAACACAATCTACATTTTGGGGTAGGGGTTGAATCCAGTCTCAAGCTGTATCTTCAGGCTGGCCTGGAATTTCTGAAATGCTCCTTCCTCAGCCACTGTTGCAGGAATTACAGGCCTGAGACACCACGGCCCTCTTGTTCTGTCTTAGCTCTCACTGGGATGTTCTCACTGAGTCCCCGAGAGTTCACCTCCCTTATACCAAACACATGTTCATGTTTCATTGACCCTCCAGCTTTTTAAGGTTAAGAAAGTGAGTGCCTGTTTACGTGAGAGCTACATATTTTTATATTTTTTCATTCATTCATTCATTCATTCATTCATTCATTTTGTATCTGTGTGTGTCACTGCACATGTGACATGTGGAGGTCAGAGGACAATTTGTAGGAGTCAATTATTTCCTTGCACAACATGGGTTCAAGGAATTGTGCTCAGCAGGTCACGCTTGACAGCAAACATCTTTCCCCACTGAGGCATCTTGGCAGCCCAGGTGAGCACCCAGCTTTCTGCACGGCCTGTTCTGTTTATGCCTTTTCCTGCTTGTTCACCTCTATGAATTGAGGTATCCATGAGTATATAGACATTTTGCTTTTTGACAGATCAAAAACAACAGCCACCTTTAAAGTTAAATTACATACAGTTGTTTTTCTAAACCTGGCATTTCTGGAAGCCCCTTCTTCTCCATATCAGCAAATGAAGCAACAAAGATTTTTCTATCACCTTTGTTCTTTCAAGCACTGAAATGTTCGTAAAAGCAACAGTAGCATTGATCCACTTTGCAAATCACAGCACGCTGGGGTTTACGCATCCACACCTTTGCATTCTTGCTCTCGCCTGCCTTTTTCTTTGTATGACTAAATGTTCAGGGCAGATGGTAGACAATTATCAATGAAAGGTGTTGTTATCCTCACTGTGACTTCACAATGCGCTCCTTCTTCACCTGCTCATTTATGACATTCAAAACAACTCTTTCTTGAAGAAACTTTTTAGCACAATAGTTAAGTTCCATTTCTATATAGATTGAAGAGGAATTTGTTTACATTCCTGATGTAGTCAAACATTCTATAATATGCATCTATAAATTGTGATGTCTACTTTAATGAACATTGTTATTCATAACTTTTCTGCTTAAAATTTCATGATTGTTTAGAGAGGAAATTTTGAGCATTAAAATCATAAATTCACTTATAATTAACTAGAACTTAATTATAAAATAGTCAATACTTTAAGGACACAGTAATCAATGTTGGTTTAAACATTCTACTTTCAATTTAATGACATTTAAAAAATATTTTATTTATTATTTTTATTTTAGGTGTATGAGTATTATGCTT
>NW_008355277.1:334498-354325 GCF_000622305.1 Nannospalax galili
GAGGCTGTCGGATCCCCTGGGACTGGCATTACAGACAGTTGTTAGCTGCCATGTGGGTGTTGGGATTTGAACCTGGGTCTTATGCAAGAACAACCAGTGTTCTTAACCTCTGAGCCATCTCTCCAGCCCTTAATGACATTTTCATTGGAAAATGTTTTCATTCCAGTGAATTAGAATATCATTTGTGTCAAGCTGTTGCTACTATCACTGATAAAATAGTAAGCAAGGAAAGGCTTTTGAAAAGTTCTCCCTTAAATTCTTCATTAAAAAAATAAAGATTCAGACATGTACATCTGTCAGGATTAGTCAAATATTTCTTCCTGGACAAATCTATTTTTATATAATAGCTTTTGTTTTATAGTACGATTATTTTACATATCAAATGAAAATTAAAATTCACATTTTTCAAGCCTAGTATTGTTTTACTATATTGAAGTGAAAAATTAGTTACACACTTGGACAGAGAGCTGTGAATAACTATCTATACATACTTATATATATGTTAGTAGGTAGCTATTTAATAGTATATATTCTAAGACAATTTAGAATATCTTATATAGAACACCAATAAAAGAACAATTATATGACAATAATCTCATATAAAATGATATCAAATCCTCTGCATCACTGAATGCATAATTTTATGAAACTAGCAAAATAGAGAACCTTCACACAGCCAATTAATTGTCAATGATTAAGATGAAAACTAGTTAAATAAGGAAATTAGTTCATATGAAAGAGAGAGTTAATGTGTAGGAAGGAGAGATAATGTGTGGAAAGAGATTGTGGGAGACGTATCTTTAATTTCGATGGAGGATATATCTTGTAACCCATTGGGAGGGACTATCTTTACTACAGGAGAGAGATAACCTCTGTTGACAAACTTCTCTACCTCTTTCCTACCTGGTTCTAGACTCAACAGAAGAGTGGATCACTATGAAACAGAAAATGCACACTCTGCTTTCTTCACTGTGCAATCCAAGTAGCCTTTGTAGGGACTATCTATGAAAAGTTTTCTGATAACCTTAGTTCACTCTGGAGAGGCCATCTGTCTTCCTTCTAGTCATCCAAGTACCTTAAGTTCTTGCCAAAACAGGAATGAGGAACCAGAGAAAGACAGCTC
Organism: Nannospalax galili; assembly: GCF_000622305.1. Taxonomy (NCBI): domain Eukaryota; kingdom Metazoa; phylum Chordata; class Mammalia; order Rodentia; family Spalacidae; genus Nannospalax; species Nannospalax galili. Next base: position 335,622 of record NW_008355277.1, read on the forward strand.
AGTGGTTAAGAGCACTGACTGCTGTTGCCATGGACCTGATTCAGTTTCCAGCACCCACCTGACATGTAACAACCAGTTGTAACTCCAGTTCCAGGGGAATTCACTCTCTTCTGACCCCTGCAGGCACTGCATGACATGGGTGCATGCATTGCATGACATGGGTGCACTTCCATGCATATAGGCAATACATGCATACACATAAAGTAGAAATAATAAATAAAACATTAATAAAAATACAGGAATGACCACCAACTGCTTTACAGTTAACAAGGGCCGCATCTGTACTCAATCACTGATATTTGAACATGGTTATTAAACCAGGAAAAGCTTTCTTCTTCTATTTTAAAACAAGAATAGCAATGTCCACTTTCCATGCCATTATATAAGAATTAAATTAATTCTGTACTGTGCCGAACATTTAATAAATATCCACAAAGGCCTGAACTAAAGGTCCTCATTGAGAGATTAAACCAGTGTTTTCTTTTTAACCTCCACAGATAAATATCACATTGAAGTGGTATCGTTCCCAAAACCATGATACTATTTGAACATTCTAGGAAACATCTTTTAAAATGTTGAGTTGATTTCTAATTGAGTAAACACTGAATTCTAATTTTTCTCCCTTAATTTCTTTTTGTTTTTGTGAGTTTCACTGTGACATTTTACTTTATCTTAATAGTTTGTTATTTTTATCATCCATGTTTGAGTGTTATGCCTGCATGAGTGTAGGTGCACCCATGTCATGCACTGCCTGTGGAGGTCAGAAGAGGGCCTTGGATCCCTTGGAGTTATGGATGGTTATGAGCTGCCATGTGGGTGCTGGGAACTGAACCTGGGTCCTCTGCAAGAGCAGCCAGTGCTCTTAAATGCTAAGCCATCTCTCCAGCCCCATTTTGATATATATACATATATGTATATATGTACTTGAACTTTGTCCCTGTTCACACCTGCACTCTCACCTCCACGTTCCCATCCCCCCCCCCCTTGCTGCTGCTTTCCTTCCTGGCAGAAGTTTCTCCAGCTTTTAAGAGCTGCTCCCCCACTTCCCTCCCATCAGAGCTCTTCCTTCCCTTTAACAAACACCCCCACCTCTCTTTTCATGTCTGGCATGTGCCCACATGTATACCCCCCCACACACACATATTAAATCTATACTCTGTGTATGAGAGGAGAGTCCTAACTTTAACTTGAAAGACAATGAATATAAAAACACTAAAAATAAATCCAAGCCAGATGTGGTGGCACACATCTTTACTCCCAGCACTCTGGAGGCAGAAGTATGCCAAATTCTGTGAGATCAAGGTCAGCCTGGTCTCAATAGTGAGTTCTAGGCCAACTGGGGCTACATGGAGACCATGTCTCGAAAACCAAAAATAAAAACAATAGATCTATAATTTCCTTGTTATTAACTTTAGGTGTAGCCGAGCCTTATTCTACTATAAAAAAATAATGATACAACCAAAACATCTATTAAAAGTGCATCTGCATTTCCAAAGTGCTAGTGTAACTTAATGAGTCTATGACCACATATGTGAGCAAATGTTTGATGCTGAGCCAAGGTGACAACAGGGAAAGACGAGTCCCATTCAAAAGCAGGCTTCCGGTGAGAAACATGTTCCCTCGATCGCACCACCAATTTTGGGAGATACGAGGAGGTTACAAACAAATCTTTCTGGTTGGCATTTGTTGAGTACTGTCTGTGAACATTTTAGAAACATTCAAGAGATAAAGTCACTCCAGTGACTACAGAGGCCAGTGTGGGTGCCTACGCATCTAATGAGGGGCACATATTCCACAGCTACCTACACCTTCTCCAAGGTCTGAGCATGTCCGTGCATCTACTGGGCCTTAATCCTAGTGCGAAGCAGAGATGAGAAAAAAAAATCCAAGAATATGTAAGTCACAAGCCACTATAAGACAAGCTCTAGTGATCATTCAGCCTCTGCCTCTGGCCACTTGCTGGAAGACAAAAGGAGTCGCCTAAAGGCACATCCAACAGGAAACTCCTGGATGACCAGTTAGCATCTCAGACACACAAACTTGTTACTGTACATAATCTAGTGAACATTAAACAACTGTCTCAAGTAACAATTGTTTTCAAAATTATAGAAATTTCATCCATTAAGTATTGGAAGGAGTCACAGAAAAAAATGAAGGTGTGCTTAAGGAAAATGAGAAACATTATTAAAGAGTAAAAAAGTAAAATAAAATAAAAAAGAAAATCACCCCAGCAAAGTAAGAGAAGGCACATACAATATGAAGGTTTTGAAATAAAAGGCTCAGAAACACGTAGAACCTGGTGAAGAGTTCGTATTTCCTGTGGATGCAGAACTATGCACATAAAATTTATTAGTATTTGCTTAAGGAAATATACTGCCCAAATTTACCTCTGCCATGTTTGTTTTAAATGTTTTATGAGGTACAATATCACCAAGTACGTAGCCAAGACTGGCTCCAGACTCACAATCTTCTCGCTTCCACCTCATTGGCTTCCCAGTGCTGGGATGACAGGTGTGCACCTCCTTGCCAGCTGTGATATCACCAAGTACGTAGCCAAGACTGCTCCAGACGCACAATCTTCTCGCTTCCACGTCATTGGCTTCCCAGTGCTGGGATGACAGGTGTGCACCTCCTTGCCAGCTGTGGCAGAAGAAATGGCTTCATGCTACAAACCTTTAAACTTTAAATGGTGGAATCCTGTTATTTATTAAAATACAAATATTTTATAGGTTTAATCTATGATATTTAGGAGGATTTTCTCAATGACCGGGTATCACTCATGCGTGATAAATAAAACTGAACCTATTGTTGTAAGGAAAAGATAGAGCGAGGCCATCTAGCGCAGTAGAAGCTACTCCAAATAGTTGATAGAAGAGTTACACAGGTAACCAATGAACAGTATAATCAGATTGGGATGATTAAAAGGCAAAGTGTCTCAATAAATAAGCTGACAGTTTTATTGCAACATTTATAATCACATGGAGACTGGATATATTGAACGCGACTGAACCATTTTCAAAGTTCTGAAATAAGAAAATCTTATGAAAAGCAAATGTTTTCAGTTATTGTGACTCAAATTAATAAATATTTCTGGTGATACACAAGGATGAAATGATACGACTAAAACCAGTATACACACATGGATCTACAGTAATATGAATTTCCTTTTGACAATGCTACAGTATGTACAAACGCATGCTTAGCTCATGTATGTCTAATAGGTTATTCTAATGAGCAGAAATTCTGTGTGTATTTAACCACTTCCAATAAAATACAGAAATCATTAATGGACCATAGGTTTGAAAAAGATGTATCTGATACAGCTGTACAGAATTTCTATTAAATATCGACTCAATGCATTAGGTGCATTATACAGATCTTTAATTCGTAATGTTATTTAGAAGTTGCTGTTATTATCTCAGATTATATCCATATATCAGACATTTATATATGAGACAGACACTGAATCATACACAGGTCACTGTCATGATGCCCACATCAGGATCTAGGAATCTGATAATGAGTTCCATACCCCAGGGAAGAAGCTGGTGTATACTGGAGATTATAAGTAGGGACAGAAATGCACCTGTCAGTAAGCCTCTGACCTAGAGATATTCACTCACTAAATATCTAGCAAAGGAGCCTTTTCATCTATGCATTTCCCCCCTCAAATTTACAGCTTAAGTAGGGATTCTTTAATGAAAGTTGTTTCAATAGGACCTTCGAAAAAAATTTAGTTTTCATGCTAAGTGTGAGACTTGACAGGCATGGAGAGATGTATTCTTCCAATCTTCTCTAGATAATGAAGCTTAAAAATGACACTGCACTAATTATAAAAAGAACGACCTTAAAGCTGTAACCATCCTCCATGGTGATTATTCATTGTGGCACATGACAGTCAAGCAAATTATGTATCTTAAAACTGACACACAGTAGCAAAGAGATGTTACCACATTGAAGAGTTCAGGCCTGAACTAAAGGTTCGCGCTGAGAGATTAAACCAATCACTGTGTTCTTTTACCACCACAGATAAACAACATAATGAAATGGCATTGTTCTCAAAACCACGATACTATTTGAACATTCTAGAGAAATTCTTGTAGAAATGTTGACATAGTTGAATTCTAATTGGGACAATATCAGCGTCTTAATTGGCTAACGTTAGATATGCTTTAATGGTAAGATAGTCTTGTAAGAAGAAAGAAACTCGGTTTCTATAGAGCAATACACTTGCTTCATTTCATCCACTAGTTAATTGCTTTCCATCACTTGGCTCATGTGCTAATATACGCTTTTGCCCAGGCTTTGATATCCTCAAAGAAACACACAAAGGGAATACTTTTTTTCTGTTAATTTCACTGTGAACTATAAACATCTGCAGCCCAACATTATCAACACAGTGAACATACAAAAGTGAGATTGAGAAATAAAGGGCCTCCTAATTTGATACAGGCGAGGGGACTCTGGAAAGCAATCCTCCTGTTCCTCATCTGTGGTGTTAAGTATTATATTTCACTTTGTTAAAGAGATCCTAGAGTTAGTCATGTTAGTCTCAAAAGAATATCAATGCTGTGAGGTAATGTGACACAGACGTATTTTCACAAGTAGGTCGTATGCCTGCATTTTCGAAGCATGCACAGGAAATGAAAGTTAAGGAGTTCTTACACATTGACTCCTGTAAGTTTATCTGCCCTTCTGTGTGTTCAATCTTTATATCTACCTATCACCAACTTGCAGAAGGCAAGATTTAGTGAAACTGATTTTGTGAAATAACAGCTCCAAGTTTGGTGGTTTCTGAGCTTCCCTGTAAGATACCTTGTTTTTGAGAAGAGTTGGGAAGGGTGTTTTTGTAACAAAACAAGGTATATAGAACTTAACTTAGAAAGCCTTATTTTTTATTTTGTAACTAGTTTACTTCACTTATTATAATATCCTTGAAGTTCATTCACATTGGAACATGTATCTCAATTTTCTATCAGAGGTAAAAATTCCATTTCAGCCGGGCGTGGTGGCGCACGCCTTTAATCCCAGCACCCAGGAGGCAGAGGCAGGTGGATCTCTGTGAGTTCAAGGCCAGCCTGGTCTACATACTGAGTTCTAGGACAGCTGGGGCTATAGGGAGACCCTGTCTCAAAGACCAAAAAAAAAAAAATTACCATTTCACTTGACACACATAACTAAGTTTAGTTACTCATCTGTGGATTGACATTTAGGTGTTTCTACATTTTGACAATTATATATAATGCTGATAAGAATGTAGATGACCAAACTCTCTTGAAATATCAGTTGCAAACCTCAGCGAACCATCTTTAGCCCTCCTACTCACTGTCCAGAAACACACATAGCAACAGCACTTTATCTTTGCAAAGTAAAATGGTCTCTAATCAGAAGCATAAAGCAAAATGGAATAGAAATGTCAACAGTTCCACCACTGAGCTGAGAGCTCAGCTTACAACACCCCAAATTTGTACAAATGTTCTTTAAATGTTCCAAAGGAAAGGAACTCATCACCTCACTGTCTCTCCACATGACAGCCTTTTAAATATTTAAAGACAGTTATCATATTTTATAAAGCTTCTTTTCCCAGGCAATACATACACAATTCTTCTAAAAAGTCAAATTGTCATAGAAAGAGATGTCTTTGACGTATTTCAAATCAAGAGAACAGTACAGCCAACGCTAGAACAGGTTCCACAAAACTGTCAAAACAGTGACGCTTACGTAAGCCTAGTCATTCTTAGCACGAGCTGTGTCTTCTGAACAGTCCAAGAGAAAATTTACATTTTCACTTCAAACAATGTGGTTTAAATCACTTGACATATTATAGAACAAGTTTCTTGGTGTTTTCTTGTTGAAGAGCTCGTCTGCCTGAACATAGGATTTGAGATGTACTATGCCATACTTTGTATTTTTGTGCCTTGTTTTGTATACTTCCAAGTGACACTTCTGTGTTCATGTTCGTGGAGGGTGTGTAAAACTTGGATGAATGCTTTGTTAGGCCTGATAACTACTGATCTGTAATCTCAGTGACTTTGATAGTTTTGAGTGTATACAGGATTTAAAGTAATCTTTACAACTAGATTTCTTTTATTATCTAAAAAATTAAAACAAATGTATTTATTTAATGTTTTTCTATGTAACTCATACTGGCCTTGAACTCACAAATATCTCCCTGCCCCTCCCCACAAAGTGGGAGATAAGAAGTGTGCACTAGCACACCCAAGTGAAATTTACTCTTAACAGATATTTAAAGCAAAAATTGTGCATATGCATTAGATAACAGTTAATGGATTTTATGCATATATATGTTATATGAAGTATGTATCAGCTTACTCATATTTGTAATCATATTCAATTTTTCATTGTGAAGATATCGATGATCCTTTCTTCTAGCTTTTAGAAATGTTCAGCACATTTATGTTTTTAAAACCCCAGAATAGCAGATCACCTTCTTCCTGTTTAACTGTAACCCAGTGCTCTTTGAACAACCTTTCCTCACCTGCCCCATCTCCTTCCTGCCAACCTCTGGTAACCATCTTTCTATTGTAGCTTCAGTGAGACCAACTTTGATTCCACCCATGAGTGAGAACATATGGCACTTGTTTTACAGTGCATGATATCTTAAACTTAATATAAAACATCATTATATTCAGTGTCTTCTTATATTCAGTTCTTCTTATGGTTGAATAATATTCCGTGTCTATAACAGTTTTTTCTATTCGTCACTTCATAGACACTTAAATTGTTTCTGTTTTTTAACTATCACGAACAGTTCTGCACTGAACATGGGCATGAGATGTGTCTTTGACATGGTGAGATTGAGGTGCACAGGCTAGTTCTCCATTTATTTTTTGAGGACTGTACATACTGTTTTCTAGAGTAGATGTACTAATGACCTAAGACTTTGTAAAGAGGTGGGGACATGCTCTGGGTCTACTTCAAGGCCAGAAGTGAAAGGGAATGAACCCAAGTCTGTCCGAACAGTACACAGGTCTCCCCCTCTTGTGAAGACCAGAATAGTCCCCCAAGCTTTGAGCTATGGATTACAAATGGAGCCTCTAGTCTCTACCAGGTGCCTAGAAATAACTCTAAGAAAAATCCTCATGCTGGCTTTTGTGCCCTGTTCCTCAGCAGGTGGAGGAGCCTTGCTGCCTGTTAAACTTACCAGCAGAAGGCAGTTCTAGAGGCTAATATTTGGGTACTGCCTCAATGTGGGGGTGTCTTCGGGCTCTGTTCAGTCCTGAGTTACACTATGGGGTACCTGGAATTACATTTACATCGAAGGCCTAGACATATACTCCCTCCTCTAAGCAGGAGGAATCAATGTCATCCTGGGCTGCTTAGAAGTGGGAAAGAAGGGCCACCCTGCTTCTTCAGAACACCATTTCACGGTGTTCTACTGCTTGCCTGCTCTCTGGTCACTAGAATAGTTTCCTAAGCTCTTGTGAAGGCAGTATGGGTCATGAGTAACTGTTCATCCCAGGTCTTGTTGAGAATTTTACTCAGCTGACATTGGTCTCTACCTGAAAAGTCACTGATATCTTAGGTCTCTCACAGAACCTGTGCTTAACAGGTGTCCAAGCTCATTAATGAAGTTCAAAACAGCAAAGGCAGGCTGATGTCACTCTCTGCATTTCAAAATCTGTAGGTGTTTCTCTCTTAACTGCTAACCTTGTTATGTGAGTTTGAGTTGAGGGACCAGTAGGGCCGAAGCTTGGATGACGTGGAGGAAGAAGTTGGGACTTCAAGATAGAGGCTGTAAGTGAAACTCAGTGGACCATGCCAACATCTCTAAAACAGTCAACGACAGTGCAGGATTTCTCAGAGAAAAAGGTTTGGGTCCGGTGGTGACAATGGAAAACCCAAATGAAAAACATCTGTGTTCTCTCGCGCTGCTCTCCTGCAGAAGTCACACTTGACCTCTATCACCATGAGCCCCACTCTATGGCCACAGCTCACTGTCACACATGACACAAGCCCAGCACTGCCAGAGCCTGAAAGAAATATAACTTCAATCTTGGCCAAAACTGAATATTTGAGCATATTAAAGTGTGTCAAGTATTAATTAATTAAAAGAAGAAGCATGGGTACATTTATTTATTAGGATTTCCTGTTTCCTAATATATCCATAACCACTTTATATTTTATAAAAAATGTCACACTAATATAAATAGTAATCTAAGTAGAGATATTGAGGCTAGTTTGTTTTAAATAATAAATCTGCGAGAGATGGGTCTGTAAAGTAATCAAAATCTAAAACATGAAAGTTTTCAGTTTCAAGGAAGATTCCTGTTTTCCTTTTAGCTATCCATCTCTACTTGATTCATCTCTAAATCTATCCTTGATTTACTATGTTTCTATCAACTATCTGTCATCCATTATCTGTTTGTCAAGCAATTATATATCTATCTCTTTATCATCTGTCATTTATTTACATATCATGTATTAATCACCTATCAATCATCTATTTTTCATCTCTCATCTATCAATTTATCATCTATATATCATTTATCTATCATTTAGACATCATCTATGTCACTATCCACCTAATCCCCAAAAACTTTTGTAGAGTTGAGCAAAAGTTTTTATCTAGCAAGTCACCATGGCTACATTTTTATAAGAAAGCACCGTTTTATTTGATAATTTTATCATCCTGCAGCTTGTAGTAAATGGTACGGATTTTCAAACTTAAAATCTGAGTGCTATAATTAAGGACTGATGGCATCAAAAATGCATTGATGACAAGTTGTGCACCAAGCCATGCCAGAAGCCTGAGGGAAGCCAACGTCAATGCTCAGTAGCACAGGCTGCCCTCAGTGTTTAAGTAACTGTCTATGACTTCCTGGGCAATATCCTAGAGTTTTAATGTCTTATCTGGTATGTGCATGTATGTGTACATGGACACATAGCATATGTTGTATCTCTGGGTTATAAACCATTTATCTATGAGTATCAATGGGAGGGTAGCCAAAGTTGAGGTCCTAACTAGACCGGAGTACAAAAAGAAAAACTGTCAAATCCAGAACCACATATAATTCTTATGTATATAAACATGTATCCTAAACTTTTTCATATCAAGTTAAAAGTACACATTTATCAAAGTGGACCACTACAAATTTGAACAGATGTCCTTTGGGTGTGAAACAATGTGTGTGCCATTTATGCACAATCTGTCATCAACTACCGATCAATTACTTTTGACTTTGGGGCAAAACTCAAATCCCATTAAATTCAATAAATTCTAGTGCAGAGCAGGCCTGATATTAAGTGAAGGGAAAGTTTGATAAGGAACTTGTGATTCACTTTCAATCCTGGAGTACAGCTGTCTGCTACCATACAGAAAAGTTGTGTTAGTTGCAATTTCAGTGACAAGCGAAGACGCCCAAACACGATTTGAAATAAGATGCATGTGTACAGAAGATATGCCCACTGAGAGATAAACAAGTGTGGTGTGTGTCTAAAGAGGCCTTGCAGACTCCTCTGCTCCTCTGAATTTCCACGAGGCGTGGGTACAAACTGCTCTAGATGGCACTGTGAGGGTCCTTTAAAGATATTCCTCAGTGATCAGTCCCAAAGCTGAAGCCCAGTTCCCTTTTTTCCCTTAGGACCATAGAGTATTCTTTGAAAGGAAAAGCTTATTTCCTACAGCAATGCCATGGCACTGGGCTTTTCAATTCTTAGTATCTGCTAGCCACAAATCTGTAGATATTGGTGTTAGATGTTATTAAACAAAATGCTCTGGACTAAGAATCTTCATTTTCCAATGTGACTGTAAACGTATGGTCACTGAGGTTATTGAATTCAGCCTGATGGGCTCAGTGGTGCTCCTGATTCTTTCTCTTCCTAAAATAATCCAGATCTGCTTTTCTTAGGATTTCTAGAAATAGGTAATAGGAAGTGAAAAATGATACATGTAGATGGAGATTAGATTTTCATAAATTTGGTTGATTATTGCTGGTGAGGAAGAGCTGATCTTCTTAAAAGGAGGGACTCTGGATAGGATGACTAGACCTCAGTGGATGAACTTGTACTGAGGGGTGTCTGAGAATACTATCGACATGTTAGGCCATAACAAAAATGACACAGTGTGTGTACTCCAGTGGAGTAGGGGGCTATGGGAGGGGGCTGATGGGGGAGGGGTATAAAGAGGATTAGGATTGACTAAGATGTTCTGTATGAAACACACAAAAATTCAATTAAAAATTTACAAAACCTCAAAAGAATGGAAAGGTCTACCGTAAACACAATGGTACCCTACTGTGCTTTGTTCTCTCTCCCTCTCTCATCTCTGTCTCTCTATCTCTCCCTCTATCTCTGTGTGTGTTGAAGTTTATGATAAATTTTCGATGAAGTATGTTTATCAACAGCACTTCTGCCATGTTTTTATGTTTCATACTTCAGTAATCTTTACAATATTGGAAATGTCATTTATATGACTATTAAAAGCATATCTGTTTTTAATGTACTTAGATTTAGTGTGTGTGTGTGTATGTGTGTGTAGGGAGGGAGGGGGGAGAGAGAGAGACTATGCCATGTCTGTGCAGGAGTGCCTGTGGAGGTCATAAGAGGGTGATGGATTCTTCCATGGAACTGGAGTCGCAGTTGGTTCTGAGGTGCCACATATGGGAGCTGGGAGTTGAACTTGGATCCTCTGGAAGTGCAGGAAGCTATCTTAAGCACTAGGCCATCTCTCCTGTTGCGTGGTAAGGTTGATGTTACTATTGTAAGTGTTTGGGGATTCAATGAACCATGCCAGAAAGAAACAATACTGAGCTGACAGAGAGAGAATATATTCCATGTGGTTTACCATCCTCCTCCCTCTGCCCCATCCCTCCAGCTGCCTATTTCCTGCTACATGGTATTGAAGTGAGTTAACTGGTCTACAAGTGTCTCTGAGTCCAATGAAAGAGTTTCCCATTTGCCACTTTTAAATCTAGAATTGATTAAGTGTAAGGAGGATGGAGCCTTGAACGCCATGTTGTGGCCAAAGCTGTGGGATTTAAGTAGCCATGTCATGCATGCAGAGGGAAAGTCCTTAAAGGAGCTCCAAATTGCTTGTACAGTGAATGAGAATGGTAACCAAGAGGACTAGGCTCCCTGCCTATGTGGCAACTTTAATAATCTGAAAAGAGCAGAGAAACCACCAGTATTCCCTTCACCCGAAACTTCCTCCAAACGAGGGCCCAGCTCTGTTCAGGGCAATGAACAATGCGAGCTGAAGATACATTAGGAGCTGGTAGCAGCTGGTCCTTGAACACAGCCAGGCACCATGCAGCCCTAGGTGTAGCAGCACGTGGAGAACGTGGGCGGCAGCTGCAGGATGATGGAGGCCGCACCACACAACGCTATCGCTGGAGCTTAAGCAGCCTCCTGTTGGAAGAAGACGCCAGGTAAACTCTCATAATGAGAGGAGAAGCCAGGGCCTCAACCTCAAGGCTTCAAAGCCTCAAAGAGAAGGCTGACTCTCCTGGGAGGGCCAGTGCTGCTGGTAACCGAAGGTCACAGTCAATGCTTATTTCTCCTCTGAGAACTGTAGGTCTCTCTGCATTAAGCCTGCCCCGCCCGTGCTTCTACTTTGAACAAATGTAGCATGACGCATTTGCTGCTAACAGTTCGCCGGGTATTTATTCCAAGCCCACTGCTGAGATCCACTGTTCAGAAATGAAGAATGCTGTCAAAATATTGTTGCTCATGAGCAATGAAGCTGCTTAGTCAGAAGCTCCCATAGGCAGATGCAAACAGATTGGTATTTTCATGGTTGGTGGCAAAATATCCACTGTACAGCCCATAGATCAAGGAGTAATTTTATTATCAAGTATTATGAAATGTACTTAAGACATTAAGAAATGTACTCTATGTATCCGGGAAAAGCAAACTCCACACCTTCTTTAAAAGTTTAACCCTCTAGACATTAAGAAGAAAATTCGAGATTTACAGGAATAGATCAGGAAATCCACACTAACAGGGGTTTGGAAAAGGAAAATTAAAGGTTAAAGATTTTCTTGAAGGAAGTAACTGCAGATGTGCCACAATCCTGACCCCATTAGAACTGGAGGTAGAGCTTGAAGATCCCGGAACCTGGCTGGTGTGTCCTGAGAAAATCCAGAGTAGAACTGCCTGTCCTGGCTGGCGAAGGCAATGTTTCCTGAGGTAAGTCTTCTCCCTGTGAAGGTACCTGAGCTTTGTTGAAACAGCAGCGAAGCATTACTGCAGTGCATACCTTTACTTCACAAAGCAGCAAAATCCCTTGGGAAAACGCTCAATTTTGAAAGAAACAGTTCTGTTATAAGTGTTAACAAACAGCCTCCCATGCTCTCTGGACGTCTCTGGGGAAACAGGGTTAAATAGAGCAGCAAAATCCCTTGGGAAAACGCTCAATTTTGAAAGAAACTGTTCTGTTATAAAGTGCTAACAAACAGCCTCCCATGCTCTCTGGACGTCTCTGGGGAAACAGGGTTAATCCATTCAGCCTACTTCATAGTCTTAAAGAATTGCTACAGCAACACCAATCTTATCAGCCACTGTCATGACGAGTAAGCACCCACCAGCATGAATGCAAGATCCTCCCCCAGGTAAAAGACTGCCTTGTTGATGGTTCAGGTGAGCAATACCACTTTTCAGTGATAAAATATTTTACATTAAGCTATGTACGCTTTTTAGACATAATGCTATTTTATAGATTATAGCTCAGTGTTCATGTAATTTACCTGCTTTGAGAAAATTTCACAGGCCCTCATTAAGACGTCTATCACAGAGGTGTAAAACCAAACCCACAATGTTTCCAAGGTACTTGTGAAAATACTAAAATGACAATTTTTTAGGATCAATTTCTCAATATAATTGTCTTACTGTTTCCATTACACTGCCATTATTTCCTCCACTAACATCTTCAATACTTTCATTAGTTCAATGTTCCCAAAATGGGCAGTAGTTTTCAGTACTACCAAACATAGTAAAGCAGATATTGGAAGTAAACAGTAATCAGCTGAGAGGGGGTGTGTGATCACACAATAAAAAGAGTAACAGAGATACTGGATTTAAAGTACCAATACTTCCTAGGTTTTATAGGCACCTGCAGATACTTGGAACTTTGAAGCATCAAGAGGCTAGGGAGCAATGGCATTGATCACTGTACACTGTGAAATAATATTGGAGTTACGCAACATGTAATATAATCAAAAGCTTATACTGACATGGATATCCAGTGAGTGATTTGTACTGTCTGCTAACTTCATATAATAAAAAGTAACTCAGGGTCAGGCATGGTGGTACATGCCTTTAATCCCAGCACTCGGGAGGCAGAGGCAGGCAGATCTCTCCAAGTTCAAGGCCAGCCTGGTCTACATAGTGAGTTCCAGGACAGCTGGGGCTACAGAGAGACCCTGTCTCAACCCCCCCCCAAAGAAAAGTAACTCAGAACTATTTGGTTGGATGCACACTTCAGGTGAAGACACTCTCATCATAATTCTGCATTGTGTTTTTAACCCTGAAGGGTGCACACTTTGCTTCTGCTTCACGTAGGGAAGTGTTCTTTAAGTTCTCAATAAGATCCTTAAAATGCAGTTCACTTTCACACAAAAAAAGGAGAAAATGTAGAATATGTAAGAAAGGACAAAGTCGACATTAAACATTAATGTTCTCACAAAACTATGCAGAATGTAATTGGATATTTAGCACCTCTATTTGAACCATGACTCATCTGACATTTTTAAAATTATTTTTGTATTATGTATGAGTGTATTGCCTGCATGTATGTGAGTGCACCTGTGTCGTGCAATGCCACGGACATCAGTAGAAGGATTCGGATTCCCCTGGAAATAGAGTTAAGGACAGTTGGTAGCTGCCATGTGGGTGCTGGGAATTGAACCCAGATCCTCTGCAAGAGCAGTCAGTGTGCTTAACCACGGAGCCATCTCTCTAGCCCCTCATCTGACAGTTTTTGACCTCATTACAAATGAAAATCTAAATAATAATGATCTGATCTCAAACTAAAGTTATAAAGTAAATTATTGTATTAATGATGATTATTATATTATTATTTTTGTCAGGGAACAGAGCCGGAAAAGATTAGCAAGGTAATAAGATACTTGCATAAACATGGTCAATATAAAAGTTTTTAAATTAGAAAGTAAGTTCAGCAGAATCACAAGAGAATATTGTTCCACTAAAAGTTTCTGATTCATCAATTATATGCCTCAACAAGCCTGGGAAAATACAGATATTATTGTTAAGGCTGCATGGTAGATATATACACATTGGGAGCTATATCAGACACAAAATGAACGAAGTTATATCACGCATAGGAAAATTGATGCAATTGCAGATAACCTTAAGAGAATTAAGCCTGTCTCAGAAAATAAGTATTATAAGCTTTCTCTCATTCATGGTTCCCAGATTTCAAATAGATACAGAAGTTATGTATGTATATTTGACATGAAATTGTAAGACAAGATATCTGGTGAAGAACTGAGGGCTAAGGGAAGCTGGGGAGAGAGGGAGGGAGGGTGGCTGGGGATATAGGATGTTTAGAGGACGGTATGAAGTTGGGGGGTAGGAATTATGGGGGAGGAGATGGAGCATGGGGGTTGGTAGGGTGTTTGGGGGAAGGACAGAGAATTAGGGGAATATGCTTAATGCACAACCTATATTTTCATGAACACTTTAGAAAACAAGGAAAAGGTTGTACATATTTCTTAGTATTTTTCATTTCCACATATTTCTCATTTGACTTTGAGTGTGATGTGCAGACACTTCACAACATTTATATTAGCAAATGTAAGTAGCCAAACTGATAAATAAGTACAAAGTTATCTTTGCCTCCAACACTACTATAGTGGAGGTTCCAGTCTGGTTTAGCTGGACTCAGGAAAGAGCATCTCCACCTCCTTTTCTACTACAATGGCTGCTTTCCAAATTGTACTTTACCTCCTCTGAGCAGCTAGATTGTGTGTCTGTGTAGGTGTGTGCATCCATGTAGGTGTGTGTGCATCCATACAGGTGCTCATTTGTGTCTGGGTAGGGATGTGTGTGTGTGTGTGTGTGTGTGTGTGTGTGTGTGTATGCTTCTGTATGTGTGACTGTTTGGAGTATGCAACTATGTAATTGTGTGTATGTGTCTGTGTTTGTTGTGTGTGTACCACAGTGTCTGTGTGAGTGTTTCTGTGTTTGTGTGATGTGTACATACATGTCTGTTTGATCATGTGTGTGAATATGTATGTGTGAATGTGTCAGAGTGTGCATGTGGTATGTGTGATTTTATGTGTGTGTCTCTCTGTTTAGGTGTGTAGTTAGGTGTGTATCTGTCTGTGGTATGTGTATGTTCATGTATGTCTATGAGTAGATGCCTGTGTATATGTGTCTCTTTGATTTGTGTCTTGGGTTTCTATGTCTGTGTCTCTGTGTGTCTACTTCTGTGTTTGTGTGTGTAAGTTTAAGATTATGTGTGAGAATTTATGAGTGTGTGGGGGATTATTATGTCTGTATCTGTGGGTCTGTGTGAGAGACTGTATCTGTGTAGGTGTCTGTATGAGCCTGCATGTGAAACTGAGGCTGTGCATGTCTGTGTGTGTGATTATGTGTGTCCGTGTGTGTGTCTCTAGGTTATAGCTGCACTCTGTGTGTGTGTGTATGTTCTGTGTCTATGTGTGATGTATGTTTCTCTGTCTTTCTGTGTTACTGTCTGCCTGTGTTTGTGTGTGCCTGTGTGCCTGTGTCTGTGTGTCTGCATGATTGTGTGTTTGTGTCTGTGTTTGTGTGTGTATCTGTGTGTCTGTGTCACTGTATTTCCAAACGTGTCTCTCTGTGTATGTTGGTTGGGTGTTTTTTCATGATTGTGTGTGTGCCTACATTTGTTTGCATGTTTGTGAATCCATGTATATGTTTGTGTCTATGTATGAGTTTGTGAGCGTATGAGTGTGTGCATTCATCTGTGTGTCTGTGTATGTTTTAGTGTGTATTTGTGTTTCTGTGCTGAGTGTATGAGTGTGTATCTTTGTGTGTAGGTGTCTCTTTTTGAATGTCTGAATGTCTGTGTTTATGTATGTATGTGTGTATATTTATGTGTTTGTGTGCATGTGTCTGTGAGTCTCTGTGAGGGTGTGCTTTTGTCTCTGTGTGTATGATGTGTGTCTGTATGATTGTGTGTGTGGTATGTGTATGGTTGTGTGTCTGTGTGTCTCTCTTGTCCAGGCCATCTTCGTTTTCCTCCTTCAACCCCATTCCCAGGCTTGGCTTTGAATGATACTCAGATTTCCATTATTTACTTATTCTTTGTTTTGTTCTTAATAGTTATGGGGATGCTGAAAATGAAACTAGTTCTGCTGGTTGACTGCCAATCATCTACTACGACGTGTCTTCTACTTCTCTGGACTAACAGAAATCAACCCTGTTTGACTGACCATCCTTGGTCAGTAGATGTTAATTGTATGGTCTGTTTTATAGACTAGGAAAAATATTGCCCAGTTATAAATACCCGGCTGTGGCAGGACAGACTTCCCCTAGAGCTCTGCAGTCTGTTTTCCCTAGGACCAATCCTGTATTCATTCCCAACAGTGAAAAATGAGCAGCCATTATGTGGAATAAGTATATACTAGACATAGCTTGATGCATCTCATCAGAAGTCTGATTTTAAATAGGATCAGGAACTACATATAGTCTATTCTTTAAATATTATGATACAAAAACATTTTAATTTTTAACTAAAGTGTGACAAATGGTCAAAAGTGTTTTCATGGATGAATGAAGCCTCAATCCTTCATAACAACACACTTTAAAATGAGAATGAACTACTACTCAATGAAATGTGTAAGCAGCAGGCAAAATTTACTCAGAGGAAAATTTGGCATCCTAATCAATATATGGATTTAATATTAAAACAGAAAACTCAAGGAAACGACAGATAAATGACCAGTAAAGTTATAGATTACAAAGGAGGTACAGAGAGGGTAGATTAGAAAAGTGAGGGCAAACAGGTCTGTCTAGACCACAATGAACAGTGTAAGGAAGTCCCTGCTCTCCAGCCTCAGGTCCTCCCCAGCAAATGGACTGAACTCTAAATTCCGCCTTCCCTAATTTGCTTTCTTCAGGCATTTCATCAGAGCAACAAGAAAAGATCTGCATCTGTGACCTGCCCCAACCACGCTCTCTGTGATCTTTGGTTCGCTGCACTGATAATACTGATCATATTTGATTTAGACCCAGTGAGCTTCTACTTAGCTCTTTACCTTTCCAGTCGCTATTGGTTTGCTTTCTATGTGAAATTTCTCAGAATTTTATTTATTCACCTTGTTTTTCTGGGAGTTCATTTTCTCATCTTCATATAAATTCCACGAGGAAAAAGATATTGTTGTTTTATTCTTTCATAGTTACACAGCTAGCGCTTAGCCTGGGGTCTTAAACTAGAGTGTGACAGGTATGTTTTGTAAACACAGGGATAAATTTCATTGCAAAAGTAGACTATTATCAAATGAACGTATTCCTTTTATAATTATAGAAAGTGATAAAAGATTTTTTAAAATAGCCCAATTTGTTGGTTTTTTTTCCCTTTCTAAGGAGATTTATAAAAACAGACATATTATGCTTTGTTTTCTAGAAACCCACGACACAGATATTTAAACCATCAAGAGCACCATCTGAAAGTCCTGATGAAAGTACTGAACCACATGCATTTACTGACAATGCACAATTTCATGCAAAAAAATAAAAAGTAGCACTTGCAACTAGGCATTGTGACAGAACGGCATATTTGTGAAGATGGGATATTTAAAATTCTGAACTGCGCATCATAACCAAGAATTTTCTTAAAGTATAGCTGCTAACATGAACTTATTCAATTATTAAGATATCTTCTGAAGTTTGCTGAAGTATAAAAATCTCACGACAGAGTGATTTAATGACAGCCCCATCGGCTCAATGCAGTTCAAAGCTGCCAGGCAAGCCAGCTAAGCTAATTTGCAAATGTCAAGCATGTCCCTTTAAATTGGTTCATTAACTCAGTTTTGGAAATTGGTGTCAAGAACCAGGAATTTCTGGCATTGCTCATTAGCAGATCTCCTGGACAGGGTAAATAGGTTTAGATGGAATTAGATTGATTAGTCTGCCTGAAAGCTCAGTACAGCCAAGCAAGTTCCCACTGATTTTCCTCTGGTGGATAAAAGTCAAGCTTTTTTTTTTTTTACATTTTTTATGTGTATGCGTGTATTGCCTGCATGTAGGTCAGTGTACCCTTGTCATGCAATGGCCGCGGAGGTCAGAAGAGGCTGTAGGATCCCCTGGGACTGGAGTTACAGACAGTTGTTAGCTGCCATGTGGGTGCTGGGATTTGAACCCGAGTCTTCTCGGAAGAACAACCAGTGTTCTTAACCGCAGAACCATTTTTAACCATGTAGGCTAACAAGAACCAGACGGCTCAGCCTGTCTCACACTGACGCACATTTGCTCAGAGATTTTGGTGCAGCTTTTACTTCTGATTTTAGTGACAACAGGAGCAACAATGCAAAGATGAGGATGTAACAGGTTCAAAGGAAACACGAGATACATCGGATATGAAGCAGCACCGAGGGACGCCGTTAGCAGAGAGCCAAATTTCTGCCCTTTAGAGCCAAGAACACAGTGTTCTGAGGTGCAGGTTTTTAACATGAGGCTTCCTCCCAGGATTCTGTAGTGTCTGCATTTTCTCTCAAGCTGTTTATTATTATTATTATTAT
>NW_008355277.1:354555-403014 GCF_000622305.1 Nannospalax galili
TGTAGCCCCTAGCCATCTCTATGGCAAGCTTTTATGCAGAGAAACCATAACCAGGGGTGAAAAGTGTAACTTTCCAACTCTCAAGTGCAAAGTCCCCTTAATTTCTATTCTATTAAGCAACAATTACTATTTTACAGAAGTAAGCCAAGCATAACCTACAGAAGTCCTAAATCTGCAGTTAGCAGGTACACTCTGGGCATGCTGACCTGATTCCTGATTACCTGTGTTCCCATACCCTGGGCCAAATGCCTGATAATTTCAGAGGCTATCATCAGCCTAAACCTCAACATGGCATAGCTATGGTCAAGAAGGTGGCCTATCACAGTAGGAATGACTTTTAACATCTTTCAACCAAAGAGTTGATCCTAACACGTTTACAATGTAGACAAACTCACTAAACCTGAACCATGTGCTCCTCTTATGACCTGGGGATACGAACTTGGTTTCTCATCATGCTTCACTAAGCTGGACTCAAAATAACATATGAAAGTGTTTATGCAGTACTCTCAAAATACTATAAATTGCACTTACCCCATCACAAACAATGAGAAGTATATTACATCTCTTTATGGTTATGAGTGAGTGAGTGTGTGTGTGTGTGTATGTGTGTGTATGCGTGTGTATGTGTCTAAATCAGTGGGGGTCTGAAGGAACATAATCCTAAGATAAGTGTTGGCTTTCATGTCTACATTTCCTGTTGTATATACTTTGTCAACCAAAGGATGAGTGGGACCTTGTTTGAGAACACAGTTCCTGAAAGAACTGGGAAGGAGCAGTATGTTGTATAGGTTGTACTGTATTATAGAAGAAAATGGGCTGAGCATAGGCCAGGGGAACAATCCAGTAAGCAGCTACCTTCCATGGTCTGTGCTCCAGGTTGCTGCCCTGAGTTCCTGCATTGTTTTCCCTTGATGCCTTGATGATGGACTGTGCTTGTAAGCCAAATAACCCTTTCTTCCCCAAGTTGGTTTTGGTCAGTGCTTTTTTTTTTTTTTTTTTTTTTTTTTAAAACAGTATCCTGGAGTATTTGGTGGGCCAGATGTAGCCAACATGACTATGTAGACCAGGCTGGCCTTGAACTCATAGAGATCTGCCTGCCTTTGCCTCCCGAGTGCTGGGATTAAAGGTGTGTACCACCATGTCTGGTCAGTGTTTTTATCACAACAATTGAAGGCAGTCTAGAAATACTGGAACAAACAGGTTCTCAGCAGTTCAAATCCACTCTTGGCCTTAAGTGGATGCTAAAAGTCAGGCTGTTTTTATTTAAGCATCTCCCTAATGTCGTTTCACATACTAAACACCACAGAGATTAGTATTATAATGAGATACAATCACAGTACAGAAGTCTCCTATGTATATAGGACTCATCACCACCCAGAACATTCTAGAACTAGTAAAACTGCAAGATGTGCAATGATTTCTGCTATAGGATTTGGCTTCACAATTGACTAATGCATATTAAATGCAGACTGTAATGCAGTGTTGTGCTAATTCAAGAGCACAGGTGCTTTCATGGCTCAGTTTGGTGAAGGCAACGCCTTGGCAGAAGGATGCATCTCTCTCTCCCAATATGGTAAAGTGTGTGTAGCAAATCCCGAGACCTTTCTAAGAAGTAACGTGGATAAGAAACACGAAGAGTACACCCAGGTGCTACCTGCAGTGTGTTTACCTGGTTTGGGCTTTCTTCCATCAGCAACTTTATCATCATCATTGCCTGTATTGCTCAATCCCAAGCTTCATCTCAAGAACACATCACCGTGGGATCATTCAGTTTCTATAAATTATCTTACTTTCCAGGAAGGGTGCTATAGTAAGAGAAAAATGGGTTTGGGCATAGAATACATCTGAATATTGTATTCCTCGTTCATAGGAAAGTGAATTCCTCTATGGGTTTATCACTGCATTTGTTTGACGTGTATGATGCTCATGGGCTGTTTTAAGTGTGAAACAGCAGGTAAAAGCCTGCCCTGGAGTTAGCCACGTAATATATGTCACTTTCTATTGTAATTCCAAATCTTCAATGCCTTCTCCTGTTCTGACACAGTGATCCATTCTCATTGGACTATGAGAAACACTGGCAGAATGTGAGCGGAAAAGCCTGTCACATGTCGTCTTGTGACTAAATATTGGCGCCAAGTGAATACAGAGCCTGACTACAGATCCTCCCCTTCTGCCTTTGTGCAGAAACAAATTCTAGAAAGATACCATATTTGAAGCCCACACTCAAATTCAATCTGTCTTTGAAAAACTGAAGTCAATAATCTTGTAATTTCCTTTCTCTCTAAATTATCTGTCCATTGAGCTTACTACATTCTCATACAGTGATCCGGGTGTTCAGTGTAAGCCTTTTCCGGGTTGTGAGGCGATCCCTCCAGCAGGTGCTATTAACTCTTGGCTTTTTGTTCTTCATATTAAAATTGGTCCATTTTCTTAAAAACACATTAAATCATTCTGTTTGTACTCAGAGTCCCATACTTATAATATGAATCAATAAAGCCAGGCATTCTTTTAATTTTATCATAGGGCTTCCCCTTTGAATAGGAGCATCATAAATACACTTGGAACTGCAAATTGGAAATAGGAACAATTCCTACAGATTTAAAATGAGAGGCTAAAAAGGGAAGCATGCCTCCTCTTCTTATGAACACCAAACGCACTGTTCCAGAAAGTAAACAATGGGGTCAGACCAATTCAAGAAATACAACAGGCTTCCCTGGTCTTTGCACGGCAGCATGGTGATGTGATGTTCAGCCAGACTTCTGGAAGGAACATTTCCAGCTCAGTGAGGAGACTTTAAGGTGGGGTGTGTGTGTGTGTGTGTGTGTGTGTGCAGGGAAGCTTAGCTCTACCACCAAAGAACAGTTACATAGAGCCATCTAAGTAAAATTGGCATGGAGTTGGAGTGTTAGTACTACGGTGCTCTAGAGGCAATAAAGATGCAATAATGCAATTAGCTATTTCAAAGTAGAAGTAAACACTGGGCGTGGTAGCACGAACCTAGGGAAGCAAAGGGAGGCTGTGAAAGTAAGTTCAGTCTGGCCTACAAGGTGTGTTCTAGGTGGGCTAGAGCTCTCGGAGACCCCGTCAAAAAATAAAAGTAGAATATAACTGCATAATAAATATAATAAATATATGGAAAAGTGCAGAGTGCAGCCTTCGAAAAGGTTTTCTAGGGTGCTTGGTCAATACCTAAGTTACATCATCCTGCTGTCATACCTATGCAGCATGATCCTGTTCTTCCATGTATAAAATGAGCATGGACTTGCAAAAGGACATGTGGGGCACTTTAGAAAATGTGATTCTTCCCTTCTACAGTAGTACAGTTAAGCAACTGAAAACGATCGGAATGTATGTGGTGAAATTTTAAACAGAAGCTTATATCACTCTTCTTATAACTGTGATTGGCTTTTGAAATTATTGGAAGTATAAAACATGTGTTCACAGTGCTGGAGAGGATAGAACTATTTCTTTAGAGGAAGATACAGGGATTGTTTAAAATATTGTATAGTAAAAGAATAAGAAAATTTGATGTATATACACATATATATACGTATGATATTTAGTACTTTTCAACACTGTTTAGCTACATTTATAGAATGTCCACTATTATCTACATATGTACAAATATCAACTGAACACACATATATCCACCCATGTGTATCTCCACACTTAAATGGTCCCAGGCGGTACTTGTTATCAATTCATTTTAGTTTACCAGCTCTACTGAGAACTTAAAATTTCCCAGACATTCCTTAAACAGTATATATTTCATATAATTCTCATGCTGACCCTACAAGGGAACTAATATTATCATCCCCACTTTTTAGACAGAAATTGTAATTTTCCTGTGACCTAAGTGAAGAGAAGCTGGTTGTGGTGATTCCAGCACTTGCTCCAAGTTTGAGGCCATACTGGGCTGCACAGCGAGTTCCAGGCTGAGCTATAGAGTCCCTGTCTCAAAAGCAGAAACGAAAAGGAGAGGTTGGAAGGACAACAGCTCTGCGATTAAGCGCATCTGCTGTTCAGTCAGGAAGACCAGAGTTCGGATCCCAGCACATGTAACAAGCCAGGTATCTCACACTCACTTGTAATACCAGCTCGAGAAGAACAGAGCCAGGGAGATTGCTAAGGCTTGAGGGCATCCTGCCTAGCAGAGAAAATGTCAGCCCGAAGTTCAGGAGACTTTGCCTGAAAGGAATGACTGTTTGCGGGTGATCGAGGCCCCTTGACGCCATCTTCTGACCCTTCTCCCCTGAGCGTATGTGTGCGTCCACTCACACAGACACACAGACAACACACACAGTTTTAAAGAAGTTTGGAATTTACTTCTTTTTTTATGCATATGAGCATTTTGACTGCATGTAAGTGCAATGTCCATGAAGGCCAGAAGAGGGCGTCAGATCCCCTGGAACTGGAATTTACAGACAGTCGTTAGGCACCACGTGGGTGGGTGCTTGGATTCGAATCTCAGGCCTCTACAGGAGCAGCCAGTGCTCTTAACTGCTGAGCAATCCCTCCAGCTCCTTTTTTTTTGGTCTTTTTGAGACAGGGTCTCCCTGTAGCCCCAGCTGGCTTAGATTCGCTACGGAGACCAGGCTGGCCTCAAACTCAGAGATCCGCCTGCCTCTGCCTTTGAAAACAGTTTTTGTGAAATAAATAAATCTTAAATACGTAAAAAAACAAGAGGGCTTTAATTCTTAATCCAAGGAATTAAAATTTCGTAAATTATTCGAATGATAGAGATGTTAGTCAAAATTTAAACAGAGCTGCAATTTTAAATGTTTATCACCTCATTATTGAATGTCACATCATTGCAATGCATAAGCATGTTCTGTTATGAACCTTTGTGAATTCAACATTTTAGAAATACAAATAAATATTGAAAATCTGGGAACATAATTTTTGAACTGAAAGTAAAGTATAACTATATTTTCATTCCAGAAATTATGGCAACAAAAGGCATTAAGAGGATGATGGCTTCAGTTTGAAATGCGGGCGCACACAACAAGTACGTAAGTAAGCAGATGGAATTTTGCAGAAGACATGAGAACCATATGTTTGTCAGATTATGAAGAAAGATTTCCCTCATGGACCTCACAGCTCCAACTCCCAGAGAATGAGTGGGACAAGAGTGTGAAGTGGTCTACCGAAAGTAGACTTTTCAGGCAAAATGGCTTATTGCATACCCATTCCTCTAATCCCCAGCTATTGTGAAAAGAGCAGCAGTGCGCATGGGTGAGCAGGGATCCCCATAGTAAGATACTGAGTCCTCTGAGTGGATGCCAAGGAGTGGGGTACCTGGGTCACAGGGCACATCTACATTTAGCCCTTGAGAATTTGCCACACTTATTTCCACGGTGGCTGTACCACGTGGCAATCTCACCAGCAGTGAATGAGGGTTTGGAAAATAGTATTTTCCTATTTATTGGTCCAAAATGAAATTTACAGAATTGAGCAACTGTATCACAATCTCACAAGTACAAACGTCAAGCTGACATGAAAACTCATTCATAAGTACATGGGCCCAACATACATGCAATGTGTACTGTACCTACTAAGGCACATTATATGAATAGCAAATTATTATACAATAGATTTTTTTGGTGAGGTTTGATATAATATCAGTTAATTTTGTCTTCATATTTGTAATAATTAGTTCATCAGGTGGCATCTATCAAATGAACACAGCTTTGTCTGTTTAGTTTTCTAAAGGGGTCTAATTTCACCCAGCCACGCTTGTAATACGTGGACTAATGTAGACTTTCTGCCTTGCCTTGCCAAGTAGCTGAGAGGAGAGGTGCATGCCACCAGAGTGCCTGGACTAAGCGAAATTGATGCACAGATTATAGGTGCATGCCCTACTTTACTCGAACACTTTGTATAGGTTAGCATTACAGCTGCTATATGAGATGAGCTAAGGACTGTTGAACTTAAATGAGAGCTTCTCAGGAAGCTATAAAAATAAGACAGATGTTTACCTTCTCTTCCTATTGGAGCTATGGCTTGTCAAAAACAAAAATAAAATTCATAAATATTTAATTACACTGAGCATTTCAGGCAAATAAAAACGCAAAACTTTGACATGCATTTTTGTGATTAGCTTTGACTTCCTTGATGTCATAAATTCACAAAAGGGAATTACTTCAGAGAAAAATAGCACAAATAAATGCAATAATTTCTAAGGAACTGAAATTATTCTCTCTACGTCTTCTAAGACCCTGATGTGCCCAATAGAACTCTCCATGGTGAAGTAGTTATGATGCATTATTTGTCCAGCATGGTAGTCACAGACAGGTGAGGCTATTGAGCTTCTGAAGTACAGTTAGAATCACTCACAAAGTACATCGTTAACTCTAAGGAGCTTAAAAGCCAATGTGAATATAAAAGTCAGGGGCTGGAGAGATGGCTCAGCCATCAAGAGCTCTTACTGCTCTCACAGAGGACCCGGGTTCAGTTCCCAGAACCAACACCAGGCAGCTCACAAAGGACTGTGACTCTAGTTCCAAGGAATCTGACACTCTCTGCTGGCAACTTCTGCCCTCTGTGGATACCTGCATTCATAGGGAGTGAATATAACTCATTTAGACACACATAAATAGCAACTTTTTAAAGGCAATGTATTATTAAGGATCAATACAAATGTGCAGAATCAAATCTCTAGAAGTCTTATTTAAAACACAGAGAAGTGCTCATGTAACCTAGGTTAGGCTTGAGTTGCCCATGAATCTGGAGATGACCTTGAACTCATGATTCTCTTGCCTCCACTTCCCACATTCTGGGATTATGGGTGTGTGCCACTGCGCCTGGCTGAGGATCAGCTGTGAAAGCTAATATCTGGATATGTCTAAGCATCATCAAAAGGCAGAGTACTTTGTATTCTCATCAATGATTTAAAAAAATCAGAAAAATGAGATTATAAATCTCGCATGTTTTGAAGATAATCTAAATAGATTTTCAATGAAGTGCACTGTTGAATTGAATCACACACACACACAGAAAGGAAGAAATAATAAATAAAAATACAATTAGTTATCTCAATTTCCTCCAGAGAAAGTACTCAACTACAGTTTCTATCAGCAGAGACAGGCAAGTTTGGAAACTTTCTACTGTGGGAAACTGATGTCTTAGCTAGGAAAGGGCAGGCTTTGTTTTCTCATTCAGGTTGAGTTTCACTTCAGTGTAAATCCACAGAGACACAAACACCAGGAAGAAGATAAATCAATACTTTTCATCCCTTAAGAAAAATGGTTCCGTTCAGACAAAGCTGACTCCTCCTTTAGGGACACACCAGAGTAACTTGTCCAGGGTTCAATGACATTTAACATTTGGTTTCAGTGAACTGGCATTTTGTGTTGAGAATCGTGCACAGTGTAGTAAAGGAAAATAATTTTGTTTCCTCTGTTCCATCAATGTGAATGAAAAGGAAAGAGATTGGATAATAAAATATTAATGACTCTGTCCTCAAGTTCCAAGCATTAACCCAACGCCTGCTTCCACACTCCAGGACTTGTGGGTGTCATGAGTGATGTCATTTACATACTTGCCACAACGCAAAACCAAAGTGAGACAGCAAAGTCCTTCCTGAGGCCCTTTCATTTGACAGATAAATTTAAGATAGTTCTGGTTCCTTCTTAATGTCTATGTTGGCAATTTAATGCTATCTTACCATCTCTTCATTTGAGGTAAACATGAGATTTCACAAGGAATAGCTTCTTTTACCATCATGGGAGAGCCTCTTCCTTCAGCATGTCAGCCTGTGCATCCTTCCTGGTTTGGATGCAATGGTTTTGGTCTCTGTAGATCTTAATAGATAATTGATTTACAATAAAAAAAAAAGTAACTGAAGTATGTTGAGGAACCTAGAAGGGAGGTTATTTTCTACAGTCATACCGAAAGAGGCTAAATATTTATGTTTGTATTTTCTGTTTTTAAAAAATATTAACACTACCTTTAACACAACCTACATGGTACAGATTAGTTTCTGAGACTGTCAGCAGACTGGCATAGTTTGCATGCTATGGGATCAGGTAAATATGAAAGAGAGAAAAAAATTTTGACTTTATATATAATTTAGGTGATCTATTATTAAGAAGTAATAGTATTAGTCTTAGATTAGAAAAAAGTTGGGTTTTCTTTGTCTCTCTCTAGATGCCCTTAGTGGCAAACATTCTAAATAAATGAACCATTCAACAAACTATATAATGGAGTCAAAAGGGCAGAACATTGCTTATTTTAATAGAGCCTCATTGATCATATCAAGTACTTCCCTACAGACGCAGCATATAGGGCAGAGTTCATTCTAGAGCAGCCAACCCAAGCTTGAAGTGGGATCCCTCATTCAGCTGTAAAATGTCAGGGAAGGGGCTCAGTGCCCTATACTGGAGTCACTTATGAATCAATGGACTAATGTAACGGCCCTATCATGTAGTAGCTGTGAAAATTCAATTTGATTTCATGTTTAAGCCCTAGAGAATTTCCTGAAACATGGTAAGTGATGTTTAGTGACCGTTTCACATTATGACCCTTTGGTTTTCCTAAGTCCTCTCCTTTGTTGAGTGTGAGTCATTAATGGTGACATCTACCAAGTAGAACTCAGTGAAAGTTATCAAGTGGGACTTGCAAAAGAGGTCTTAGCAGAGGCTGAGGGTTCTTTTAGGCTTTGCTCGTCAGTCAGTCTAGGGGAGGTAACTGCTGCATCATGAGGCCACTCAGACCTAAGCAAAGTCCATGTGACCAAGGTCCACGGGCCTGACAGTGCTGATCAGAATTTGCACAGTCATGTGAGCCAGGCATCCCGTGGGTGACTCTTTGAGCTCCATGCTCCCTTTGTGGCACTGCAGCTAGCATGGGCAGCAGGCCCATCATCAGAAATGCCAACTAAGTGGCTTCCAGACTGGTGCCCGTCAGAAAAGGTGCAGTTACAGACACACGGAGCTGGAGCTGTGAATTTGGGAGTGACTGGATATGCACGCGGCAGCTGACACTTCATTCGATTGCTGAGATTAAGGGTCTCATTGAATTTTAAGTGTTATTTTGAAGATGAACAAAGTTTGTTTTAGCTTAACTTCCCATGCCATACATAAAACCATTTCTACTGCTGTATAACAACTGAAAACATTTGTACCAACAGTTTTCATGATAAAAGCTTTACTAAGATGCTGATTAAAACATATTACTCTACAGTGTGTTCTTTTCTCAGAACACAGTTAAAACAAAATGCATTTTCTATTAATGTTTTCCTTCTCTTTCCCAGCACCTAACTTCTCCTCACTTCTGAGTATGGAACTCTAATTAAATTAACTTTTATACCTCATGGTAAAGATTTTATTGCCATGGAAGATATTTTTAACGCAACTTAACTCATTGAAGAAATGGAGAACCTAAAACTAACTCTTACAGTTTTCATTCTCATTCATCCATTTATCTAGCAAAGATCGTGTTCCAAACACAGCTGTACACACGGCATGTGTGGGGGAAATACTGAGAATTCAGATGGGAATACCTCCTCAGGGAAAGGAGTCTAAAGCATATGTTAACAATGACTCTGATCACCCTCTCAGTAACACAGAGGAAACAATCCTCAAATTATTCTGATTATGTTGATTAGACAGGAACTTTGTGATGTCTTAGCACATAAAGGCACCTGCCATCAAGACTGAGGACCTGAGTTTGACCCCCTGGACACACATGATGGTAAGAAGGAAACTGACTCCTGTGGATTGTCCTCTGATCTTGTCTGTGCACTGTTGTATTTATACATAACACAACATATAAATAATTCATTCTTAAAAAAGCACACTTTGTCTCTGTTCCACAGATATAGTAATACTATCCAGACAGGACAGAGGTATCATGATGACATTGTTAGCATGTGTCAGAATTAATCTGAAATAAATATTTCTTCTTAAACATATGGATGGCAGCTAGCAGCACAAAATTAGACATGTAGAAGAGACTGCCTGATGGAGATTCTTTTTTATTGAGCTTTTTAAAATTTCATATGTTTCATCTCAAATCCATACCCCCTCCCCCATCCATGCCTCCACAGATCCCTATGCACTCTGCCATACATGTTGAGTTCTATTCATTCAGGTGTTTGTACCCAAACATCCTTCAATGTAAATGCATCCACTGGAGTCTAGTCAGCCCATCCAGTGGTTGTATGTAAGTCATACTCTCCTCACCCGGCAGGAATCAGTCTCAAATAGTCGTCAAACTAGTGCTGGCCCTCCACCTATTTCTCACCTCCCCTTTGGACCCTTGTTTCATTGAGCTGACGTTGATCAGACACAGAGAACATATGTCTGGGAGATGCCCAGTACTAGATGAAACATCTGCAATTGCAACTAAGGCCCATGGAACACAGCGGAATAAGGGGTAAAGAGAGGGCTAATGCACCCCTCAACTCTCACCAGTGAGGCTTCACATCAGAGTGTGATGCACCCAGAAGGCCACAACTCGCCAACTTTTGGAGAATAAAAGACTGTAGAGTGTAGGATGGAACTCCTATATGGAACCTCACCCACCATGGCTCAGGAACCATTGCAGAAGAGGAGGCAGAAAGATTGTAAGAGCCAGGGCTGGACCATAAACACAGGGAGGTGGGGGCTTCCAGGCCAGTGGAGGCCTGCTCAAGTGAGCCTGCAGTGCAGTAGTATATTCTTATGCTAGTTCATCTTGAATGAAAAAAATTTCTGCTAATAGAAACAAAAGTTTTATTTTTTCCAAAGTAATAATGAAACTTGATCTATGGGAGGCAGAAAGATTGTAAGAGCCAGGGCTGGATCATAAACACAGGGAGGTGGGGGCTTCCAGGCCAGTGGAGGCCTGCTCAAGTGAGCCTGCAGCGCAGTAGTATATTCTTATGCTAGTTCATCTTGAATGAAAAAAAATTCTGCTAATAGAAACAAAAGTTTTATTTTTTCCAAAGTAATAATGAAACTTGATCTATCTGGAGAAAACTCATATGTAGAAATTCTTATACACAAGAGAAAACACTAACCCAAAGTACTGGGGAAAGACAGGCTATCTTAAAGATACTTTTCCCTAAAGGCCTTCAGGGTAAATCTTCACTGATAATCTATGTCCTATGAAAGATGAGAAAGTGCTAGAAAAAATTATATTTTTACAACCTGTCAGAATCAAGAAATAACAGGAAAAAATTGTTATTCTTTTGTAGAAACACTTCAAGCTGTATAGATTTATTTGTAACATAGCCTAATTGGTACACTATTTGAGATGTCTATTTGATTGTGTCTTTAAAATTCCTTAAATACATACTTAGTAAATACATTTCAGAACATGACATAGACTTTAGGCGAGCTCCCTGGAGGCCTGCCACACAACAGGAGAAAAGCCAAGGGAACCTGAACCAGAGACCAAGCAAGAAAGTCACAGGCCCACTTTGCCCAGCTCTGAGTGACCCTGGGCCATAACGGTCACATATTTATTTTCTTTTTAATCTCTTGGTAGATTAAAATCATAATATTTCAGAAAACTCTAAAAAAGTATCAAACTGATTAAGAGACTCATCTAAGACAATCAAATTGAACACTCTATATCTGATTCTCCTGGGATTATTTCTGCCTGAGACATAACACTCATAAAAAAAATAATAATAATCACCCTCCTGTGAGTACAACATAATTATCTCATTGCACACATACTTTTCAAATAGCATGATCTTCCAGATGGGTCAAAAGAATTATGACCAATGTCAGTGTAATCAATACCGTTGTCAATGTGAATAAGGAAAGAATGAACCCATACTCTGATGGCAAGTATGCGTAAAAGTGGTTTTAAAAGGCCTCCTTTGTCACGTACACATTGCAAGATCCTTTCCTGTTTGCAAATATGTGCATGTTTAGAAGAGCACACTGCTCTATAAACAGTCAAAGGTCAAGTATAAACAGATTGATCAACCTTGCTGAGCTTGCTATTTTTCAAAGAATCTGTCATTATTAGTATTTCTTACCTACACTGAAAACTCAAATCAAGGAACACACATCAATATTGTAGGATTACACCACTTAAAATATTATTGCAATTGATAAAACAGCATACATATAACTTAGGGGATAATCATTAATTATTAAGTTTAAAAACAAAACAGAAATGGGTTTTTAAAAAGAGTTCATAGTCTCTTACAGAGTGGGCAGTGGGCTAAAGAGCTGTCTGTCCCTGGTGGCTGTTATCTTAGGTTTTAGGCGCTTGGACGAGATGATTAAGGCAGACAGGCTAAATTAACACTAACAAAAAACAGGGGAAATCTGCCTGTGCTCCTCACTCTGTCAGGAAATACCACCTCTTCAGCATAAAACCAGCATAATGTTGACATCAGGAGATTGATTTTTGTGGGGCATTGCTCTGTTCTGCTCTTAGGCCAACTGGAAATGAGTGACTTTTTCACAAAAACATTTTCTCTTACATCCTACCCAAGCGAAAAGTGCAAATGGCATGCCCTGACTAATGTAGGACATCTTATTGCTTAGTTATTCATTTATTTGGGTTTTGGGGAGGAGCTTGCAGTTGGAAGCCAAGGTGGGTTTGAACCTCACATTGTTGTCCAGCCTGGTCTCAAATTCATAGGCACATTCCTATGACATCTTCCCAATACAGGGAGTACACACGTGGGCCGGTCAGAGCCATTGTCTCCACTATTAGGGACAAAGAATGGTGCTCAGTATTTTGTCAATAGCAATGTATTTGTTTTATTTATTTTTTAAATATTTCTTTTATTATTTTTATTTAATGTGTATGCATGTATTGCCTGCATATAGGTAAGTGCACCCGTGTCGTGCAATGCCTGTGGAGGACAGAAGAAGCTGTCAGATCCCTGGAACTGGAGTTATAGACACTTGTTAGCTTCCATGTGGGTGCTGGGATTCGAACCCTGGCCTTCTGCAATAACATTACTGTTTTCCACTAATTTACCGTAATGTCATTACATCATAGTCTCAAACTGTTCTGTAAATTTTAAAGTAGTGTGTTTGCATGTGTGTGTGTGTGTATGCGAGAGAGAGAGAGAGAGAGAGAGAGAGAGAGAGAGAGAGAGAGGAGAGAGAGGGAGAGATGGAATCACAGGACAACTTTATCAGTGGACCCTCTCCAACTTTTATGTGGCCCCAGGGATCCAGGTGTGCATAGTTAAGCCATCTCATCCTCAAATTAGGCATTTGATCTCCAATGGGGTTTCTGTTTGGGAAGCTCCTGAATCCTTTACAACATGAGGACTGATAGTTGTATGTCATGGGGGGCGGGGGGCTCAGGATATGGCCTAGGTTCCTTCAGAATCTCTCTCTCTCTCTATCCTGCCCTGGGGATATGCCACAGGCTATGCTACTACTATACTACACTGCTACACAGACTGAACACAGCCTACCATGCCTTCCCCTCCATGAAATTGAGCCAAAATACATCTTTTTTTTCCCCTCAAGTTACTTCTTGTCAATTATTTGGAGAGATGATAAAAGTACCCTCTTCTAAGTATATTATAGCGATTATGCTATTTGATCCAATAACAACTTTTAGTTGAAGAAATTACATGAAACCAAACAGCTAAAAAATAGCAGAAAGAGCCTTAAAGCTGGGGATGTACAAGAACTACGCATGATCTGCAGACTCCTGTGCTCTTTATTGAACTTGGACCAGTAGGGGAGTGGGTTCTAAAATGTCTGCGTAGGTGACAGGGTTAAAAACAAGACTTTCAAGACCTGCACACACAACAGAAAGAGGAATGCGAAGCTCCATGTGGAATTCTGGAGCTCAGAGTTGAAACCCTACTCTGAATACATTAGTTCATCAGAATGTTAAACAAAGGAATCCATTGAAATGGATGCTAATTCATTTATTATTGTTTTCCATTGACTTAATGGGCAGCTGAGTGTCGTTTCTATGCCCTTTCATCAAGAGGAAGATGGAACCCATTTAAATGTTTTAATTGTTGGGGTTAGGAACTGATTTGCTTTTATCAGATCAATATTGCTTTGACCATGTTATCAATTAAGCTGACAAGGCTCCTGCTATCGAATGAAGGAAGGGCTTTAATTAAATCCTATCTCTAGTTTTCGTTATGAGGGAGAGGATCAGTATTTGCTGTACTGTTGTACTGCACGTAGATTGTAACTGAGAAACAGAAGTCAAAGTCTTCAGACAGACTGAAATGTGTATAAAATAGACAAAGAGCAAAAACAGGTGTTTTCTTTATATTTGCATGAGTGTTCTAAGAACTTCCAACGTTTACCCTCTTCAGGACACTCACTCCTAGAGTGAATGGTTTCCTGTTTTCAGTCCTTCTTCCATCTGCCTCTATGTTGTCCTTGGGTCTGAGTCTTACCTGTTACTCTACAGTTGTCTTTCCTTGCTGTGCCTCACAGAGATAGCATTTAACAGAGTACTATGACATGTCTTTGGCCCATGAAGGCCTGCAGTGTGCCAACCACAGGTTCCCTAAAACACCATGTGGTTCTTAGTTTTGCTTCTTTAAGGGATACTCACGATTTCAACGGTCTCTGATGAAATACGTTTTTCACATCACCTCGGCTGACAAGGCAATGTTCATGGAAAGAAACAGCTGTGATACACTGACCCAAAACGAAATGGGGAGGAAAAGGTTTATTTTATATCTCCCAGGTCACAGATCAGCACTGAGGGGACTCAGGAAATGATCCTGGAGGGAGGAGCTGAAGTACAGACTATGGAGGAACGCTGCTTACTGGCTTACTACCCTGGCCTATGCTCAGCCTGCTTTCATATACAGCACAGCAACACCTGCCAGGGGTGGTACCATCCACAGTGGAACAGACCACCCACCATCACTCAACAATCAAGAAAACACTCCACACACATGGTCAGAGGCCAATCCAACAGAGAAAATTCCTTGAGGGTCCCTCTCCCCAGGTGTGACAAGTTGACAACTGAAGCTATCCACCACAATTGAGCCCTTGTCAACATGACACACACACACATCACTCTTAAATATAACCTTTCCGTTCCTTAGCCCCAAGAACATGTGTTAACACTAACACATTGTAAAATATAGTGAAACCTTAAAAGTTCCACAGTCTTTAAAAAATTTAAACACTTTTAAAGTTTGAATTCTCTTTAACAAGTCTTAGACCAGGAGTGGTGACACAGGCATTTAGTCCCAGCAGTAGGGAGGCAGAAGCAGGTGGATCTCTGTGAGTTTGAGGTCAGCCTGGTCTACATAGTAAGTTCCAGGTCAGCTGGGGCTATAGGGAGACCCTGTCTCAAAAAGGCCAAAAGAAGTCTCTGAGCTTTGGACTCATGTAAGATATAAACTAATTTACCTACTGTCTTATTTCAAAAGGGAAGACCTGGGCACACTTAAGTAAAACCAAAGTCCAGCAATGTAGTGTTGGACATCTGGGATCTACTTACAATTTTATGGGCTTCAAAGGGCCTGGGCAGCTCCACTTCTCTGACTCTGTCATCCTTAGCTTGTACATAGGCTCAGGCTGGCTCCATTCCACACTTGTCACTGGCCTTTGTGGTCTTCCCATGGTCCTGGTATTTCCAATATGTTGGGGTCTCCACTGAAACGGCCTGTACTTTCACCAACAGGCTCTCTCGGCCTCTCCTGGTGCAAAGTCTCAAATTTTCTCCATGACCCCTTCAATCCTGGGATACTTCCCTCCACCTTAGGCCATACCTTTACCAATGGCCTTTCATAATGCCAAGTGTCAGCTACTCTCTAGGAACTCATCGTGCCTTCAGAACCAGTACCATGTAGGAGACTCTTAACACATTACCAAGTACTGCTTCCAGCTTGACACAGTCTCGGGCCCCTCTGACCACAGCTTCCATGTTCGGACTCTGAGGAAATACTTTCCGGTTTTCACTTCAGTAACGTCAGCTTCTTGCTCACAGCCAAATTTCAGTCCCAGCAAACCAGCATCAGTTTCCCAGAAAAGCACAAAAGGTTTCACTTCCAAAAGTCTTCATTCCATACAAAAGACCCTGAAAGTCTTTTCTTTGAAGCTTCACAAGCTGGGTCCCATCATCTTTGCCTTTCATCATCATCTTCCTGGTCCTATAGAGCAGCTCTTTGAGCTCCAAATGCTTTTCTACCCCAAGCTCCAAAAACTTCCACAGTCCCCCCAGACCCATATGGTCGGGTCCATCACAGGCCCACTCTCTTGTACCGATTTCTGTTCTGGTTAGCTTTCTATTGCTGTAATAAAAACACTGACCAAAACCAATTTGAGAAAGAGTTTATCTTACATCTCAGGTCAAGTTCACCACTGAAGGACGTCAGGACAGGAACTTGGAGGCAGCAACCAAAGCATAGGGCACACTGGAATACTACTTGGTAGCTTGCTCACTGTGCTGTGCTCAGTCTGTTTACATATACAACCCAGGACCACCTGCTCAGAGGTGGCTCTGCCCACGTGGGCTGGGCCCTCCCCCATTACTTAACAATCATGAAAATGGCCCACAGACCTATCCAATGGAGAAAATTCCTTAATTGAGGCTTCCTCTACTCCGATGTGCCATGTTGACAATGAAGCCATCCAGCACAACGCCTTATTCGGAACTTGTGTGCCTACTCTACTCCCCCCAATACTCCGGCAAACAAGTCCTATATTTTTACTGTTTTCACTGTATAGCATAGGCTTATATCACAAAGTACATTGCACTGTATTCTCCTGAACTGGTCCTGCATGAGTTTACTTCACTGAAATTAAATTCACTAATTTAACAGTAATCTTGCATTCATCTTTCTATAATTGGTGTCAGATTTAGAGCTTAGTATCAAATATAAAAATGTAAGAGGAATCAAAATTGTTTGTGGAGTCAATGAATTAAATTTCCTTTCTGTGGTATGGCCTATCCACAGGAATCTTTGCCCATGTTCAGAGAGAGGCCAGAGGCTGCCCTTGACTATCCTCCCTCATCACGCTCCAGCTCTTTTTTTTTGAGTCAGGTTCCCTCCATCAAATCTGAAGCTTGTTACAGATTGATTAGTCCCTATGATCCACCTGTCTCTGTCCCTAATCACTAGGTTTACAAAGACCCACTGCCACATCAGGTTTTACATATGAACTCTGATCCTCAGGAGTATGTCTAAGCACTTTACACACTGAGCCACAACGTATTTCCCACAGGGAATGGCTTTTCATGTCTACTTCTTTCGGTATAATAGTTCATCGTATTACAAGGAAAAGATAGAAAGTATTGTTGTCTTACCAATAAACGGCCTGGTTAAAAAGATACACATATTTGGATTCAAATACAAGCGAGCTTATATCAATCAAGATAACCCACTTCTACCTAATTTGACAAAAATAACAACCCAAAGTCAAGCATCTCTTTATTTAAACATTATTGAGGGAAAGTTCTTCAAAGAAATATGTCAATCTTCCCAACCCAATTAATTTTCCTGGAGCTTTAATTTCCTGATTTGTTGTCTTTCCCCATTTTACTGTCCTTAGACTGTATCATATCCTAAGCCAAGTAATTAGTGTGCCAAATCATGGCACCACAATTCCAAATTAACATTCAATATTGTAGTATTCTTGCCAGAGGCAAAAGCAAAGTAATAATGATAAACATCCTTGGCTCCTTTCCATCTGCCTATTAAAATAAACAACTTATTTAAAGTCAATTTCAAATCATTGGTAAATTATGCAGAATTTCCCTCTTCTAGATCTGCATCTGGAAAAATCCACTTTATTCTCCAGTGGTCTTCTAGGTCCATTTCCCATTTTTCATGTCTCTTGCAAATGGAAACTTTTATCTCTAATTTTTTTTTGGAAATAGAAGTGTTTGGTGTACCATGCCCATCCACTGGGAAAGTCTACATTTTCAGAACTTTTAAGTTTATTCTATTCACATATTCCTTGGTGCAGTGGCTAACAATAAGTCATGGCTAGGGATGGAGCTCAGTAATGGGGTGCTAGTACTGCGTGTATAAGGCCCTGGTTCAGTCCCACAGACAGAAATATCTCCACACATGTACAAATAATCATTGCAGTAAAGATATAAAGATGTCTAGGAATCTTTGCCACATTTCAATCTTATACACTTCTGGAAATTATCAATATTTCCTGACCTAGCATACTAAATTAAATACAACAATTTAACACACAATTGTATTCACTGTCCAAGAAAAGAAAGAAACATCGATGAATTTCATCTTGCTGCCAAAATTGCCCTTGGACACCATGCTCAATTTATTACTAAAACATAAGATATTTGATTATGATTTCCTTAAAGAAGTCATGAGAAAAGATCCCTAACATATCCAGTTTTAGGTATAAACACTTTCAAAATTTCTGAAGTATTGAGCATATTTTAAGATCAGATTTCTTGGGGTGGAGAGATGGCTCAGTGGTTACAAGAACTGGCTGCTCTTGCAGAAGATCTCAATTTGGTTTCCAGCACCCGCCAATCAGCTAAGAACCATGGATATTTCTAGTTACAGGGTATCTGATGCCATCTTCTGACCTATGCAGATATTGCACAACATGGGTGCACTTACATACACACAGGCAAAATGTTCATAAACACAAAATAAAAATTTTAGAGAGCTTTCTTGCAACCATGTGACAT
Source organism: Nannospalax galili (assembly GCF_000622305.1). NCBI lineage: Eukaryota > Metazoa > Chordata > Mammalia > Rodentia > Spalacidae > Nannospalax > Nannospalax galili. The sequence continues at coordinate 373,129 of NW_008355277.1, forward strand.
CATTGAGTGAGTCCATGAACATCAGGCTGGACCATAGCACAGCAAACCATATGTGTCTTCATCACCCTCACTTAGGATTTTAATATTTCCTTTCCATCAGTTACCCAGTGAATTAAGTATTAAGTCCTCTAATTCAGAAACTGTCAAGGGTGTTTTCATAATAGGGGCTTGTTAGGTCTTCATGCTTCCCTCAAACATATGTTTAGGTTCATATAGTATAAAACTAAATTTAATTTTGATAAATTGAAAATGTCTTATATAAGAAAAATTATCCAAAAGCTCAAACTTTGTATTTATTTATTTATTTATTTATTTACTTATTTATTAATTTATTTATTTATTTATTTATGTGTGTGTATTACGTATGCCACATGTGCTCAGAGATCAGCCTGCCGTTGCTTCCTAAATGCTGAGATTAAAGGTGTGTGTCACCATGGCAGACCCCAAACACATTTTAAATAAATATTTGGCTGTACATTCTAACAAAATTTAGAATGAAGACAAATTAAATAATACCTTTAGGTATAAAATTTAATATAATTATTAGTCTCTATTACCCAAAGATTTAGTAAAACATGGGAACAAAATTATATTAACTTGAAATGGAAAGTTGTAGAATGGAAATATTTTTGTTTAAATATATAACTTACATTTTTGCTTTACAATCTATATTTTCAACATTTTTGCTTTACAACCTATATTTTCAACAAAATGGTTTAATAACAAGATATGAGCAAATTCTGACCAGATTGCAAAAGAACATCAGATGATACAGTTATACATTGATTGTGGATCGTTTCTTCTGTAAACTTTCAATGTAGGTGTATTGTTGCCATGGATAACAACTAATTAGTATTTGGCTAATGAAGACATTTTCCCAAGATAAATGGAGTAATTTTACTCCCCTATTTCTCTAAATCAAGGCCTGTAAATATCTTTGCACAACTTTCCTCACATACTCATTTTATAAATCATATGCCACAAACAAGAATAAATTTCTTAGAATACTTAACTAGGTAAAACTAATTTTTCTAACATACTGTACTACATTGTAATATATTTATGCAAAATTTTATGTGTAGAGATATTAGATCTCTGAATTCTGTTTTCTATGATCCGTGAGAGTTGGAGAAAATCAAGGTTCACTGGCATGGACACTCACGGATCACAAGAAACACTGAAATTTGTCTGAGGCGTCCCTGGTCTTCTGGATAAAGGGGAGGGACAAGCAACCATGCTCGGGATGATGTCACACAGCTATGCGCAAATTCCACAAGAATGAGAACAGAAAATACGGGAAGGCACTTGATGCCTGTGTCTGCTTCCACCTTACCGCCCCAAATAAAACAACAGAAAAGGAATATCATTAGACTTCACACACCTTCTAGCACAGTCTGCATTTGCACTTACAGATCCCATGGCTGACGTAGTCTATGCATGGTGAAGCAGGGCCTCCAATAGTGGAAGGTTGGTATGGGCAGAACACAATTTCCAACATAGAAGGTATCCACCTCCCCTCATTTTAATTTTTTAATTTATTTTACCTTATTTTTATGGGTATGTATGTGCATTGTACATATATATGTGCACATGTGGAAGTCAGAAGACAGTGCTTTGTGTCATCTTTATGAATGTTCTCCACCTCCTTTGATACAAGGTCCCTCAATGACCTTAGTTTTTTCAATTAGATGAGACCAGCCAGCCCCAGGCACCATCTGTCTCATCCCCTCAGCTCTTAGATTACAAGCACACACCTCTATGCCTAGTGCTTTACAGAAATTCTGAGAATTAAACTCAGGTCCTTGAACTAACCAGGTAAATGCTTTTATTGACTAAACTATTCTCCAGTCCCATCGTCTCTCTCTCTCTCTTTTAGCATATTTCACCTCGGGGCTGGAGAGATGGCTCAGCAGTTAAGAACACTGGGTGTTCTTGCAGAAGACCCGGGTTCGAATCCCAGCACTCACATGGCAGCTAGCAATTGTCCATAGCTCCTGTCTCAGAGGATCCAACAGCCTCTTCTGTCCTCTGCAGGCATTGCACGACACAGGTGCACTTACCTACATGCAGGCAATACATGCATACACATAAAATAAAAATAATAAATAAAATTCCAGCACTCGGGAGGCAGAGGCAGGCAGATCTCTGTGAGTTCAAGGCCGGCCTGGTCTACATAGTGAGTTCCAGGACAGCTGGGGCTACAGGGAGACCCTGTCTCAAAAAGACAAAGAAAAAAAAAGTAAAAAAAAAATACATTTTACCTTGTGTTTATTTAAAATCAGTAGTTTTGGCTATGTGGTTCAGAAACCCAGAAGTCTCAACCTGTATTTTTACTTTTAACTAGCTCATAAATATATGTTCAATGATAATTTAAATATTATAATGATAGATTCTATTTACCATTTTTTAATTAAGAAGAGTCCCCAGTGACTGTGGTTGTAGTTCAGTTTAGAGACCTTGTCTACCATACTTGAAGCCCTAAATTCAATCTCCACTGTTAACTACAAAAAACTACCACCACCACCTAAACAAAAACAAAAACAAAAACAAACAAAAAACAGGAGTCCCCAAAACACAGTGTTTACATCCACCTTCACTGTGAACTTGGCTGAATTTGGGATCACCTAAGAGAAACATTGTTGGTCTCTACACGTGCCTGTGAGAGTGTTTCCAGAAGAGTTTGATTAAGGAGAAAAGAGCAACCCTGAGTGTGTGTAGCTCTATCCTGAGAGCTGAGGTCTTGGACTGCACACAGAGGGAGAAAGGTTAAAGCAAGCTGAGCTCCTGCACCCAGCCTCACTGCTTAATAATGCAATGTGAGCAGCAGCCTCGAACTTCTATCACAGCTCAGACCAATCCTGCCTCTATGGGTTCTAAATGTGCTACTATGATTTTTTTCACCATGATGGACCACAACCTTAAGTCATATAAATGATCAATCTTTACGTAAGCTGACACTATTAGACATTTTGTCATCACAATGAAAAGAGTAATGAATATAGAACTGTGTGGCTCTTTTTTAATTTAAAAAATGTGATAGAAATTCTCATTCACACTTAACATTCAAGATATCATGAAATGCAAATGCAGAAAAGGAAAAAGGTATAATAAGAAATAGATGTTCAGAGAGGTTATTTTTTAAATCATTGAAAATATATCTGTATATGTATATTTTTAATTTTATTTATTTTAATTTTATGTGTGTGAGTGTATTGCTTGCATGTAGGTAAGTGCACCCATGTCATGCAATGCCACGGAGTCAGAAGAGGGCTTCAGATTCCCCTGGAACTGGAGTTACAGACAGTTGTTATCTGCCATGTGGTTGCTGGGATTCAAACCCAGGTCTTCTGCAAGAACAACCAGTGTTCTTAAGGTCTGAGCCATGTCTCCAGCCCCCTAAAAATAAATTATTTATTATTATTATTTTATTTTATATGTATGATTGTATTGACTGCATGTATGTGAGTGCACCCATGTCATGCAATGCCACGGAGTCAGAAGAGGGCTTCAGATTCCCCTGGAACTGGACTTATGGGCAGTTCATAGCTGCCATGTGGGTGCTGGTAACTGAACCCAGGTCCTCTGCAAGAGCAGTCAGTGTTCTTAACTGCTGAGCCATCTCTCCAGCCCAACTAGGAGGATATTTTTGAGACTGTTGGAATCTTTAAAGAACAACCTCCATTTTAGCTGTTTCTTGATTGTTAAGTTAGAGAAGGAATAAAGACGGTAGCTGTCCGGGAAGACCCTAAATCAGTAATAATATCTGCTATCACCAAAATGTCCACCACACTTGGCTAAATATTGTTTTCTTGAATTTATTCCCAATTGTTTATTACGAGTTAGATACAGAGTACTGTACTTAATCTGATTAAGAAAGCCCTCCCAGAAGACTCGCCTCTAAAAGTTCAGCAGGTAAGGGTGCCTGTATCCAACCCTAGGAGTTTGAACCAGGGAGCTTTGATGGTGGAAGGAGAGAATTAACTCCTGTAAATAATCCTTTGACCTTCCCAAATGTGCTGTAGCATATGCACACCTGGAAATATACATACATGCATATGAAATAAATCTAAACATAAAAGGGAAAACACACCTGAAGATTAGGTGCCTTTTCCCAGACAACAGTTAACAATTGTCAAATATTAAGGTTATCAACAAACTCTATCTCTGAAGGTTGTGTTTTTAAATTACACATTTTTTTTTCTGCTTCCTTAAAACAACAAATTGAGAAGTGGAAATGCCATTAGCATCCTGAGATCCCACCAGCAGCACCAGCAGTGTGGCTTAAGGGTCAAGGTCCTGGGGTAGGAGAGATGGCACAGCGGGCAGGAGCATTTATTGCTCTTGCAGCAGACCACATGGTGGCTCAAGGGTCACCTTCTGGCTTCCCACACACACACACACACACACACACACACACACCACACAGAGGCAAAATATTTGTACATATAAAATAAACAAAATTAAAAATCTTGTTAAAATGCTAATATTAGAAATCATTATTTTAAAAAAGAACCTGGTTCATGTCAGAGAATAAATCTTAATTGAAGAATCATTCAGGAGACCTCATACCAACAGGAATATGGAAGTGGACTATCCCAGAGGACAGCCAGGTGGATGGAAGGTTCCAGTAATTGAGCACAGTGAGCTGCAAGTCAACTTTTCTTTCTTGTGATTTGGGCTACGGATAGTCTGCTAGGAGGATTTGATGTTTTATATTACATCCCCTGTTGTAGCATAGAATAGTATCAAATTAAAATTCAACTAACAATTTAAACCATTAAAGAGTTTGCGAGTTTGCCATTATGGTAATTGTTATGGAATTTATAACAGGAACTTTTTTGTATGCAGTGAAGTGCTTCTTCTCGAGAAAATCTCATGTTAAAAAATGTATCTGTCATAAAACAGAGCAGTAGGATGTTTCCACAAGCTCAGACAGCAATGGGATTATCTTTGGCCCAAGATTTCAATGTTCAATTGCATTCTGGTTGCAATATGTTTTTACATTAACATAGGTTTTATGTGTGTGTATGTGCATATATATATGTATAATAGATATTACACACATATATAACACACATGTAAATTGAACATATTAAAAATGAAGAATATCTCAGATATAAGTATAAACAGATTAAAGAACTTCTATTTCATACAGTTTGTCTAATACAGATGGGCTATTGAAATAATGCTTCTATTTTAGTGACTTTGTAAATGTAGTATCTAATGAGGTTTATGTGTTTTAATTAAAAATCTCTACTGCATATCTTTAATTAACTGCAATACTCATTTTTCTTATTACTGACAATTTTAACCATGGCTTATGGGACACATGGTCTAAAACATTCATTTCTTCACATTACTAGAGAGCTTTAAATATTATACATAATTTTGTGTGAACTTATCTGGTGACTACATTTTCTCCTCAATGATAAAATGTCATGGTAGGTTTCAAGGAAAACAGCACATCTGACAGTTGAACATGGGTGAAGTTTTGCAAACTCTCTAAGTGGAAATACAGACCAAGCATGAGTAGGTGTCCATAAATATGTAGAACCATTCAGGGACCTGTAGATAGTGCTGAATCCAATAGGGAAGGCCAGCAAAACCAGCTGCTCAGGGGCCTGAAACAGGATTGTAGATTCAAGCTTTACCTGGTCTACAGAGTAAGTTCACGGACAGCCTAGGCAACTTAATCACTTTCTCAACAGAAAGAGTAAAAAAGCAAAGGAAGTAGGAATATAGTTTATTGTTGTAGAGCTTGTCCAGCATTCATGAGGTCTTAGAGTCAGTCATCCAAATACAGAGAAAATAAATTGTTACCACAGTGTTAACTTTACCATTCTCATATTTTAGTAGTTAGCACATAAAAAGTAAAAATAACTTGAAACAGCCATTTATCATCTGGGGATGGTGGCATATGCCTCGAGTCCCAGCACTCCCGAGACAGAAGCAGACAGATTGAGGCCAAGCCAGTTTAGATAGTGAATTCCAGGCCAGCTGGGGCTACAAAGAGAATCTGCCTCAAAAAAAAAAATTAGCAATCACTCATACAGACAAAGTTCCAAAGCTTTGGGACAGTTGCTGGGGATGCATAAAGGATTCAACTGAAGGTCAAAACTAATCAAGAATTACTAAATGTACAGTCTCAGGTTTAAAACAATTGGAAAAAATCAAGAGTTAAAGGTGATTCAGTACTGGGGAGATGGTTCGGTTGGGAAGTGTTTGTTGCACCATCACAGTAACACAAGTTTGTGTCTTTTGCATCCAGTTGCTGCACAGTTAATCCCAGCACTCTGGAGGTGGAGACAAGGACCCTGCAGGTCAGATGGAGAAGCTGGATTAATAAGTGCCAGGTTCAATGGGAAGCAATTTCTAGAAACCTAAGTGGAGAATGATGGAGGAAGACATCATGCAACAACCAATGTTTTCTTCAGGAGCATGGAACTGTATACACTAGATAGCACACACACACACACACACACGCATGCACACACACACGCACGCACACATGCACACACGCACATAACTCATTCTAAAATATTTATAGAGTAATTTACACACATGCACATTGTCAGGAGTTAACATTCAGAAAGTAAATTAACAAAAGTGTCAAGAAATTATTGAAATGATATTTGCTACAATAAGAATCTCGGAAGCACTACACGATTTCCAGGCTTGTCTACATATGTGCTGACAATTGCCAGGGATGATGTCACACGCTGTCATCCCAGCACCGAGGAGTCTGAGACATAAAGGCAGCAAGACTGGGGCCTACTTGGGCTGCAGAGCAAGATTTAGACTAAAAAATAAAAGTAATATTAAAATATTAACAGCAAAGTTAACAGAAAAATAATGTATTCCTGGGAAAATTATTTCTAGCACTAGATACAAATTAATATTTATCTTAAAGAGAATTTTAAAATTGAAAAAGATAATTTAAAATAGTCAAATGATACAAATAGAAAGTTTAAAGACCTGCAAATCCAGAATTCCAATGGCAAAAAAAATAACATTCTCCAGGAGCAGGGAAAATGTAAATTATAATAAAACAACACACAGACAAACAGTCTAGGTTGCTTTCAGAATGGAAAGTAATGGGAACTCATTTTCAGTGCACCAAGAATGGAACATGATAGTGTATTTTATAAAACAATTTTGGAAAACCGTATTAGACTTTCCAGTGTATAAAACACACAGAGGCATATACATTCCTTTCAACAAAAACTCAATAATCTTTCTTTCAGAAATTTGTCACACGAAATAAAAAGTTCATTGTTTTGGAAGAAAAACCCCCAACCATCCCACCACATTAGCACAAGAGCACACGGAAGCACATGCCTCCAGTACTGTGCACCAGCACACACAGAAAGGGTCCAGCTGTGCCAACAAGCATCTGCTTACACAAACCATGCAGCAATCAGGACACAATAGTATGCATGTGTTAATATTAGTACTTATACATACATGGACTGATATGTAAGAGATTTGCACACAGTGGAAGCAGTAGAGTTATTAGAAAAGATGGTGGGAAAGTGACATCAAATCACCCACATGTATAATTTTAGAGTCATAAAAATGTGTGAATATGAAATGTGTGTACACATTGTAAATCCAAAAATAAATATGCTTAATGTGTAGTTATGTGCAAAACATGTTTATGGATTATACCGAATGGGATTAATATAGTATTTATAAACAAGCTTTTAAAAATTTTTTTTTGAATTTTTGTGTATTTCATAAATAAAATCATCTTTATACCCCCTCCCTTTGGCACCCTCCTACAGTGTTCCCCCCACTGGAGTTCATACATTCTGTCATTATGTAAAGATAGTGTCCCGACATGTCTCTCTGTACAAGTTCATCCACCGGGGTTTAGTCAGCCTATCTAGTCTCTCCCTTCAAGAAGATCAGCTCTTCCTCACCCAGCAGGAATCAGCTGCCAATAAACAAGCTTTTACACGATAATTTGCAGATAATGGTGTGCTACTTTCAAAATTTCTTATTAACATATCACTCTCTAGTTAAAAAAATTATTATTAAATATAGACACTGTATTTGAATAAGACCATTCCTTTGGACAGAATTCTTTTACAATCTGGGCTCTGTTTCACAGCTTTTCGGGGGAGAATTAAAATAGAAAACGTTCAGGTCAATTTTATTTTTCAGATGACAATTTTTCATTCATTGACCCTTTTACTTCAAATTATGCTACTTTGTCATTGTAACACTGACCAGTTATAGAAAACATCAAATGTCAAGTTTCCATCAGAATACAAGTTTTCACATGGCTTGAAGCAGATCTGAAAGATTATTACCATTACAACAGAGTTATTATCCAGTTAAACTCTGTCAAGCTAAAATTTAAATGTCTGTGTATTTGAAAATGGAATAATTAAGGCTCAATATGTCAAGTCGGTGTCCTCAGACGCTCCCCAGTGCAAGTCCATCCATTGAGGTCTAGGTAGCCTATCGAGAGTCCCTTGTTTTGGGAAGATCAGCCCTTCCTCACACTGCAGTAATCAGTTGCCAATGTTTCCTCAGCTAAGATTGGGGTCCGCTCTCCATTTCCCCAGTTCTATGCTGGGTTTTTGTCTTCCTGAGTTAGCGTGAGACTTGTGTATGCTGACACCATTGCCATAGAATCATATGAACAGGGTCCAAGGAGCATGTAGGACTCTGTTCCCATATGGTCCAGCACCGCCTCCCTGGCTCTTACACTCTTTACAATCTTTCTGCCCCCCCCCCACCTTTATGGGCTAATCCCTGAGCCCTGGGTGGTTGCAACAGGGGTGCAAAGATGGTTAAGATTGTTTGAGATATTCTGTATAAAATACACAAAAAATTCAAGAAAAAAGCAAATGGAATCATTTCTTACTATTCACACACACACACAAAAGTAGTATTTAATATAGTTTAAACTGATCATCGTCCCCATAGAGAGTGTTCTGAATTATGGCTGCCCTTATCACAGTATTTAGAGATTGGTGGTTGGTAGACTGGTGTAAAGCTTAATAACAGCAAATATTTGAATGAAACTTATAACATGTGACAATACACTTAACTCTTTTTCTGAGACATGGTTTCCCCGTAGCCCCAGCTGTCCTGGAACTCACTATGTAGACCAGGCTGGCCTGGATCTCACAAAGATCCACCTGCCTCTGCCTCCTGAGTGTTGGGATTAAAGATGTATGCTACAATACCCAGCTGAAGATTCATTTATATGGACTTTGACCTGTTCTTTCTGACTTGATGCATACATGTTGGCATGTTTTTCCTTAGTAAATATTTGTAAAAGTGCTTTGCAAACAATGGTTATTTCTAAGTCTTACAAAGAGAGATTAAACTCCTTCAGTCCTCCATGAGCTCACACTCCTGCTCTTCAGCTTCTGTTCTTGTTATTTTCTCTATTACAGTCCCCAAGAACATGTCACCAGATTTAAATTTGATATGGCATAGGACTCTGGGTAATTTGCATAAATAACTTCTTTGCTTAAACTTATTTAGCCATGTCTTTGAATTATTTATTCTGATTGGCAGGGTTCTTTGATCATTCAATTCCATGACATATGCTTACCTGGAATAGACTGTGATTTCTGAGTGTTCACATCTTATTTTTATCCGCATGCTTCTCATCATAAGCATGACATCATCTTTTATTTCCTTAACTTACCTAAAACATCTATTTCCTGTAAGTCTTTAATCAAGTTTGGATTAAGTCCACTTTTCTTGTGCCAGCCTCCAAGTTTTCACTTACACTCACATTTTCTAAGTATTTGAGGCAAGCTTATGAGGGATTATAGGTAAGTGTTTTTATTAAAATTCAAAACCTAATAGAAATAACTATAGATAATATTACTTTTGGTTTACTTTAGAAAATCATATTCAGAGTTCATTATATTAGTTATGTAATTCTACACACCTTTTCAAAAGAATGATTGATTTTGATATTATGTAGTTTTGCCGGCATGTGTATGAGCACTACAGGCTTGCAGTGGACTTGGAGCCCAGAGGGAGAAAACAAACTTCTACTATTGGAGTTACAGGTGGTTGTTAGCCAGCATGTGGGTGCTGGGGACTGAGCCAAGGTCCTCTCAAAAGCAGCATGTATTCTTATCTGTGGAGATATCTCTCCAGCTACCTAATTCTATATTTTTTTTATTTCAATTACTCTCTAGTAACGTAAACAGTAGCCATTGAAACAGACTATTTTCTTTAGAGGAGACTTTGATATGAATATATTTGTTATGTACTACATACTTCTTTTTCATTAATATATATATACTTTATGCACTTATGGCATTATTTATCTAGCATTTTATTTTTATAGTTTCCTTTGTTTATGCTACCACCAAGCCTTATGAAATAATTTCAGTTAAAATAATTTCAAGTCTTTTGCTGTTTAGATGGCAGTTATGGTGAAATGAAAAATAGCAGTTTATAATTTGCTGGTCCGAAACATGCCAAGCTAGACTACAGTTGTTCCCCATTCTGCTTCTGCTCAGTGGTTTGGTTCTATCAAGAAGTCCTTGGAAACTCCAATTCAACAAAGCAGTTTTCTAAGAATGTATATGATAAGAGGGAAAGTTCATTCTTATAAAAACTTCAATACTTAACATTTGTGTGACTGTAAATAATCCAAATTATCTATCATCTATAATCTGTCTATCTATCTATCATCTATCTATCTATCATCATCTATCTATCATCTATCTATCTATCATCATCTATCTATCATCTATCTATCTATCTATCAACTGTCATCTATCTATCATCTACCTATCTATCATCTATCTATCTATCTATCTATCTATCTATCTATCTATCTATCTATCTATCATCTATCTATCATGTATCTATCTATATTTTTTTCTTGACCTACAGGGTCTCCCTGTAGCCTCAGTTGGCCTGGAACTCATTATGTAGACCAGGCTGGTCTTGAACTCAGAGATTCGCCTGCCTTTCCAAAAACCTAGATCTGGAATGAAGAGATCTAGGTCATTTAAAATCTGTTCTTTTACAAATAGATAAGATGACAGGCCTGCGGTGAGACCAGCTTTCTGTTTTATTTCATTTTCTGTTTTGATTTGTCACAAACGTAATATATAACAGTTTTGATAATTTTATGATCTCTAGAGAAACTTAAAAGCAAAAACTACCACTTGTTTATGTATGTAATTTTAGCCTATCATTTATTTATTTAACTTGCTTCAAAATAATGCCGAGATTTACATCATAAAAATTTCTCAGTATAAACATGAGCTTCATTATGTTTGGAAATACAGAAAAATACAAGAAGTTTAGGAAAAATACACAGAAAACCTCACCTGATCCTATGTTTATCTTGCCACAGTGCACAATATTTTGAGTGTTGATTTCATAGATAAATTAATTATCAGTAACTCTCCATTTTTCCTGGAGTCATAAAGTCATATATACTGCCATCATGCCCTGCTAATTTACCGAATTTTCTTTCGTGTGTTTATGGCATCTGGTCTTTTGTTTATATATTCTGCATATTAATGAATTATTTCCCGCAAGAATCCTTGACGTAATAAGATGGCAAAGAAAAAAAAAATCAACGGCTGTAGTACGGCAAAATCATTTCATTTACATGGATATGAATTGGGGGGGGCTCTTTTTTTTGAGCCAGGGTCTCCCTGTAGCTCCAGCTGTCCTGGAACTCACTATGGAGACCAGACTGGCCTTGAACTCACAGAGATCCACCTGCCTCTGCCTCCCGAGTGCTGGGATTAAAGGCGTGAGCCACCGGGATATGAATTTTTTAACAAATGAAAAAGTTAAAATTGATTACTTTGCATTTTCTGAGTACTGTGTATCCCACACAGCTTCAGTTATTTTTATTATGCATGATGTAAGGTTACAAACTACAGAGGCTTAAATGCTTTTAGATTTGAGTCCTATACTTAGGTCATCCATCATTCCGCTGATGAATTTGCTTAGAATTTATTTCCCTCCTTAGATTAATATGTTGGCAAGTGTCATGCAGCTGTGAATATTTAGCACATGTAAGAATCTTTGACGCATTTAGGAACCATCATCAGGTGGTTTGGGGGGAGGGAAGGAAACGAGGGGTGAGAGAGAGATACAGAGAGAGACAGACAGAGACAGAGAGAGACAGAGTCAGAGACAGAAAGATTGATTTTCTCTTTTCTAGCGAAAGAATCCTGCAATATTCCAAAAGGACTAATCAAAAAGTGAACTTGGATCAAACACGTGAGCATAAAGAAAACAAATACTAAAAAAACCTATAAAGACTTTGATGAGAAGATGGGGAAAAAAAAAAAACTATCTTATGCTGGAACTGTGGCTGGAACTGTTTTAAAAGGAATTAGGACAAACAGGTGTCAATATAGCCTGAAAAATTTTAAATATGGTGAAGAGGTAGCTAGGATAAGTGGAGTTCCATAAGGCTCTATGGGAGGGTGCCAGTGGGGACAGGGGTATAAACATGATGAAGATCGAGGTGTTCTCTAAGAAATTCACAAAATATTCAATAAAAACAAATTTTAAAACAATTCAATAAAAACATACAAAAATGAAAATACTTTGAGAAAGAAAGCTGGAAAAGTTCTCAGAACAGAATGAAACTGCAGTTAGATTGAAGAAAAACAGATAACAGGGTTTATACAAAAGTACTTTCAAAGGATCAACTCAATTTTATTTTAAATATTGTTTTATCTATCTTTGTAAATAATAGGTATTCAATAAATGCTTACTAGATAAAAAGGAAACTTTTATCATTCAAAAGTTTATTTTGTTGTTCACAGAAAATAAAATTCCTGACTCAATTGAACAATATATTTTCGTTCATCAAAATATTAGGATTATATAAACTTTTAATACAAATGCATTTATATCTTGTTAATCATATTTTGCTATCAATTGATATTGGGATATTATTAATGCTGTGTTTAATTTAAATTTATTTTAATTTAAAAGTAGGATTCCTTTAATTTGCATGTTTGAATGACAGTGGCATATGTTTCACATATTTCACATGCACATTTACAATTTTTTAAATGAAATATTTGTGTATATGTGCTTGTGTGCATACAAGCACATGCATCATGTGGAGGTCTCAGGACAAATTGAGAGAATCACTTCTTTCCTTCCAGCAACTGGGTCCTAGGGATCGAACTCAAGTTGTCAGGCATGGTTACAAGACTCTTTAACCCAATGAGCCAGCTTGACAGATCTTTAATGGATTCTTCTACATGGAAATATATTCCGACTGAGATAATTTCATTTTTATGAAATTAAAATTGGCTGAATAGGACCAGAAAAATGACCTACTGAAGGTAATGTGAACTACTGAGTAAAAACAGCCAAATTATCACTGCCTGTGGGAACCTCATTTCAAGTCAAAGAACATAAAATTCATCAAAGCAATGCATAAGTGTTTGTGAAAATAATTTTTGTACTATAAAATTACTTTGTTATTATCCGTCTTCTTCAAGGTGAAGTAAAGCCAGCAGAAGACTATTTATTATTTGGAACAATGTAAGATTCTCAACTGACTATCATTGCGCATTCCGGCAAGGCTTCACCGCGAGCTGCAAACATCACCCCTCTCTACCAGTGAACTATGCAGCCAGATATCCCTCGTATCCAGCGAATCTGCTCTTTCCCCCAAAGAGTCTTCTAATATCCCGGAATTCCTTGTCCACTTTTGCACATCTCTCCTCTGCAGTCTAAATTCCTTTATGAAGTTAGGTCAATCACACAGCATACCTTCATGTATCCTGTACAACTTAGTAAACATGATTTGGAAATTAAAATATTTGAGACTGAATATGCCATAATGTGTTACTGCAGCAGCTTGACGGAAGAAAACTTTAAGACAAATCAAAGACATTATTTTGGGTTTCTGATGCAGGAAAGCTAGCCATTAAGCATGATTAATAATATATAGTACATCTGTACATGTCAGTGCCCCAGTGTGTACTATGTATCTATGCCGATTTATGCATGTATACAAAATTGAATGACCTAAGATAAACAATTACAGTTAACAAATACTCAGAATTATTGTATTTCAAGTATGCATGCAGGCAACTATCTGACTATCTGGTGGCACATTTCATTGGTAGAGTGGGATGACTACTTCAAGCCTGGTGTGAAGCCGGAATGCGTTTGAACAAGTCAGGAACAAGGACTGTAAAAGTCAGTATAAAGAGTTAGTTATATTTATATTTAAAATCCAAAGCAAACTAGATATACTTATCTGTATACTGAACTCAAGTAAATGGAGGCAAAGGTCCTATATATTTATTCAATCATTTCTTTTGGTTTTATGTGTATGAGTGTTTTTCCGGCATGTATGTAAGTGTATCAGGATCATGTAATACCCACGGAGGTCGGAAGATGACACAGATCATGTGTCCCTTTCCATTTGCTGGGACTGGCTACCCAACAAAGCAACTCAAGGGAGCGAGGGTGCCTTTTGTGTTACATTTAAGGGGATCCAGTGGCTCAGGGCAGGGGAGGTGTGCTGTGTACAGCTCCGTGGGATGGGCTCTTGATGCTGGCATTCTCCCTCACATCTGGTTAAAACAAAGCAGAGAGCACAGAGGAAGAGTCTGTAAATCTCCAGACCAGTCCTCCTCAATTGTCCTTCTGGCTAGGCCCGCCTCCCAAAGGATCCAAGGGGACCATTAGTTAAAACACAAGGATGTGGAAGGCTTTCACTTCAATGAAAGGGAATAAGCTGGGAGAGTCAGCAGAGGGCATAGGAGAGGCTCAGAAGCCCAGCAAGACTAGGGAGACTGAACCCTGGAGCTTCCTATAGGCTGTACTTTGAAAGAGAACTGTAAATTAAATTCATGTGAAGATTTGGTCTTTTCATGGTGTCCTATATTTCCTGCCTGTTCCATACCTTTTTCATTTTAATTTTACATAATCTTTGCTTAAGGGGCTCAGTTCTTCAACTTTGTCATTGGTTTTGATTGTTCTCTGTTTCATTCATCCTACTGGGGAGGATTTCTCCTGTTGTTTCAAACTGGCTTGTTGAGGTTTTCAAATTCCATTTTCATTTAGAATTGGTCTTAAGATCTTAATCAACTGGATACTCCTCTGATACTAAAATATTTCTCAAGACATTTGGATAGAAAGGAAGTTGATAAAACAAAATGCAAATATTTTCCTTGTAATTCCCTAGATATCTGCTATTTCTGAAGTGAATAGTTTCATGGAGCAACCCATAACCGAATAGTAATTTGAAGTTCTTTACAGAAACTGGAGATGTTTATCTTCCCTTTGGAAACTGGAACAACAACATTGTTATCATTATTTCTGACTTAAATAAAAATGTAATTTTAGAGAGTAGCTGTTAACGGTTTTATTACTAATAAAATCCTTAAAAATCTTGAAGGCCAGGGAACACTAGAATACTGAAAATTATGTCATATGAATAAATACAATATCTTACCTACTGCTTCCTCAGGGTCAGTTCATATTAGTTTATTAGACTTCTGAAACATAATAGAATTACTATTCTTGTAGAAAATAAATGCAGATCCTAGAAAGGATAAGTGATTTGTAGTAAATATATCATTAATTATTTGGTATCAGAAAAACGAGTCTATCTAAAGAAAGGTGTCCATACTGCTTTACATGTCTTCAATAGATTGCTGTGTAAAAATATAAGATGACATGAACTTTGTTGAAACAATAAGATAGATCATATAAAATCTATCAGATGTATATCAAATTTTAAATAAAATATAATTCACTATTAATGCAATAAAGTACAGACTTTTCAGTTTCTTTGACTTTTAATAAAGTCATATCCGGTTTAATTAGAATGGACATTGCCATCGAAGTTACAAAAATTAGTGTTCCCAAGACTATTTAAAATATATCAATGGATTAAGAATTTATCAGATCTAAGCATTTTTAGGATTTAATATCCTTTATGTATTTCCTGGTATTGCACTATGCATTGGACATTAATCAACATCCAATGAATTTATAATACCAACTAATGACTAAGTGAGCTGCCATTAAAGGGCCATGTTCCAAAGTGAGTTCTGTTGAGAGTAGTTTGTTGTACAGGCTGTAATGTTGAGTAATTGATTAGGAGAATACAAACGCCATCACATCTGTAGCTTTATCCTCTATATTCAGGACAGGACAATGACTATATCCCTACTCAATGAAGCAATCATAACAATGCAGGACTGTCCTCTGGTCCTGCATTCAGAACCAACTGGACCAGAGCCTGTCCCTAAGTCTGATAAAGCTAATAACAGTATTCACATTTCTCTACCATATGAAACAATTCTTCCATAGATCCCAAACATTGCTAAGACCTATCTTCATGAAGAGCAGGTGAATGTGTCACAGTTTCTAGCTGTGATTTATTCTTTACAAAGGTTCAGATCATAGTGTATAAGCTTGTAATGTTCTTTTATACAAACTAGAAGGAATCACAACTCTCTAAAAACTGAATCGAGTAGAAGTTTACCATGGTAAAAAAGTGTATGAGTTATTTATATCGGTTTAAATATTAGTGTCCTAAATACTCTAATATATATTTTGTCTCTGTTTCTTTATATCTAAACTGTGAATAAAAATTCCCTGTATTGAAGATTATTTTGAATTTTGAAGAAATGAATAACCCTTCTTTAAAGACTTCGAACATTCCCAGTATGTATTCTGTACCTAGTGATTTGTTTTTATTTTTTATTTTTTGGTCTTTTTGAGACAGGGTCTCCCTGTAGCTCCAGCTGTCCTGGAACTCACTATGTAGACCAGGCTGGCCTTGAACTCACAGAGATCTGCCTGCCTCTGCCTTCCGAGTGCTGGGATTAAAGGTGTGCACCACCACGCCAGGCCAAATGATTTATCTTAATCATTACATGCAATATGTCTGTCACCGTTCCTAGTGAATAAATTATCTCTTTTTCTGTCACTTTGTATTAATTGGTCACAGTCATGGAGTATCTGAGCTTTCATAGCACTGAGCTCATCAAGGTCTTGCCAAATATGGTTCATTGAAAAGAATCACTGTGTAGCAGACTGACTGCTCTTATTTGAGGACAAGGTAGGGAAAATGTTAAACTACATGTTCTAGACAACAGGGTTTGGAAGTAGGTCTTCCCTTTTATATTGCTGTTTCCATCACCAAATCAATTTTCACTAGCAAGGAACAAACTTCAGAACACTGGAAACAATACATTGTTAAACTTTCACTAGAATGAAAATACGTATCTCAGGTCCTAAATCTAAATCTTATCCCTGTGTTGTTGCACCGGCATCATCCACCAACTGTTCACATTCACAGAACTAGGAGATGCTACCAACTCCACATGGTCAGCCAAAGGAGTTCTGAAGATCACTTTCTAGATTTCAATAAAAGAGGATCAAGAGTACATAACATTCAATATAAATATTTGATTATGATATTGAATTTTATTTAGACCTGATTTTTCACTTCTTAGTAAAGATATTATCTATCAAGAGTAATCATAATGAAGGCATCTTTATTATGTCTTTCAAGGGCTTTGAAAGACATATAGTGTTAAGAGCATATAGTGTTTAGTTCTGAGCATCCAAGTTCGGCAGTTCACAGCCACCTGTATCACTGGCTCCAGAGGACCTGAGGCCTTCTGTGCTCTGCTAGTACTGTACAGAAGTACACATACTTCCATGGTACGCAGGCACACATACCCCTACTGTATACAGGCACACATACCCCCACTGTACACAGGCACACATACCCCCACTGTACACAAGTACACATACCCCCACTGTATGCAGGTACACATACCCCCAGTGTACACAGGCACACATACCCCCACTGTACACTCTGTGCTCTGCTAGTACTGTACAGAAGTACACATACTTCCATGGTACGCAGGCACACATACCCCTACTGTATACAGGCACACATACCCCCACTGTACACAGGCACACATACCCCCACTGTACACAAGTACACATACCCCCACTGTATGCAGGTACACATACCCCCAGTGTACACAGGCACACATACCCCCACTGTACACAGGTACACATACCCCCAGTGTACACAGGCACACATACCCCCACTGTACACAGGCACACATACCCACACTGTACGCAGGTACACATACCCCCACTGTACACAGGTACACATACCCCCAGTGTACACAGGCACACATACCCCCAGTGTATACAGGCACACATACCCCCACTGTACACAGGCACACATACCCACACTGTACACAGGCACACATACCCACACTGTATGCAGGTACACATACCCCCACTGTACACAGGTACACATACCTCCAGTGTACACAGGCACACATACCCCCACTGTACACAGGCACACATACCCACACTGTACACAGGCACACATACCCCCAGTGTACACAGGCACACATACCCCCACTGTACACAGGCACACATACCCCCACTGTACACAGGTACAGATACCCCCACTGTACACAGGTACACATACCCACACTGTACACAGGCACACATACCCACACTGTACACAAGTACACATACCCACACTGTACACAGGCACACATACCCCCACTGTACACAGGCACACATACCCCCACTGTACACAGGTACAGATACCCCCACTGTACACAGGTACACATACCCCACTGTACACAGGTACATATACTCCCACATGGAAATAAAGATGCACAATTAAAAATTAAACCAACCTTACAATATAATATTTGTAAGCATAAAATTTAAATAAATTTAGTATGTTGTATGTTATTATGGTGTTTGTAATTTGATTCTAGACTGCTGCTTTTTTATCTTTTGGGTGTCACATGCATGAAGAGGGTTGCCTGTGATTTGTGATGACCCTTTATCTTATCAAGTATTGATTTTTGTTGTCGTCACTCTTAATGGCACACTGAGTACTGGTTATACTCAGGAATCGAGAGGCAGTTGTCGTTAAGGTGAGATTTGAGGGTAGGGGCTTTTCTTCAATAGCATTTCTGTACTAAGTCCGTATTTTTCATAAAAAAATAAAACCTTTGAAGTAGGGAGATTTCCTACCTGAGTTTATGATTTGGCAGCTGCTCGGATTCACCCCCATCAACGCTGTACAATGCCTTTGGAAACATTTGCAGTGAAAATCAAAGCTTCAATCTGGGTACTACGGTTGCCTCCCAGGATCTATAACTGGCATTGCTTGGACTGCGATTGTGTTTAATGATGGTTCCTGCCCTGTGGCAATATAAATCTGATCTTACTATTAATCTCTAAGCCTTCTGCCATTAATCTGTGAACCTCAGGCGTGGGGGCCAACTTGATCATACAGTCAGTCTGCCAACTCCTGAAGGGTCTGTGACTTACCACCATGCCCTGTACTGTCTTTGTCAGTTATTCTATAATGAGGGGAAATGATGCGTGGATGGTGTAATCAGGATCACTGTAATGTTTATAATGTTGATGGATAACTGGTTGTGGCAGACTCAACCGAATTGACCAACAACGTAAAATGTACTCTGTGGACAGCTCTGCCTTCCATCTGAATCTATCCTAAGGAGATACGGACCCAAATCTCATTGCTCCTCATGAATAGAATCAGGTAAACTCATATTTAATCAATTTGTTGGAACATCATACATAAATAATTAGGGTTAAGTTTATCAGGTTGATGAGAACAAAGACATCCAAGTTTCCATTGTTACTAGCAATGTGACTCATGCTGAGGACTGGGAATAACCAGTCACAACCAGAACACTTCCAGTCAGGTTTCAGTCTGGTTATTTTTGCTTCAAACATCATATTTACTCCCTAAGTGATTATGTTGCCATAGATATCTGGAAATATTTTTTCCAACGCCCCTTGCCATGTTTTCCCCACTATTCATGACAGGCAATGGGAGACTTTTTATCCTGGCTGCTTTTCTGTCTCCTTGTTAAAATACCATATAATCTCAAAATTATAATTTTTATCTTTTCCTTTAATCTTAATACTATTGCTTAATAATATATATGTTAACCTCACTGACTTGAGTGATGACGATAACACGTAGTTGTCTGTGTTAATAATGTCTTTTATTTCTCACCAATCTAGGATACTAAATTTGAAGGATCCAAAAACCACTAATTAAAAAACAAATTCAACTATATAGTTGAAGAATGTTTATTTTCTAGTGACTTTCTTGGAGCTTTTCATACTTGATTGCAAACTGTAGTCTTCAAAGAATTCAGAAAATAACACAGTTGTATTTAGTCACAGATTTTTTTTTCTCACAAACAGTGAAAGAAATTTAATCTCTGAATAAGGGATTAAGACCATGGAAAACAGAAGAAAAACCTAAAAATCCTGATAAACCACATTAAAGTATCAGCAATCTATTTATCTACACTTATATGTATGAGTATAATTGCAAAACTACAGAGCCACCATATCATTAAATGTGAATTTCTAAATTAGAAACATGATCTTTCTGTGGGGAATTAAAATTTATTGATTTTTTTTACTACTCAAGTTTTAGCCTCAAGAACTGATTTTTAGATTTAGCGCTATTCTTTGAGTGATTCATTTCTCCTGACAGAACAGAGCTATGTTCTCACGATCAAAGCTCTAGGATGAGGACTCTCAAAGGAAATAGCATGAAAAGGAAGAAGTATTCAGACAGAGGGGAAAACGTCACGCTGCCAAATCTGCGAATATTGCATGGAATTCTGTGCAAACCACTAGATAGAGCATCAAGAAAGGAAATCAGTTTTGAGGATGCAGGAGGAATGTGCTAAGATCATCGAGGATGGAGGGCGGCATGAGGGAGGGATCATAAAGACAGAAATGCTCTTATGGGTAAATCACTATTAAGAAATACAAATGCATTCAGTGCGTCCAGAATGCTATTTATCTACACACTGACTTGTCCCAGAAAGTAAATTTTAATAATCAATTTAAGAATATTTAAAACTTTTGAATTTTTCCTTCATTACTTCTATTAAACAGCTAGTTTTTCAGTACTGATGAATATTAGTGCTTTTGCACTACATTTGTATGTTTGGCACCAAGGGTAAGGTGCTCACCTAAAAATTTCACAAGAACAGTTTGTGTGAGATACTATAATATATAAGGTCAAGATCTGAATAATAGGATCCCATAATACTGCAGGTTAAAATTTTGTTTGCTTGTTTTCTGTTAAATACTTAACAAGACAGAACTGCAGGTAACTTTTGAGTTTAGGATTAGAATCCAGAAGAAAAATGATGCCAAGTCCAAAGAGTCTTATCTATGCTAAACATCTAAGGCTGCATTTTTTCCTGATGTACATGAAGGGGAACTGGGAGAGGAGGAGAAGCAGAGAGAGAGGACATGTGTTTGTTGTTACATGCAGGCAGGTGGACCTAAGATGACCTTTAACAATTTTCAGCATTAAGGGAAACGTAGAAAAAAGTTTCCTTCCGTGTCCAGTGACAAGGATGGGACACAGTCAGCTGATGAGCCTGGTTCTGCCTTTTGGGATGGAGCAGAACACAGACATCTCCAAGATGATCCCACAGCACTTGATCTTTCTCCAGTCACTCTTTCCATTCACGCTGACATGTAATTAATGAGTGCTTTCTTATTCTTCTCCCTAACTTTTTCCCAAACTATTTTTTCTGTTTTTAGATACAATGTCTCATTATGTTGATCATGCTATCCTCAAACCTCTGACCTTAGGTGAGCCTCCTACCTCATCCTTCAAATGACTGGCACTACAGATGGACCACTGCACAAGGCTGCCAAAAACTTTCATTATCCATATTATAGGAAATATAATGACAATCCCTAGTAAAGAATTAAATTGTTGGGGACTGGAAAGATGGCTCAGTGGTTAAGAGCACTGGCTGCTCTTGCTGAGGACCTGGATTTGAATCCCAGCACCCACATGGTGGCTAAAAACCATCCATAACTCCAGTTCCAGGGAATCCAACGCCCTCTTCTGACCTCCGTGAGCACTGCATGACATATATACACTTACATGCGTGCAAGCAATACACTTTCACACATTAAATAAAAAATAAATAAAAAAGTTTTTAAATAATCAAATTTTTCTGTATAAAACACATGTATACAATGGAAATTTCAGACTAACAGAAAAGCATGAGAGAAAAGCAGATGACAGCTGGTGAGATGACTCCGTGGATAAAGGGGCCTACCTCCAAGCCTGAAGACCTGAATTCAGTCCTCAGAACTCAAATAATGAAAGGAGAGGGTCAGCACTTGAAAGTTGTCCTCTGACTTCCATAACGATGTTTTGTCATGTACATAATCCCATGCGATGAATAAATAAATGTAAAAAAAAGGAAACTACATTAAACGCCCGCTGTAATTTGTGTCCTAGAATAACACTTGTCATGTCAATTTAAGTGTGCATAGGAAACAGGGGCTATTAAACAGGATTCAACTAAGAATAAAATCCCTAGTTAGAGAAATACATACAAGTATTACTTGTGACCAGTGTATTAAAGCATCAATACTGAAATTTTGGCATGTCCCACGCAGATGTCTAACTCCATACTGTTTCATGTAACTTTGATTAATCTGTTTGTGGGGCATCAGAAAACACATGAATGGATATGACATGCATATCTTGATATTTAGAAAGTCACATTTGGTCTACAGCAACAATTCCTCTAGAAAATTTCCATCCATCAACAATTTTAAAAGCAATTTATATGTAAAAATAGAGGTCACATGAAATGTAAGAAAGATTATAGCTGTATCAGAATATGTTCCAGTTATGAATTAACAGCTAAGACTTTCTAACAACACTTGTAGTGAAATCATGCTTGAATAAATAGGATCAATCAAAACTCAAAGTAGCCAGAAAAACATTTTTTTCATTTAACAATTAAACCTGAATAAATCTCTATTTAATTATACTTCTTATAATAGTAGAAACCCATCTATCTGTGAATTCATCTCCACTGATTTGCATGTAATGAAGATTTGGGGGGAAAAGCATGTGTGTGAGTGCGTGCGTGTATGTGTGTGTGTGTGTGTGTGTGTGTGTGTGTGTGTGTGTTCAAGTGTGTTTTCACATGGATGAGCCTGTTTTTGACAGCCAAAAGTCAACTTCCCATGTCACTGTAAATTGTGCTCCAGCATATCTTTTGAGGCAATCTCTCACTGAACCTGAATCTCCTCTCTGCCCACCACACACTCCTCCAGCACTGGGATTAGCAGTACAAACTGGGGCTCTTGTGTTTACCTGAGTGCTGATGACTTCAGTCTTCATGCTTGGCAGCAAGTTCTTTACCCGCTGAGCTCCCTCCCTATCCAAATGAGAAAAATGACTTGTATCATGATACATCTGTTTCGTGACACAAATTTTTGTAACACATTATTTCTTTTTATTATTTTTATTGTATATGTGAGTGTATTTCCTGCATGTATGTAAGTGCATCTGTGTCATACAATGCCAACACAGGTCAAAAGAGGCCATCAGACCCCCTGGAACTGAAGTTATGAAGATTGTTATTTGGCAGGTGTGGGCTAACTGAACCAAGGTCCTCTTAAGAACAGCTAGTGCTTTTAACCACCGAGTCATCTCTCCAGTACCTGATAAAAATTTTGTATATATTGTTTAAAATTTATGAAAAATTGGAAATAAATAAAAAAGAGGAAGAATAATGAAGGAATATATTACTTCAGAAACATAGTGAAATTTTAATCTTTAAAGGTGACATTTAATAACAGTTATGTCAACTTTGTTTGCCTGTCATGTTCCTAACTTTATCAAAATGTCTATAGTCAAAAGAAAAATAGATCATAAATGTTATTCTTTGTAATATTTCTGCATATAATTTTAATTAATTTGTTTTAATTCATTGATTTATTATAAAGCTTTGTAGATAATTTCATAAACATAAAGTTCATTTGAGGTCCATATATTACAAGGTGTATCCAGTTAGAATATTTTTATGATCAATTATAACCTTTCCAAGAAACACGTTAGTCTTACAGGAGAAAGCAGGAAAAAATTTGACAAAAACACTTTAGCACAGTAACAAGTTAATTAGAATCCTTGTTCCAAAACTGTCATTTGGCCAAGTTAGGCAACATTCCAAAACCATAATGCTTCCAAACTGTAAAATGTGATTATAAAATTTTCATCTAAGAAGACATAATGAATTTCTCAAACTATGTCGTTTTTAGAATTTTTTTCTTAAAGTACAACAATATGAGAATTTCTAAACTGAAGTCTCACTAAAGAATATTAAATGATCTTAGAAAATGGGTCAGTGAATCTGAAAGTTGAGGCAATGTAGGTTCCCTTTCTACTTTATGTGTGGCCAGCTCATTCTCTATTATCTGGTTACTCTAGGCTTCAGAGGCGAAGGAGAGAAGGGAGTCAAGAAAGGTTTCCTAACAGGTGCCAAACCCAGTGAGGAAATGGAAAGGGATGCTACTTTCCATCTCAGTGTGATGGCCACAGTGAAACAATAGCTCATTATAATTTTCTTGAAGAACTAGAAAAGGCAATCAAAATGTTCTCAAATGGTGAACACTGTCCATCAAAGAACCTTATTTTTGCAATAGATGGAGAATGTACAGAGATTCACAGCTGGTCAAAATGCAGAGTTAGTGACCATGAGGTGCCCAACAGAAATTCATACATCTTCAATGCAAGCCTTACACCTAATGCTTTGGGAATAGGGGCTATTGTGGATATGGGGGGAGAAAGAAAGTAAGAGCCAGGGCACCAGGATTTCTGCTGCTAGACAGTGTCAGCAATATGGCTGCCTAAACAAGACCTGCAAAACAACAATGCCAGTTGGCAAAATGAAGTGAATGGGGAAATTTCACAAGGTCCCATGAAGAGCTACAAGCGATCAATGGCTTCTGAGAGAGGGAGACCCAGTTTTCTCCAGAATGAGTCTCCTGACAGGTATAGGTCAGTCCTAAACACACGTACATAATGAGGAACACTAAATGGACTCTGGAGGTCACATAGATGTGTAACAGTAACAGTTAAGGGAGAAGTCACGGATTTGGGAAGGAATGGTTAGTGCCATTGGAGGAGCTGGAAGGGCTAGATGTAAGTACAGTGGTATTCATGCACGAAAGTCTTAAGAAAATTTAAATTAAAAAAAATCAATGACTAGAGAAGATGGACATGTTCATTACTCTGATCAGTACACATTGGATGGATTTATTAAAATATCACACTGTACTCCTTAAATATGTTCAGTTACTGTATGTTAATCAAAATGTTAATTGAAAGAAATTCTCTATGATTTAAACAGTCAAGGTCAAAGGTGCCATACGTTTACAAAACCCAGTTCTTTCCTAAAACTTCACATTGGATGCTCCATAGTCACCAAACCAAAGTGAGTGTTTCCTTTAAATGCATAAGTAGTAGCTTAGGAACTTGTGCCTCTTAATTAGCCCCCACCCCCACGATCCTACTCTGATGGATGTATAGTGTAATACAAGTGGGCAGAAGTCTCTTGTCTCCTATATAATTCTGCAGAATCCCCCTGGATAAAGTACTTCAGGAAACACCACAGCAGCGTTCTAACACAGAAGTGTTACGAACTTTACGAAAATGAATTTCAAAGTTGATATAATTATTCTGCCA
Organism: Nannospalax galili; assembly: GCF_000622305.1. Lineage (NCBI taxonomy): Eukaryota > Metazoa > Chordata > Mammalia > Rodentia > Spalacidae > Nannospalax > Nannospalax galili. Next base: position 398,696 of record NW_008355277.1, read on the forward strand.
TAAGGTTGTTACAATAATGTACCATTTCTGGAAAAAGGACACATGAGAAACAGAGATGTATGGCTGCTCCTCACTCCTTCTTGATCATGTTCTACAGATGGGACTCGAGAACGAGATATGATGTAAGGGCTAACTCATATTCACAGCATTTTTGCTCATGAGAATTGGAGACATGATTAGTTCAAGAATTTAGAAATGAAATAATCTCTATAGTTATGTTTTCAGTTTTTGAGTCTAGGATTAAAGCACGTGGATCATGCTGAGAATTATTCATATATTGAGGGACTCAGTGAATAAACTGAGAAAATCTCAATGAATTAGGAATAGAGACTCTTTCCGTAGGATAAAGGATAAAAAAATAGAGCTGTTTAAATAAAAAAACAGGCTATTTTCATGATAGAATTGAGACACTCAGAATCACATGAAGAAAAATACTTTAAATATGCACATTAAAACACATTTTTTCAATATTTGTGAGTCCTATCTTTGCCTGGCATAAAGTTTAATTTAAGTGATCATCAGAAATTGCACTGGATTAAGTGCAGAAGCCCAAGAAAGAGGGAGCATTCTGGTCAATCAAAATGATTGTTCCTGAGTAATAAAAAGTTTGAAAATATTATAAAACAAAAATGATAGGAACAAATTAAGGATCTTACAGAAAGTATTAAAAATTATAATTTGATTTAGAATCATAAAAGAATATTGGAACAAGAAGATGCAGCAAATGGGTAAAAAATTGGAGACCAAATTTAATGAGAGTCAGGAAAAAATAAAGTTCATCTGAAGAAAAGAAATTACAAAGGAAATATTTGTGAAGAATAAGAATCAATCATTTAGACTAGATGGTAGGTAACTATGGTTACGATAATTCCTTCCTATTTACATACACATTTGGCCTTGTGAATCTGCCTTTCTAATAAATAAAGTATATATACTTTACCTCTCTAGTCCTTGAATCTAAACATGGCCTTGCAACTTGTGTTAGAATGTTCACAAATGTGACATAACAGACTGTAACATGTGTGAGCCTGATCTAAACTATCAAGAACCTGCATACAAGAAAATACAGGTATTCAACTGACTGCCTGGGAAACACCCACCACTTGAGTGGGTCAAGTGACCATTTGTCTCTCATGAAGTGACCAGGCACCTATAACCAATAAATGACACAGGGCAAAAAACAGTTCAGCTGTTTTGCCATGTTATCAAGCAGTCTCAGTGTTGTTTTTATACCCATATTTACCACTCCTGAAGATTATCTGCACATAAAATGTGTTTTTGTTTGTTTGTTTGTTTGTTTGTTTGTTTGGTCTTTTTCTGACAGGGTCTTTCTGAAGCCCCAGCTGTCCTGGAAGTCACTATGTACTCCAGGCTGGCCTTGAACTCACAGAGATCCGCCTGCCTCTGCCTCCCAAGTGCTGGGATTAAAGACATGCCCCACCACACCCTGCCATAAAATGTGTTTTTTGAAAGCATGAAAGCACTGAGCTTGGCCTGTTGCACAATCAAAGGCATTGTATACATGTTGCAAGATAAAAAGGTACACATTTTACATCAGTAAGTAAAAGGTGGAATTAAAAACTTAGAAGAGAAGCAGGTGGTTTTAAAACATAGTAAGCTATGATTATGATTTACTTTAATTCAAACATATATGTCAAAATACAAACCTTCCTAATTATGTCCACATGAAGTAAAGAATTAAATATAACATCTGTAACTGGCAGAAAGTGTATATGAATACGATTTCCTTTTGTATGGGCATTTGTAAACATGTCATCAAATCTATTCAATAAAGATACATAACAGGTCTGATCATAAATTCCACTACAACACATAAAAGTAACAAGGAAATATCATTTAATCTATCATATCAGTGTAATCAAAACATAATGAAGCTCTTTGAGTTAGGAAGATTACAGAGTTGACATTCTCGAACACTGTCAGTAGGCATATGCACTTATAGCAATTTTGGAATACAGAGATTCATTAGAAATATCTCCACCCAATATATCAAAGCTATCTCTACATTCACATTTTGAATACTAGAAAATAAGGTTTAGTTGAAGAAAAGTATTTTAAAGTACATCTAACCTTTTATTGACCAGTCTTTATTGGAATGATGGATTTTCATCAGGATATTTAGAAAGAGTCATCTATTTTAAATATCATGTGATTTTTGGTAGACTTGTTTGGAGCAAATCATTTAGAAAAATGAATGTCATTAAAGACCAATGGAATGGAAAATTATTATGCCTTGAGCAGCACATTAACATTGCATGCTAATGATCTGTGTCAATATTCACAATAACTGCTAAATTAAAATAGCCATAATAACTGCTAAGCAAAACTTCACAGTGTGAAAGCAGTGGTCCAGGAGGAGCCATTTCTCCCCAGGCTTTCAAATGTTGAGCAGACTGTCAGGATGTGTGCTGAGCTGCTTTAGGGCTTCAAGTATTCTCTTTTAGAGCCACAGTGATATTTGTGTTAAAAACAAACATTCCTGAAGGACACCATGCAGAGCCTGTAAAAACTGAAGATATCGTGAGGATTATACTACTTAAACCTTCACACATATGTTATGGGAACAATGCTATTATCTGTATTCTGTCAATGAGGACACTAGCATTAATTTTAATAAAAATTTTTAATGCCTGTAAATCTAATGAGCAACTGAACCAGACTTGGAATTCATCAGATCCAGGTGTGTTTTCTCCCCATTTTGTGTGTTATTATGTGAATATGTGTCAAGACCAGTACTATTAAAAATGCCAATTAAAAAATAATGAAAACAAATCTAATATCCCACCCACAGATATTATTTAGATTTAAAAGTCAGTTTTCTTTAAGGGTATGATGCCAGATATGTTGACCAGGTTCCAAGGGATGGGTCCCCACACAAGAGCTTTTGAGGAACACAAATTAGGCTCTATATGCCCTAATTCAATAAAGATACATAACAGGTCTGATCATAAATTCTACTAGAACAAGTAAAAGTAACAAGGAAATATCACTTAATCTATCATATTAATGTAATCTAAACATAATGAAACATTTTTTGTGTTAGGAGGATTAAGGCTTCTCTGCCTTAAATAATTATAGAAGACACAAAGTCAGGGTGGGTGTAATAAGGTAGGTTTGGTTATAGTAGAGGTGTTCAAATATTATCAAAATATATTCTAGTAAATTTTCAAAGAATAAATAAAATTATTTAAAAATGAAACCAGCTCATTCCCCTCTGCTTCCCTGGGCCTGTACGACCCGCCAGCCTATCTCTGGGGTAAGTTGATCTGGCCCTGACCCTCTGACTCCCCCAGCCTCATTCACCCTCCCATCTCCCCTGCCGGTCTCTTTACCTAGCCTGGTTCCTGTCCCATTCCTTGTCTTGGAGCCCTAGACACCTGGGGAACCTCCACTGCTTTCTGTTCCTTTGCATCCAGACCAACCCAGTTCCTTCTCAAGGTCCCCAGGAGCCCTCTGGGCCTGGTACGGCCCTCACCTCCCTCTGTTTCCCTTGGCTGCATAGCCCATCAGCCTCTTTCCTGAATGCCCAGGCTGACCTCTTGGCATCCTGATCCCTTGCATCCAGATCCCTTGCATCCAGACAGACCCAGCTCCTTCTGGAGGTCACCAGGAGCCCTCCTGGCTTGGTCCTGCCCTAACCTCCCTCTTCTTCCCTGGGCTGAAACCCAATTCATTAACAGTAGGGGATGTAAATACATCACTGTCTCCATTAGATAGGTCAACAGGGCAGAGAGTTAACAGAGAGACATCTGAATTAAACAATACCATATATCAAATGGACCTAACGGACATCTACCGAGTATTCCACCCAAGCACCAAAGGGCATACTTTCTACTCAGTACCCCATGGAACCTTGTCCAAAATCAACCATTTACTGGGGCACAAAACAAACCTCAACAAATAAAAAAAGACTGAAATAATTCCATGCATTCTATCAGGCCACAATGCAATAAAGCTTACAATCAACACCAGAAGAAACCAAAATCACCACACGAACACATGGAGATTAAACAACACACTCCTGAATGATGAATGGGTCAAAAGAGAAATTAAGAAAGAAATAAAAGTAGGAACTAAATGAAAAGGACAATACAACACAACCAAACCTCTGGGATACACTGAAAGCTGTCTTTAGAGGGAAGTTTATAGCTCTAAGTGCCTACATCAAAACATAGGAAAGAACACAAATAAATGACTTAACCTTGCAACTCAAGACACTTGAAAAGTAACAACAAATGAAAACCAAGCCAAGCAGACAAGAAGAAATAACAAAAATCAGGGCAGAAATTAATGAAATA
>NW_008355277.1:403609-406350 GCF_000622305.1 Nannospalax galili
GATCAAATTGGCTGTAGCCCACAGATGCAGGGATGGTACAATACATATGTCAACAAATGTCATAAATCATATAAATGGGCTCAAAGATAAGAACCACATGGTCATCTCAATAGATGCAGAGAGGGCCTTTGACAAAATTCAGCATGCATTTATGTTCAAATTCCTAGAGGGACTTGAAATGGAGGGAACATACCTCAACATACTTAAAGCCATATATAACAAACTCACAGCCACATCATTCTAAATGGAGAAAAACTGGAAGCATTCCCAGTGAAATCAGGAACCAGCCAAGGCTGTCCACTATCTCCACTTCTCTTTAACATAGTACTTGAAACTCTTGCAAGAGCAGTAATGAAAATAAATGAGTAATAACTGGAAAAGAAGAGATCAAATTATCCCTTTTTGCAAATGATATATTATATCTAAGAGATGCCAAAAATTCCACCAGAAAACTTGAGAAATTATTAACACATTCAGTAAAGTGGCAGGTTACAAAATTAATCTACAAAAGTCTGTAGCCTTTCTCTACACCAATAACAAGCAATCAGAGAAAGAGCACATGGAAAGACTCGCTTTCACAATAGCTGCAAAAAAAAAAATCTCAGAATAAACCAGACCAAGACATTAAAGACCTTTACAATAAAAATTTCAAATCATTAAAGAAAGAGAATGAGGAAGACATCAGAAGATGGAAGGACCTCCCATGCACATGGATTGGAAGAATTAATATTGCGAAAATGACCATCCTTCCAAAAGCCATTTATAGATTCAATGCAATGCCAATCAAAATTCCCATGACATTCTTCACAGATTGGAAAAAAGCATCCTAAGATTCATATGGAAGCATAAAAGACCCCAGATAGCTAGAGCAACCCTGAGCATTAAGAACAATGCTGGGGGATTACTGTACTAGATTTTAAATTGTATTACAGAGCTATAGTCATAAAATGACATGATACTTGCACAAAAATAGACCCATAGATCAATGCAACAAAATTGAAGACCCAAATATGAGTACATGCAATTTCAGCCACCTGATATTTAACAAAGAGGCCAAGAACATTCACTGGAGGAAAGACAGCATGTTCAGCAAATGGTGCTTGCAAAACTGGATCTCCACCTGTAGAAGAATGAAACTAAACCCCTATCTTTTAACTTGCACAAAAGTCAATTCCAAAGGATCAAAGACCTCAATGTAAAGCCTGAAACTGTGAAACTGTTAGAAAAAAACATTGGGAAAAATGTACAAGATATAGGTGTAGGAAAGGATTTTCTAAAGCAGACATCAATTGCTCAGGAAACAAGGTTAAGAATCAACAAATGGGACCTCATTAAACCAAAAAGCTTCTGTACATCAAAGGAAGCTGCCAGGGAAGCAAACAGAAAGCCCACAGAATGGGAGAAAATCTTCACCCATGACACATCTGACAGAGGTATAATATCAGAATATATAACGAACTCAAAAAACAGAATCAAGACAAAAAGTAAGATGGGCTAAGGAGCTGAACAGAGAGTTCTCAAAAGAAGAAACAAATATGGCTATGAAGCATCTTAAAAGATGTTCAACATCACTAATAATTAGGGAATTGAAAATTAAAACCACTTTAAAATTTCATCTTACCCCAGTCAGACTGGCTAAGAACAAGCAGTGTGGAGAACTCTTAAAAAACTGCAAATGACCCTACCATTAGACCCAGTTATACCACTCCTTGGCATATACAAAAAGAACTCATCCTATTGCAGAGACACTTGTACATCCATGTTTGTTGCCGCTCTTTTCACAATAGCTAAGAGATGGAAGCAACTTAAGTGTCCCTCAGTTGATGAGTGGATAATGAAAATGTGGTTCATTTATACAATGGAGTTTTCGACATATGTTCTCCCTCATATGTGGATCCTAGAACCAAACCCTGATAAGTGAGTATGTATCCAGACATAACTACAGGAACCAGGATAATAGAAAAAAACCAGGGAGGTAAAGAAAAAGAAAGAACCTGAAAGAGAAGAACAGTAGGAAACAGGCCTTAATGAGGGAGATATGGATAAAAATTGGGTTAGGTTAAGGGAGTGGGGAGGGAAGGGTAGATAAGGAACCTAGGGGATAAAGGGAAAAAAGGAGCTTAAGAGAGGTAGGATCATAGGAGAAGGGTATTATTAAGGGAAAAGGGGGAAAATGGGGGCACCTTAATTGGGGAAACCATGATGGAGGGGCTAGACAATGTGAGAGATAAATAATGCCTAGCTAGTTTTAAAAACCAGAGGGAACCATATTTACTCCAACAACCTACTGACAAATTATACATAGCAGATCAAGAATATATATCTAGGTAAGGCTTATCTGAGAACAATTGGTCTTTGCCCAAGATTTATCTGCATGACACACAGTAATTAAAAGTACCAGACTGGTGGAACTAACCTTTTTGGATGTTTAACAAATATACTTTGAGGACTATAATAATTTGGTTAGAGCGACATAAAAGATGTTCTCCGCTCCTTGCCCTCCTAGGTCAACTAGTTCCAGGGAAGTATGAGCATCTCTCAAAATGTCCTGTATTTGTGGTGGGTCACCTGTCTTCTTGATCAAGGAGGCTGAGGAGACCCCACGAGATGGACTTGAACCAGGGTCCAGTCTACAAAGAGGAGGGTAAACACAGAGGAATCATTTCCTCCATGCTTCCAAGTGAAGCCAGCCATGGTCGAGCAGGACCTTTGACTTATCTTCACATAGGCAGAACTGGTAA
>NW_008355277.1:406550-413823 GCF_000622305.1 Nannospalax galili
GCTACATAACAAGCAGCAATGCCAGATAGGAGATACCTTCTTTTGAGTTGTTGGCCAGGGTGGCCCAAGGGACTCCCTGATAGTAACCCAGCATAGAACTGGGAAAATGAACAGCAGACCCCAATCTTATCTAAAGGAATATTGACAACCGATTTCCCCTAGGTGAGGAACAGCTGACCCTCCTAAAACAAAGACTTCTAGGTAGGCTGACTAGATTCACCAGAAGGGCAAGTAGTGGGGGATGTCTGGGGGTGCCAACCACACAGCAGACAGTAGCAGGGATAACAGAGGATAAGGGCTCTAGTGAGGGGGAGGAGGCTATGAGAGGGTGCCATCTGGGAAGTGGGTGTACAGTTGAATAAGATGGTTTGTCATGTTCTTTGTGATATGCACACACACACACAGATCAACAAAAAATATATTTGAGGAGAAAGCATAAAAATTTACATCGTGTTAATTAGTAGAGGCGATAAACATTTCAATTGAAATCTACCCGATGACTTTGTAGACATACACAGGTGCCATGGATCCAAGTGTAAACGATTATGACTAGTAATAATCAGATACATACAGATTAGAGACACATGAGCCAACATCTCAGTGTTAGTAGCAAAAACAATGAGTCTTTTTGTAAGAAACAGTATATTTTAAAACGAAATGGAGATCTCTTTAAAGGTTAAAAACTCATTCAATTATTTGTCTTACAGGGCTTATACTGAGTTCAATATTGTATAATTGTATTAATTCAACAGTGAACCCTAAAAATTTTATTTTGAAAGAGCTGTATCTTTGCTCTAGAAACTGTTATTGAGCATATGAAAGCTGTAATGATATTCTTCTTCTAAAAAATATTTAAAAAATGTAGGAAACAGCATATTTTAAAATGAAATGGATCTTTAAAGGGTAGAAACTCACTCAATTTTATATCTTACAGCGTTTATACTGAGTTCAATATTGTATAACTGTATTGATTCAAAGATCAGCCTAAAAATTTTATAGCCACTTTTGAAAGAGATGTATCTTTGCTCTGGAAATTGTTATTAAGTATGTTAAAGCTGTAATGAAGTTGCTGTTGTAATGAAATGCTTCTTCTAATTATTTGGTTTTGAAATAAATAATTTAAAAAACAATAATAACAATAATTAGTGGTTATGAAAAACATTACCACTGAAATCTATCTGATGACTTTATAGCCATGCTTAGATGACAAGGAGCTCAGAAAGTGACTGACTGTGACTAATAATAATCAGATATATAGAGATCAGAAACACATGTGCAAACATTTTAGTATCAGTTGTATTAAAACTGAATTTTTCTGTATGAAACTCTGTATTTTAATAATGAAATGGAGATCTCTTTTAAAGGTTAAAACCTCATTTAATTTTATGTCTTATAGGGTTTATACTGAGTACAATATTGTATAACTGTATTAATTCAACTGTAACCCTAAAAATTTACAGCCAATTTTGAAAGAGATGCATCTTAGCTCTGGAAATTGTTATTGAATATGTCAATGCTGTTGTAATGAAATGCTTCTTCTAATTATGTGGTTATTGAATAAATAATTTAAAAAATGAAACCAATGGATGCATATAAACTTTAAAAAGTATTTTAAATACGCTGGTACGTAGACTCTAGAGAAAGAAGACCAAAAAGTATAGTTTCACATCTGCAAATAGGACAGTGTTGTCTTAAACAAGATGACCTGAACGGAAAACTATGCTAAATAATAGAATAAGAGAAGAAAAATATAAATGAACTGGAGGAACCCAAGGATGTGACAGAGTTAATTATCATCAGTGCCCAGCTTCTAACAGACACAAACAAGATGGTCACAGAGAAAATGAAATATTTAATAAGGAGATACAAGGTGTGGACAAGCCAGGCATGGTAGCAGACAGCATTAGTCCCAGCAGAGGAGGCAGAGCCAGGTGGATCTCTGTGAGATCCAGTCCAGGCTGGTCTACACAGCAAGTTCTAGGTCAGCTGGGGCTACAGAGAGACCCTTTCTCGGAAAAAAAAAAAAAAAAATGATTGATTGATTGAAGAATTGGGAACACGGTTAGGAGATAAATGAGGATGAGAGATAAGGAAGATCAGAAGTAAAATAATGAGCGTCTTCTAATGTTTAGTCCAGGAAAATAGATTAATTCAGGTATGTCAGAGATTTGGGGCATTCTTTTCAACACAGAAAATACGACGGTTCGATACTGTGTTCTTTCTGGTGGCTGAGAATATAAGTAGACTTTGTTGAAATTTTTTTCTGTTTACATTGGTTATAGCTTTTGTATTAAAAGTTTATTTACTCTGAAACCTAGAGTTTTTAGTGCTCATTTAACACTGAGTTGCTCCCTGTGGTCTCTCCCCTGGGCCGGATCCACACTTTACTTTAAGCTTCTTGTGATAGACATTTCAAGGTCCCTGCATCTCCAACATCCAGGGATCTCAACTGCATATGAGGCCTAACCTTGTAGTTTCTTGTTTTACCTTCTCAGGGATTAACTGTACATATCCATATGTTGACTTTGCCACATACTGCCTGGTGTTCACAGGCTTCTTTGGAAATCTAGGTAGAAGATTCCATGACCACATAACTCCTGAATTCTGCATACTTGCAAAATTAGCATAAGGCCCAGAAAGATAGCTCAGCATAAGGATGCTTGCCACTCAACCTCAATATGGTCTTTGGATCTCACATTGTGGGAGGAGAGAGTCAAATCCCCCAAGTTATCCTGTGAGTACCACACGCAACCCTTGGTACATGCCCCTTACCTTCCCCTATAAAAACACACACAAAATGTATGAACACTAAAAAATCAGCATTCCCTGAAGGGTGCCAAGGTATGAGGCGTTGGAGTGAGAGACAGGCCCCTTGGATCAAGGCCGAACATCTTCTGAAAGTCTAGGCAGCAGAACTCAGAAATCATCTCTCCTAGCAACTTTACCCTTACAGGGCAACCTGGAGTGCCTGTTTTAAAGCCAAGTCTTTCAGATGAGCTAAATTTCTTGAAAAACTGATTCAGCCCCATGCATGCACACAAAGTGAAATAAATTTTTAAAAATGTAATTACAAATAAATTATATGATTACACCAAAAATTTAGATTGCCATGTAGATACACTTCTAGAAAAGGTTGCATTTGTTTGTTTTTGTACAATTAAATAAGACATTCTTGTGGAATTCTCACTGATTATAAGAAAGACATGAAAAATATCAGCTTAGAAAGGAAGCTTTTCCTCGTTTCCATTACTGGAAAGAAAATTTGAGAAGTCTTATCTAGGGTAACTCAAGTTTGAGGTTAAAAAAAAAAAAACCCACTATGGAAACCTCTGTTGGTACTATCAGAAATTAAATGTAAATTTTGTATATTTGAGGGAGGAAAGGGAGCTCTGAATGTCTTCTGTTGTGAGACTAAACCTTTAAGAGCTGCCCTGTCTCTCCAGCCCCCTGAACAGCATTTGTTGGGAAACAAGAAGGAACTTAATGGTGACTCCTCTGGAACTCCTGCTGGTCAAGGCATCCTGCACTGTGCTCACATAAAACCCTTATGTTGCTGTTTCTATGAAGGATCCCATTGTCTTCATTTTATTGTTTTATGTTATTCCCATATCCTAGAATTAACATTTTTTCAAAAAGATAATGATATTTTTCTTTCATTTTTTGAGACACTGTCTCAAGTATCCCAGGCTGGGATTTAATAGTTAAGTAGCCAAGTCTGGCCTTGAACACATGATCTTCTAGGCTCCATCTCCAAATGTTGAGATTGTAGATATGAGCCACCATAGGTAAGCTAATGTTATAAAAGATTTTTTTATTATTTTAAATTATGCTTCTGTGTGCGGGTATATGCATATGAGTGTAGTGTCTGCAGAACCCAGAAGAGGAACTTGGTTCCCCTGGATCTGGATTTACAGTGATGAGATGCAGGACATGGTGCTGGGAACTGAACGTAGGTCCTCTGTAAACAGCAATACCAGCCCTAAACCTCTAAGCCAGCTATCCAGCCCCTAAATTCATTTTGTTGATGAACTGAAAATGAGCCAGTCATTAAAAATTACAAAAGATAAAGGAATTTATATATAACTCTAGACAAATTCTCTGACATGTTAGCAATTACCAGTTTTATATCTGAAATTATACAATGCTTTCATCAGATATTCAGTTAAATGTAAATATAGGATTCAAAAGGGAAAGAATATTCTTACACAGTGATAAGGCAATTCCCAGAACATTCAAATTAATATGACTAACTCCTTCATGTATGTGTTGTCATAAAACTTTAACTGTACTTCTTCCCCAAACCTCTTCACTAAATATTAAGCATGATGAGAATAAGAAACTTGATTTTTAGGAAGTCCCAGGTAGCATGGTTTATTTCTATACTCCTACTTGGGGAATGTTAAATGCATTTTATACCAACTTAAACTCTCTCTCTCTCTCTCTCTCTCTCTCTCTCTCTCTCTCTCTCCCCTCCCTCTCCCTCTCCCTCTCCCTCTCCCTCTTCCCGCCCCCCTCTTTCTGTCCCAGAAGATCCACTCACACTCATTTCATTCTCCAAAGAACTTTAGTCATTGCTACTGGAGCCTTCCATCTTTGAGGTCAGCATGGCTAATAGTCTTTCCAGAAAAATAGACTTTCTAATTCTCTAAATGAAATATGTATGTAAGTCTTTTTGGAAGAAGGCAGATCTAGGCTATTTTAAGTACTCTAGTTTAACAAAGAACCTTTGAAAATAAGTTTATTTCCATATGGAAATAAAGCACATGTATTAAGGTTTAGGAAATCCTAATTAAAACCCACTGTTGATTTAAAATTAACCTTTAAAATTTTAAGATACCTTATCATCTTATTATCATTTTATGTTGTATTACACCTGAAATTTTATACTATGAGGTCTCCTATTTTCCACAAAATTAGAGAGTGTAATTTGTATGTACTTTGTATGGATTAAAGCAAACTGCAGTGGCAGAAGAGCTCAGGGACTATGAGGTTGGAGAAGCTGGTTGGTGCTAGTGATGCTGACACTGTAGCCTCAACTGGCCCCATACTGGCAGTCATGCAAATGCTCCTATTTGAGAAATGCCAGTGTTTCCAAGGTGCCCCTGGGGCAACGCCCTTCAAGCGTTTGTGATTTCCTCTCAGTGTTCAAAGTCGCGCTCAGCTTCGGCATTCTGAGTAAAAACTATTGGCTTTTTTTCCTGGAAATAAAATGTGCTTTCTACCCCTTCCCTTTCTACTGGCCTCATGTTGATTTCTACTCTCTTTCATAAATTTTAATTTGGTCTTATCTTTCAAGTAATGAAAACTAATTTTTATTTCCATTTGGAACCATCTGACTGAGGAGGAGAAACGAAGAATTAAGTACCACACAATGCAAAACAACTATGGGCTATTGAATGATAATCATTCATTTTACAGAAGAGTGGTATGACTTACAGATGACTAATGTCATATTGCATTAATTCAGTATTACAAAAAGTTTTGGTTATAATGAATGAACATGAGTATTGTTATCTCCCTATGATTTAGAATTCACTAAAGTTGTTAGAGAAAATGATATTGAGAAAAGCATATGTATTCAGTTATTCAAAATAACATAAAAACCAACATGTTTCCATTGATATTTAATGACAGAATAAAATCATCACTATATAGGGGCTGGAGAGATGGCTCAGCTGTTAAGAACACTGTTCTTGCAGAAGACCCAGGTTCAAATCCCAGCACCCACATGGCAGCTAACAGTCATCCAAAAATCCAGTTCCAGGGGATCCAATATCCTCTTCTGACCTTTGTAGGAATTATATGACATAGGTGCACTTATGACATAGGCAATAAATTCATACACATAAAAATAGTAAATAAAATATTAAAAATATGAATATTCAGCTGAATGAAAAAACAAAGACCACTCAGGACTTGAAAAGTGAATTCACGAAGAGATAGAAATACTGAAGAAGAGTTGGACCACTTAAGCAAAGAACATATTTTAAAAAATGTTAAAAACCTACAGGAATGGCATTGACCAGATCTTCAACAGGCTTGTGGAAGAATATTTCTCTAAATTGCATAAAGTCATACCAATGAAGGTAAAAGAAGCAAAAAGAAGACTGATTACAGAGGATCAGAAAAGAGACTCCCCAGGGCACATATAAAACACTACATGCAAAGTTAAGAGATGCTACTGAAACCTTCAAGAGAAAAACATGTTACATATAAAAGAAAATTCATGGAAATTATAAGTGACTTTTCAATGCAAACTATAACAGGTAGAAGAGCCTGGAGCAAAGTATTCAAAGTTCTACGTGACCCCAGATGCCAAACCAGAATACTCTACCCAGAGAACCTGTCCATCATGGTGGAAGAGAAAAGTCTTACACGATACAAATGGACTGAAAGAATTCACATGCATCAAACCAGCCCTACAGACAGTACTCAGGCAATGCGAAGGGCCAAGGAAAGGAATGTAGATGTGAAGAAACAGAACGGATCCCAACTGCAGGTCAAAGGATTCTCCAACCTGCTGGTTCCCTTCCGAGTTTTACCGTGGGTAAAAGCAGGGGTCCTCACAGCACACAGCAGTTGGCTCACAAGCCTCCAATCTGAGATTCTCTGAGTGGCAGTTGAGATGTTTCAGATTTACAGGACAGCTTTACACCAGTCAGTGTCCTCTAGTTTATTTTCTGAACTCCACAGCCTTCGCAATTTCCTAATGTTGAGGACTTCAGCCCGGTCTGGGTAGCCACTGGATGATGACGACTGTGGTCAGCTGAACAGTGGGTACCACCAAGGTGTGTGGGCAGCTATGCCTGCTTAGTTCTGCCCTGTCAGCACATCTGGGCAACCAGGCCAGCTCTGCCCTGACAGTGCGTACAACTTTATCATCTCATTCCCCAGTCTTTGTTCCTCTTGTTTGCCGGATGCTGGGTTCAGAATTTTGAGATCAATATCAAATCATCCAGATTCTGGAGCACTCAGAAACGAAGAGGCCCCGAGTCCTGTTTCTCCGTCTTCATGCAGGGAGTTAGCATCACCATCACTGTCTGGCTGTGCTGTCAGTTTGGCTCTCCAGTGATTATCTTCTATCTTGCCAAGGCCTGGTTCAGAATTTTGAGATCAGCATAGAAACTCCCATGGTCAGGGAAATATTCATCTTGTGTGATAAGGTTCCTCCCAATGTCAGTCTGATGCATCCGGTCTCTTGGGAGCTGGCATGACTTGGCCCTAAGATGGCTGCCCCTGGCACATCTCATTCTGTCACAGTCTTAAATTCTTT
>NW_008355277.1:414146-425097 GCF_000622305.1 Nannospalax galili
TATATATGTTAACCTATTCTAGCTTCAGAGTTTTCATGTAGAAACCAAGTGAAATCTTCAGTGAGCCAAGGAATTGAATTTCATAGAAAACTTAATATCTCTGACTGTTGTCTGTGTCTCTGAGACAACATAAGAAAATTCAATTATTAACTCAGATTAATTCTCCATTGTTAAGTCAGAAAGCTATCCTTTAAAGGCTAGATTAAAAACCATTTGGAATCTCTAAAGTGGTTTATAGATGAGTGGAAACTATTTGCAAAGTTTATTTGAAGGCTTGTTTGAATTCTAGCATTATAGTGATATGATTCCAACGGCAAATATCACTTAGTAGTTGTTTTTTTCTAAAGATAATTCTTGGTCTTATTTCCCTGTCTTTAAAATTAACACAACTTCTCACCTTTTCTTTTTCTTTCATTTCTTGATAGCGTTCCATCACGGGGCCCAGGCTGCACATGACCGCACCAGAGACTCAGGCCAGCCAATACAATTCTTCTTTCAGCCTAAACAAGTGCTGGTATTACATGTGTGAACAGTCACACCCCTTCATCTCTTTGAGGAGAAACTGTGGTTTTAAAACTTGCAGTTATTTAACTTTGATTATACAGGCCACTTATATCTCCAAAGAGCTCTAAAGAGGTTGGGATAGAGTGACAATTTACATGAAAAATTCTGTTCCCATGGCTTTACTCTTGGGGCTTCATTGTAATATTATTTCTGTTATAAAATTATCAAATTATCTGTGTGTTTTATTTATTTTTTACTTGTAAACAGGAAAGATGAACTTGTACTGCTGCTTTTAGTGTCTGAATTTAAATAATACAAAGTAACGCTACAGTGTGGTCATCCCATTTGCCTGCCAGTGATAAGGAACAGATGCCACAAATGGCCAATTAATACAGGTCACGTTTTATTCCCAGTTAACAGGTGGTAACCCATTCTTACATGTACCTGTGAAGAAAACTGGTAATCAAAAATGTGATGGAACTGGAATCTCAATTTCAACTAGCTTTACAATATAGGATAATCTACTGAGGCAATACATAACATCATACATAACTATAATAATGTCTAAACAAACTGATTCTCAAGGGGCAGAGGTGTAACTGAGCCTCAGGAAGAAATTGGGTAAAAATCTTCACACTGAAAATATTTTCTGAGGTCTTAGTTCTGAAAGATTCCAGATGAACTTTGTTTGGGCTTAAACTCAGAACAAAGCTACTATTTATTGAGCTATAGAAGCATAGAAAACCGTTACTGTAGGAAGGCAGTGCTGAGCTAGGTGAGCGTCTTATTTACCGTATCATGAGGTTCTGACTATACTCTCTGAATTCTGTCATAACCTCTCAGTTGCACCTCTTCGGTTGACACTGATTCATTGCTCTCTGACCTGGAGCATGCTCTCGCAGTCCCAATAGAGATTCCTTTAAATCTGAAATCATGGCTGTTGGAGAGATGATGACTCAGTTAAGAGAACCTGTTGCTCTTCCAGAAGAACTCAATTGGTTCTCAGCACCCACATCAAACCGCTCACAAAGCCTGCAATTCCAGTTGCAGAGGATCCCATACCCTCTGCTGGCCTCTGTGGGCACTGCGCTAATGTGCATATATCCCCCACACAGTCACATGCATAACTAAAAATAAAAAATAAATTCTAAAACTTTTTGTGATACTGTAATCAAAACAACAACAACAACAACAACAACAACCCAAACCCTAATACACAGCATATCATGTTCTATCCAGAATCCTTCCCCAACTCTCTATTACTTAGAGACCCAATTCTGTCTTACCCTTTAAGAGTTGAATCTATGGGACATCTCAGAACTGGTCCCTGAATGTCTCTTCCACACTGGAGCTGAACTCTAGTAGTTCATGATGGTTCAGACAAGCAAACTCATGACCAGGGTCTATTTGATAATTCTATCTATGAGGAAACTCTTTTCCAGAGCTCTCTATGGGTAAACGGTTCACTTTTAAAGCCTGAACGTCACCTGACTAACGACATCTATCCTACTTAAGGAATCAGCATGTTTAGATTACCAAGATATCTCCTTTGTCAGAACTTCTAAAATCTTTTAGCATTGTCTGTCTCCCTGGCTTTGGTTTTATCTATTTAATAAACAATACTGTTTGTCATTATGGTAATAATCCGTTAGAAGGTATCTGTAACACTGTATTTACCAGCATGGAGACTTTGAGAGGTCCTTCTGATGTTATATCACAGATACTCAGAACACTGACAGCTGTTTAATATTTTTTGAAATGTAAATAAATGGCAGTGACCTTTATCTGGACTGATTTGGTTCAGTAGTAATGTGTAGCGTATGAACACTGACTGGTATACATACTTGTTACCTTTTAAATAATGCAGAGCAGATGATGGGTGTTCCTTGATGCTTCTTCAGTCATCAATATTTTACCTTCTTCTAATGTGTCTCCTGCCTTATTTTAATACATGGCTTCCACTGGAGGATTTTACATAACATAAATTCACAATCAAAAAGGAAAATAGAAAATAAACAAAGGAATACACATTCCCTATATTTAAGGAGCCATATCTTAGAAGTTGCACATACCAATTAATTTTATGTATTGCTTTTCAAAATGTGCCTGCTCTTTGCATACAGCTACAAAAGCAGTTTGGGAATGAATTCTGAATCTTGAGGTGGAACTACCGACATCAGTCACTAAGGAACGGGGAAATGGGTCTTTGGTGGACATCAATGTCTCAAAGTTCAAGTGCATATGGAGAATAGATAATTGGGTATCGATGTGGCCATCAACACTTTATCCAATGCAATATCCATTGAAATATATTTAATCAGAATAATCAGAATACTCAATGACACTTCTTGCTATATTCATAAGTGCTCAAGTTCATTCATCAGTATAAATATCTGACTGAATGTGTTTCTGGAACTATGAAAGGCATGTAGTATTTAAAGCCATGAAAATGTATGAACTGACCTGGATGGAAGAGATGAGATATTTTAGGACTTCATTCTAAAGGACTTTGAAACTGAAAGGTCAAAGAGTCTTAAAAGCTAGTCAGAAGGCAGAGGAGACAAACCAATTAACTCAGAGGAAAATCTAAGCCGAGTTGGAGTCACAGAGGCCAAGGGAAGACCATGTTTCAAACGAAACTCCATAAATGATCTTGGCAGCTGAGGGAAAGTTAAAACTGAGGTTTTTCTGTCAGATTTAGCGATATAAAGATCATTACTGACATCAACAGCAGCTATTACTGCAAAAGTCATTGCAAAGTGGAAAAACGGAATTGGAGAAGGGATGTGCACATTCTTAAAAGTTTAAATTTGAGAGGAAGCACAATAGTGTGCTGAAAAGGGGTTGTGGGCACAATTTTTCTTAGGACAAGTTAAGTCTCAGCATGTAAGGCTGATGAAAAGAATGACCCAATAAAATGTGAAAATAAGCCATGCTTGGAATGAAGACAGCAATTACAGTATCAGGGCTTTGAGAAAGAGGAAATTAACAGGAGGATTGCATCTTGGAGAAACTCAATTTCTTCTCATTTTAAAAATGAATTTTTACTTGATCACTTCAATAAAATAAAACATGAAATGTACATGTTGGTGTGGTACTCCAATTTTTCTACACATGATATATACATTAGCAGTTTTTACTGCTAATTAGAAATTAATTTGGAATGATTAGCCTCTTCCATCTTCTCTCTCCTAGCCTTTGACCATTGTCATTGGTGCTAGACAGTTTTACTTGACATCTTGAGATGCTGGAA
This sequence comes from Nannospalax galili, assembly GCF_000622305.1. Classification (NCBI taxonomy): domain Eukaryota; kingdom Metazoa; phylum Chordata; class Mammalia; order Rodentia; family Spalacidae; genus Nannospalax; species Nannospalax galili. The sequence goes on from NW_008355277.1 coordinate 417,904, forward strand.
AGAGGGATCTTCAATTGAGGTATTTCCTCCATAGGACTGGCCCGTGGCCATGTCTGTGGGGCATTTTCTCAAATGCTCATTGATGTAAGAGGGTCCAGTCCATGGTGGCTGTTATCACCCCTGGGCAGGTGGTTCCATGTAGTCCTAGATTATATTAGAAAGCAAGTGAGTCCAGGCTAGAGGAGAAAACCAGTTAGCAATATTCCTCCATGGTCTGTGCCCCTGGGCAGGTGGTTCCATGTAGTCCTAGATTATATTAGAAAGCAAGCTGAGTCCAGGCTAGAGGAGAAAACCAGTTAGCAATATTCCTCCATGGTCTGTGCTTCTGTTCCTGTGTCCAGGTTCCTTCCCCGAGTTCCTGCTTCTGTTTCTCTTGATAATGGTCTGGGAGCTCTAAGCCAAATAAACCCTTTCTTCCATAAATTGTTTTTGGTCAGGGTTTTAGCACAGTAATAGAAAGGTAACTATTCCAGAAGTTAGTGCCAGGATCATGGGGGTATTTCCATGATGGACCTGACCATGTTGTTTTGAGGAGAATTGTGGAAGCGTTTGAACTTTGAGCTAGAAAAGTCATCGAGTGCTTAGCTCTTCTGAGAGTTCTTGAAAGAATATTGAGAGAAATGAGGAAAATGAAGGCAAGAGTTGTGATAGTTCAGAGGGAGCTAAAAACTGTATCAGGACTATTCCACATATTTGAATTAAGAATTTGTGGAAATGTATCCTTTGTTTTACTGGAACAATTGATGCTGGTGAGATGGGACTGAAAGTCCAGCATCCTTGAGGTAAAATCTTCCAGAAAGTATATCCTCAAGGTCTGTACACAGAAGTTGTGGCTCACAGGGGTCCAAGGCTGCATCTCAAGTTGGAAGAAAAACTTGGTAATATGTATGAGTCACCCATGTGGTACTAGTTTGTGTGACACGAAAGCTGTGTAATGAAGGGATCATAGGGAAAACCCAAGGCTTGGAGCCATGACAGGCCAGTACGGAAGGTGCAACCTCAGCTGTAGTGGAGATATGGAGCTGCCCAAGCCTTCCACAGCCCAGATGATCATGAGTGAATCCCAAGTGTCAGATATTGAGATACACTGCTGGACTAGAATTCCGATTAAGTGAGGTTCTGTCCTCTTGAAATATGATAGGATGTAACTTGTTTTGGATTTTACAAGAGCCCACAGTTAAGAGACTTTAAACTTTCAAAGGGTTTGAGATTTTTTTAAAGACTGCGGGACTTTTAAAGCTATGCTGTCTTATATTGTGATATTAATATTAATATTAATATGAGATCTTCAGGACAAGAAACGGCGGGTTTATGACCGAACATTGATGTATTTGTGTGTCAAGTCGACAAAGAATCAGTTGTGCTTGATAGATTCAGTTCTCAACTTGACATATCTAGAAAGAGGGACTCTTAGCTGAGCATTTCCGCCATAGGATTGGCTGTGACCAGGTCTCTGGGGCTTTTTCTTAATTGGTCATTGACATAGGGGGTCCCAGCCCATTGTGGGTGTTGCCACCTTTGGACAGTTATTTATAGGCTGCATCAGAAAGCAGGCTGAGCCCAGGTCAGAGGAGCAAGACAGTAAGCAACATTCTGTACTTCAGTTCCTGCCTCCAGGTTCCTGTCCTGAGTTCAGACCCTGGATGATGAACTAGGAGTTGTAAGTTAAATAAACCCTTTCCTCCCCAAGCTTGTTTGGTCAGTGTTTTATAACAAGGATAGAAAGCAGCCAGGGAACCATTCTGCTGTCAATTCTTGTGAGGTCAGCTTCTTTTATAATCCACATTTGAGTGATATCATCTGCCTGTTTTCCTTCTCTGCCTGAATCATTTCATTCAACATAATGATATCTAGGGCCATGCACGTTGTCCTGAATGACAGAGTTCCACCCTTTTCCATGAATGAGTCAATTTTCATTTTGTATGTGAGTAAATTCACTCATCAACTGACAAATAACTTCAGTTGCAATAAACATGGGCATGACTCCAGGAAGTCTAGTTCTAGGAAGAAGAAATATTAGATCAAAATGATGATAGATTTCATTGTAAAAGGCTGTGGAAATTCTCTTATGACCTTTTATTTTCCCTGTAATAAGCCATCGTTTCTTCATGTGAGAGGATGGAGCATCATAATTGAAGATTTAAATTGAAGTGGGAGAGATTTGGTTTTGGTCATAACCTGCTACTAAAGGTGCATTTGATGACCAATACCATTGGTGTTTCTGAGAGCGTATTACTAATATCGGTTAAAAAGTATTGGATTTTAACAAGATCTCCAAGTGACTTGTGCACTCTCCCCTGTGAGAAGCACCAGCCCAAGTAAAGAGAACAGTCTGGGCGGGGGGGCTGTGCATACCAGGTGGTGGCTGCGATTTTAATGTGAAATTAGTTAGCTACCACATTCCTTTAGAGAAAATTCATCAATACCTGAACTTGAACACCTATTAGGTACAAAATAATGTATGCTTCCCCAGTGAGCTTCCCCATGTCAGCAAGTGTTTCCACTATTCCCTGCCCTGCTTAAGTTCACACAACGGAGACATTTAAATTCTTTCCAGCCTCTCTTAACTCCAATTCTTCAGGGAGTCCAGTGGTTGTTACTACTAAAATCTATTCCAAATCTCTGCATATCTTTTTAATTGATTACCTAAGATAGACAGTTATTATTTACTCCTGGAAATTTTGAGAGCTTTCCCCTTGTGCTGTTTGTTAGCTTGAGGATGCCCTCTTACATGGTAAGACTCATAAACAACTAAGTGAATCAACTCAAATTTCAGTAGACTCAAAACCCTTCACCGCAAAAGCACAATAGCAGGAATTTAGGCAGTTTTACACCGAGAGGTTAAGATTGAAATTGACAAGGGTATAGCTTGATTTCTACCTACACGTAATTGAAGTGAAAGTAATCACTAAAATTTGTGAGTTTTGCGAAGACACACAATACACCAGGCACTGGAAACCCATTATCTTCTTTTATAAAACTAATAATTCACAATACTTTCCATTTAAGTATAAACTATACAACAGTGAAAATTAGAGCTGTAACCAAAATAATGAAAAAGGAACAACTTAAAATCTGGTGTGGACTTACTGAGCACAGGTAAGGCAGGCACAGGCTGGATGTGGTGCAGAGGCCAGCTTCTGGTGGTTGGAGGGCCAGATCCTACACTTCTGCTAAGTTTGGAAACTGAGAAAACATGTCCCAGACTAGAAATTGAGCACATTTACATTTCAGTAACATGCAGCACTTTTCATGGTGCCTGAAGGCACCAGGCAGACATGTGACTGTCAGGATTCTGTCACTGTAATAACTACTTGTCATGATCAATTTATAAAGGCCTATGTTGGCTCACAGTTTTAGAGATTACCTTCTGTTTTCAGTTGGATACTTTCTTTGGACCTGCGGGGTGGTGGCACACCTGAAAGGGAGTTTATGAAGAACCACATTTCTCACTTTAAAGCTAGGGCACATGATGAAGGAAAGGAGGTCACATTGTAACCAAAAGGATGATGGGAGTTGCTTAAGATGCAAACTATAGCTTCTGGAGAGATAGCTCAGAAGTTAAAAACCACTTCTGCTCCTGAAGAGGACCCAAATTCATTCCCCAGCAGTTACATCAGGCAGCTCACAACTATCTGTAAATCCTGCTCCAAGGGATTTGACTGGCTCTTCTGGCCTCTGCAGGCATACACACACACACAAACTCAAAAAAAAAAAAAAACAAACAAAAAAAAACAAAAAAAAAAACAAACAAAAAAAAAAACATGGATTGCACCAGGCATGGTGGTGCACACCTTTAATCCCAGCACTAGGAGGCAGAGGTAGGTGGATCTCTGTGAGAGTGAGGTCAATGTGGTTTACATAGTGGTTCCAGACCAGCTGGGTCTACAGGGAAACCCTTTCTTAAAAAAAAAAAAAAAAAAGGATCTGGAGACATGATTGTTCGTCAGTTAAGAGCACATACTGCCCTGCAGAGGAACCAGGTTTGGTTTCAGCATCCACACACACGGCAGCTCACAACTGTCTCTAACTTCACTGCAAGAGCATCTGACTCCCTCTTCTGAATCCTGAAGGCACCAGGCACACATGTGGTGCACATGCACGCATGCAGTCAACCACCCACCACACAAAATAAAAACAAACATTTTATTAATAAAAAACTGTAGTATGTGAGTTCGAACGAAGAGTTACCACCAGGTTGACTGAGACCCTTTAAATTACTAGGTGAGGGCAGACATGTCTGAAACTTAAAATGATTCTCTAATTGGGACTTGGTTTTGTAGCTACTACATTTAAGAAATGCAATTGGAGCTGCAGAAAAAATAAAAGAGCCCCCAAACAAAAGAATAATTGCAGGGATTAAGAGGTCACTTAAGTTTCTGAGGGGTGTTTTGTTAACTGGTCCAACCAAAAAACTTCAATTATCCTGTAGTTCTTGCTTCAACTGGAATAGTCCATGTACGTTTTACTACTTGTAAATGAAATTTTCTTAAAATGTCTTTTCTTCCTATGATATACAATCTCTAGCTATGCAACATTTCACCAAATGCATTTTGTGTTGATGTTTGCTTTTTTCAAAGCAAGGTTCCATGTACCTCAGGGCTGCCCTCAAATTTGTTATGTAGCCGAGACTGACCCTGAATTTCTCATTGTCCAGCTTCCACATTTTTAGGGCTGGGATGACAGGTGTGTTCTGCCATGACCAGATTAAATATCGTATTTTCTTAAATGTCCTTCATTGGCATATGCTCCTTCCTCTGACCAGACCCCACTTTTCCTTGTATTTCTAAATCCCCCTGACTTGCAAAGCTCTGAGAAATCTCTCTTTCCACTAACAGGCCTGAGTTTCATCACCATTTTGAGGTGTTCAATTCCTTATAACAGACTCTTTACAGAAGGTAGATGTAGCTTGTTGAGTTTCTAGCTCTTGTGCTCAGTGATGCCAAAGCCTCGCTATTTTTCATTTTCCTAATCAGTAAATACCAATGGAGAGGTTGACAAAGAGTGGGATGTAAAAATGTTTGTTGTATAAATTACCAAATGACAAATCCATCTTTATATCAGCCTGAGCTTCCTAATTTGTTTGCAAAATAAAGCTCCAGGGTTTACTGGTTCTCAGCATGGAAGGAATAATCAAGGAATGTATGGGATTATGTGAAAGGGAGATTTATGTAGCTCCTGGCCTCATAATTCAGGAAAAAAACATAATTGGGTAGAATTTAGCTATTTGAAAAGCCACTGTAAGATAGAAAGCATATCTCAAAATATATATAGCAAACCACAAATGCAAATACTTCATGATGTACATGACAAGCATCTGTTAAAGCTTGAAATGCTTTCTTTTGCTTTTTCCTGAACTTGTATATAGCTATTGATTACATCAAGAAGGTTATCATTTGAATGTTATCTATTATTTAATGTGCTTGATTGATTCATATTATAATTATTCTGCCATCCACGGATTTTCTACTTAGGAAGATACTATGCCTTAAGGAAGATATTTCAATGTAGTTAATATTTAATTAATGGTCAGCATATTAGCAGCATTTTAGTTGTAACTTGTTTTGAATACTGTGGCTATTAATCTTTTTAAAAATTTATTTTTTATGCTTGAGTGTTTTACCTGCATATATGTAAGTATATTCATGTGTGCAAGGACCATGGAGGTCAGAAGAGGAAGATTCCCTGAAAATGAAGTTATAGACCACTGTTAGCCATCATGTGGTGCTGGGAACTGAACCCCAGTCTTCTGCAAGAGCATCCAGTACTGTGAACCACTGAGCCAATTCTCCAGGCCCTACTTTGGATATTTCACAGTTTTACTTCACTTACTTAATCATATTTGTAACACCGTCAGTTTCCACTGAGTATTCATAGTTTTTAAATAAAATATGCCAAGAACTTCAGGAGATGATGAACGTCTTACACATCTTCCTCTTGGGTATCCTCCAAAATAACATTATTGTTTTTGAAGGAACAAGCAGACTTAGGAGTGGGAATCGACAAGATGTCCATGAAGGGGACGGCAGGAGATCTATGGACGTGGGAAAGCAAAATCAGATTGAAAATATGGACAGAAAGCTCAGGGTAGCCCAACAAGTGAAATCGTTTAAATGTCAAAACGACACAATGCTTGGACACATCTTGGAAGTTTAAGGGCTGATGTCAGTGCTCATACTATGAAAGAGATGCTTAATAAATCTTCAGGAATCTTCCAAGAACCCTTTTCCCAACATTCTATAATGTTAAGTCATTATGATTTCATAGCCTTCCTGAAGAGTAGAGATATACTCTGCAGAAAAAATAAGCTAATAATAAAGAGTCTGTTCTCAAAGAAAAGAGATAAAGCCAAAGAAAAATATAAACATAATTCTGAAGTCATAGACATGAAGATTAATTTATACACACACACACACACACACACACACACACACACACACACACACAATTCTTGCTTTCTTTTTAGCTAGATACCCAGAATGTGTAAGACAACTCAAGTTATACCAGAGCTCATGAAAACATTTCAAGGGCTCCATGCTGGGCACAAATCAGCCAATGAGAAAATAGATGGCATAATAAAATCAAGCCTTTCCAATGAATAAACAGATTCCTTAGCATTTAATAATGTGGTAACCTCGATGGTTGGAGAGTTTTATGAACATATACAGTGCTACCAATGAGTATTATTGGAGCTTCATTTTCAAAGATATAACATTTCTGAGACTGGAGAGATGGCTCAGAGGTTAAGAGCACTGGTTGTTCTTACAGAGGACCTGGGTTCAGTTCCCAGAACACACATGGTGGCTAACGACCATCTGTAACTCCAGTTCCAAGGGATCTGATGTCTTCTTCTGAGTTCCATGGCCACTGCACAGTACAGGTGCACTTACATAAATGTGGGAAGTACACTCATGCAAATAAAATAAAAATAATAATTTTTTCACTTTAAATATTTTATTGAGTTTTCATACATTTCATGCAATACATCTTAATCACATTAAGAAATAAAAGACTTTTTAAATATATATATCAGCACTAGAGAAATGGCTCAGAGGTTAAAAACACTGTTCTTGCAGAAGACCCAAGTTGGAATCCCAGCACCCACATGGCAGCTAACTACTGTCCATAACTCCAGTCCCAGGGGATCTGACAGCCTCTTCTGACCTCCACAGGCATTGCACGACACAGGTGCAC